>NC_052622.1:35463295-35770795 GCF_016545825.1 Eucalyptus grandis
CCGCAGCCCCTCGCTGGTTTTGTCGGCCACCATTGCCGCTGCTTCGACTGCAAAAAGCCTCATACTTCCTCACGAGCATCAACGCAAAGCACGACGATGTAAAGACCCAGATCACACAGAGCAGAACCCTCCAGTTGAACCAGTAACCCACGGTGTTCGTGTGACCAGCCGGCATGGCTGGCTTCCAGGAATTATCTGAGGTTCCTGTGCGCAGTCCCATTTCATTATTTGCTCGATTCAGTGACCTCAAAAATGGACGTTTCACCTCCAAATTCTCAATCTCGACAGGGAAATGGAAGCGGCAAAAAAGATGACAAGACAGGGAGAAACCGAAGGCACTGTTGGTAGCTTAATAAATGCTGGAATCTGAATGACCCAACTACGATTTCAAATGAAGCAATCACAGCAAAACTTTTCAAGCTTCTTTCCTTGTACGCTTTCCAGGATCAAAGGTAGGAAGAATCCTAATGCAACCTCATGCAAGGCTCGTCGACGAAACCGATCGATATTGAAAGACTGGAACGAGATGGGGCTGGCAGGAGAAGTTCGAAATTCCATATTCGTAAAGCTTAGTGGGCTTTATATGGCACGGAAAGAGATGGGAACATCCTATGTGCCGTACAGTGAAAAAGGGAGAAGCTAAATTCTAAGCTAAGGAAAGAAAGGATGAACACGCAAGGAAAAGCAAGACAATGAGGTGGTGATAGGCGAGAGGGAGAGGCAACGCGTTGTTGGGCGGGAGAAGGCGAGAGGAAGGGCGGTGGTGGCTCGTGAACTTCGAGCCCAAGCTTCCGTTTTCTTACCGGGTAAGATCCCCCCCGTTCAGATAAATCATATTAGACTCTTCTCCAGTCGCGATCGCGGTACGACCATGCAAATATAAAATTTACTCTCCCGTCCCAACAGAAAAGACACGCGTTCTGCATCAGCTTTCGTTTTGCAATTTTTATCCTCTCCTCCTTTTGCCGGAATAAAGCCTCGAGAAAGGGAGAGGCAGAGAGAAAGACAGAGACGGAACGCTCGCGGCACGGCAAGAAATTTCTTGGCCTTTTCTTGTCTGAGGGAGGTGGGCTAATCGGAGACCAGTGTTGAAAAGGCGTACGCTACCTAGGACGCTACATATGCTGTGCTGCAAAGGGTAGGCATGGACCAATCGTGTGGACCTCGTTCGACGAGGTGGCATAATTTGCCAATCAAGCACCTACGGCTGACGATATAAGGGCGTTAGGTCGGCTGGGCAGAGCAGTTCGATTGCAATCGTCGTCTCTCTGTCCCCTCCTAGATTCTCTTGAGGCAGCACCAACCGTTGAAACAGAAAGGGCTTTCAGGGCCCAAATGTCTAGCATCCCTCCGTGATGAAAGGGCGGTTTCTCTCTTGCACTGGATACGTGAGAAAAAAGAATTTAAGGATGCTTTTCTTCTTTCCTTTGTTTTCCATCCTGGGCTTGAGCCATGGAAGCTTGAGCCTTCTAACTCCCGGCCCAAGCTCTAGACCATGCAATGTTCAAATTTCATTAATAACTTAGATCTGAAAGTGTGCACATATTTTTCACCTCCCATTCATCCAGATCAAGTCAGTTGACTCGCCAAGAAGATGCTATGTCATTGAGTGCTCCAAGATTACACGAGCCTAATGTATCCGGGCGGATTCATTTGGCAAGGCCTTTTGTGGGATTTACGTGATTCGACGACTTACATAAGTGTAATCGGTTAATATGAATCGTGTTTGATAGTATTTTATGATAAAAAAAATCTATATCTTTTTTTAAGAGAGAAGAGAAACTTCGCTTGACGGGGACAAGGGTCTTCCTTAGCTTATGAAGAATAACTTTTGACCCCAAAAGACATGCGCCTTTTCAAGAAAGGAATGATCGCACTTTAATGCCGAAACTGGCGTGAACTTGAAGCATGTTTCAAGCCCACGAAAGTCAAGCGGAGAACCAGTTTGTTTCTGGAAAATTGGGCAACCGAAATTAGCTCGGCTGTCTACTACATAGCATCATCGGATCAAAAAGGTAACAAAAAAATTTCAAGATAATGAGTAGACAGAGACGGTACCTCCTATTATTGCATCTCAATTCGAAAACCCAACATACTTTCGAGAGCTTTCGTGGACCATACTTAATAACGAATACTCCGATCTTCAGAATACTAATTATACACGCAACGCGAGCGAATCATCGCATCGAAGAACTTTTTCTGTTTAGTTACGTAACACGTAGACGAACGGCACTTCCTAACAAAAACAATCCACCCTAGCATAGAAAATAGCTGCAGTTGAGAGATGATGATAAGTTAAATTCAGTTTGCTAAACGGCTTGACTGTTGAAACAGATGTTGTCGGAGAAGTTCTGCAGATTTTTCAGTTACAGAAAACCACCGTGCTCGGGACATCGTGCTCGAACACGGTCGTTGCTAGAAGGAGTGAAGAAGCGAATGATTTTCAGCCTGTATTGGCCACGAATGTTCCGCAGCGAAGATGCGCGGAAGTGAACTCGATCGTCAGAGAGGTGGAAAAAGGAAGAGTTTTCTGAAAAAGCTGAGACTTATCGGCTACGACACGTTCCATAGGCAAAGTTCGGCTCGGAGAGTCGCCCCGAATGCAAACTGCATTTCGCAATGAATGCGGACGGCGGCAAAAAGCTTAGGACGTGCGTACTTCACCGTCGGCTCACGCATGATCTCCGCATCAAATCGCATCGAAAAGCCGACTCGAAAGCAGCACATGCACGCGGACAGAGAGCAAGAGACGGAGAGACTCACCGGTCATGTTCGTTCGGTCTCCGATGCGTTGCGTCGGTCGACCGCCGCGGCGCCTTCGAGTTCACCTCATCGACCGACGAAGAGGCGTCGCGCCGTGGATCAGCTGGAAGAGAGTGGCTGCTGGAGCGAAGGCGGAGATGAGAGCTCTTTTTGTGTCTCGGGGAGGGGGAGGGGGAGGGAATGCGGAGCGCATGACGCCTTTGGTTACGTACATTCAAGTCGTTGGGCCTCACGCCTTTGGTGACGACGGGCTCACCGTACGCACCCGTCGCACCGAATCAGGAGTTTTAGATGCGTGCGATGCGAAGGCCGCGACGACGTGTCGAATGCAAAGCGGGTGGGATTCATGTCCCTCCAGCTGTGGCATTGAATGGTTACATCGCATTCGGTCGTGTGATCGTAACATAAATCGATCTTTCATAGAGGACGAAACGTACGTTTTGACGGGCGAAATTAGTGGTTTTAAGGTAGTATAGTAATGTGCCCTTTGAAATTTTTTGTGAGGTTTTGCTTACGTAGGTTTGGAAAATTTGCAAATTCGGTTTTCTTTTTTGAAGTATTGAAAGGAGATTTTTAGTAGAAAATGAGAGATATTATATAAATTATAATATTAAGAAGAGAGACGATTTTCAATTCAGTTGGGTTAATTGAACCGAACCGAAAATGTACGAAAATTCAAGTCAGTTCGAATCAATTCCAATTTGGTTCTAGCACACCTATGAGTATGACACCTTCATTCGAAGTGATTATCAAGAGAAAATTTAAGTCTAAACTCATTAATAAATTCAGTTAGATTCACAATTACTTAAAAGTTTAAGTTAATAAATAATAGGTCAATTTGAGATATATTTATCATTTCACGCTATATTACTTACTTGATGTGAAACTTCTCACTTCACAATGATAACGAGAATACTTTGCATCCACACGCCTTGTGATACCATCATTTTTTACTGGTATACTTTCGCATCTATGGGTGCTGGCTTCACGATTTTACCCCTTCCGAATCTCGGCTACATTAGGTATTATGACACGAACAAGAGTCCTTAAGGATGTCCATATTATGCTCAATTTAGTTTAGGGCATGCAAGTTCCGTCAAATCTTTCGGTCCGTGCCCTACTGACGCCTACGTCGAGTTCTCACTGTCCTAAACTCTAGAATTGTGCTGGCACTCCTACCTAGCCCGTCCTTGAAGCCCTCGACCAGACAAATAATAGAGTAAGAAAAATTGTCAACCCGTACAGAAACTGCCGCATCAGTCCGAAATGAGTTCCCTGTCAAGTCACTGTACATAGCTCGTGCATAGCTTGACAACCAAAGTAAGTAAAAAATTGTGTTGGAATATCATTCACTCTGGATAATAAGTCATAAATGCTTTTTATATTTATGTAGTCTTACTTCACTTATTAATTTAAAACTTTAAATTAAATTTTCTCAATTTAAATTTTCTCACATAATATAGAACTAGTTATCCTTTATACGGAAGTGTGTGGTAAAAGATTTCACATTGACAATGGATTGTAAATGCTTTTTAGCTAGGCAACCTAACGGAATCAAGATAAATTAATTCAAGTAGAAAAAAACCAAAAAAAAAAAATATTTACCATCAAATTCAATTAATCGATGCATGAGCTTGAACAAATAGATTTTTTTTTTAGCAGTGTAATGCGCACATGCTCAGTTTAGTGTCTGTTTAAGGAAGAAGTCGGGGGAAAATGATTGACTTCTACAATTTTACGATTTGAAAGGACAAACGAGGGTGAGAAAAAGTAGGAGGAAGGGGCTATCGTCCATGACTCAATATGTGTTAAAAATAGAATGCATTTGTTGCCGAAACAAATTTGTCGACCGCACTAATACAATGACCTTGGATACCCATAGCGAGTGCGTGAAGTAAGGGTGACTAGTCTCGAGGTAAATCAATTCCTACCTTAAAACCAAGAATCGGGCTACACATGGTCGGTTTCCAATTTGTGGAACCAGAAATTGACTTTGTCTGCTCTTGAACTAGACTAGGCTTAACGGGTTGTCCTAGGAACTAGCAATGTTATTTTTTTTAAAAATTATTATCTTTTCAAAAGTTCTAAAATAAATCAGAGCATGAAATTACTAATTACGAGGAAGTAAAAGAAGAGCTTGCTCTCACACAAAAATTTGTACCTTTTGCTCTTACTAAATAAAAGATCCCTATTGGTTCCACCAATTTGGTCCAATTTCTTCTCAAGAACCAAGAACCAAAAATCACTCAGTAATCAATCAATTCGGTCCAATCCAATTCACGAAGAGAATTGAGATCGATGCACACTCCTAACATGAAGGCTCGTATCTATGATTAATTTTTGAAAATTAAAATGTTTGAGATGGTGCACTCATTTGACTTTTTCATGAAACAAGTCAAATAACTAATTGTGAATCTGCCACAATATTCACTTATAAATTACTTTCAAAAGAATTTGTCGAAAAATTACGGGAGAAATATATACAAATTTGTATAACAACATTTCAATATTGATATTAAAAAGAAAAAAAAAGACCATATTCGTATATTTGAGCGGGCAATTTCTAGCCCCTCCCGCGAGTCGGACCGTGCGAGCGGGGCTTTTCTGCCCAATATAAATAATATCAGCTCAGCTTTCGCCTTTCAGCATGAACATCGGCCAAATTTTCTGGGTAATTTTCTCTAGTGAAAAGATTTTTTTACATGTTACCCCATCATTAACGTTAATAACGGAATGACCTGCAACTGAGCCGCGTGTCACGCCCCGTGGCAAGCGGAAAGCTAAAGAAAAGCGTCACCTGACCAATACACAAGCGAACATTCTCGTACCTCCGGCTTATAAATTATACGACAGCACCCGGGACTGCAGCCTCGGTGGAATGTCATGTCATCTCGCCCCTGCTGCGTTGCGCGGTGATGCGGTGTACTCGTGGAATGGCGAGACTGGTCAGAGCTTACGCTCTAGAGAGAACTCAGATAATCCTTTATCATGGCCAATATAGGATTGGAAAACGAAGCGCCCTCTAGCCTCTCGTACGATATTCCGTCCATCCGGGCCTGTATGCCTTCGGCAAACGTCAATTCTCGAAGCAATTCCTTCATCGCGGTGTCGACCCCGACAAGAGAGCCTCCTATCCCACTCAATATTTCAGGGAGCGAAGGATATGGCCTCGACAGCTCGACGAGGGTGACCTGCCCCAAGATAAATGATCAGACTCAGCAGCTACTCGGTCACAAAACAAATTTTGCTCTTTTGATTTCCGTAATTAATTAGAGATGTTCAAATAAATACTATCGAGATCTCCATGGCACACTCAACCACGTTAGAATCTCCATGAAGCTCTGAAAATCCAAAGGAAAAGCAGTAGCACAACAACTATTGCAAGGTACGAGACTACAAAGAGACTAGGTTCACCTGAAACAATTCCAATAGAGCCAGTTAAGGTAAGTCTTTCCGCAACAATGGTTGGTGTTCCCATTGCCATGTAATATCCTCCACTAGCTGCTACATCAACCGTTGATGCAATAACAGGCTTTGATGCAGCCAATTGCCTAATCTCCCTCCACATTCTGCTCATCATAAGCATCACGAAACCCCAATTAAGCTACAGTCAGAAAAGAAAGTGGAAAGAAAGAGTAAAACGTTCAATGACAGTTAGAAGATGAGATTTTCCGCTGCATGGATATGACAGGGCAATTAAACGTAGGGCAAGACTTTACTACTACCAATGCATCTTATCAGCTATCCCACCAGCTTCAAATTCCAACTACGTAAGTGGAGGTACTAGAGAGACGAGAAGTTTCTCAATCTTATGTCACATTGTCAACCATGTCAAAAGCGCATGACTTTGCACTGACAATTACTCTGATTCCAGATCGAGAAGAAAACTTTTACATGCCACGACTATAGAATTCCCTTCGCAAAAGAACATTTTAATATAGCCTAATAAAAGGGATAAGTGCAGAAACTAGAGTGTGTTTTGACTGGTAGTCATTGAGAACTTGAGATTTTTAAAGAGGCTCCGATTAGTCTTAAACTCACCATTGATGGAATCCAGGTGTTGGATTTCATACAAGCCAAATGACCAAAGAACTCCCCGTTGGAGCCACGCTGGAACTTTGGCACTAGAAATGAATCGACGACAAGCTTAAGACCAAATTAGGGCATTTATAAGATCTAAAGTCCTCAATTGATCAAAAAGAAAAATTAACTACTTACTTAACCAGGGGCCAAAACTTTTTAAGTCTTGTTCTACACTTATCCCCTTATTAAACTAAAAACACCACAGTGATAGCAAGATATTTTTATCACGACTAATAACAACCACATCCGTAGAAAACTAAGACGTTCGAATTGCTTGATTTCTCACTAGTATATGCTTTTATGTTTAAAAGTATCAAGAGCGGCTCACCAGAAAAGACAGTTGGACAATGTTCAAGTGATATACAGCAGCACTTACAAGTCTGAGGCTAGAGCATCACCACCAGGGCTGTCGATTCGGATGATAGCAGCTTTAAATTTTTTTGACTCTACAGAAAGGAAAAATATAATGTTTAAGAACAAATGAGATGAAAAAGAAGATGCAATGATTGATAATTTTCAATGTGACATGGACAAAAAGGAAATAATAACAATATGGGAACACTTTGAGATGAGCCATCCGCCTATGCTTTAGAGGGAGAACCTTTCGAATTGGCTTTTATCTAAAAGATTGACCATTTCTTATTTTCTAACTGCACGTGGACTAACGAAGGGAACAATGTACTTCGCCCCTAAATTTGCTTGCATCCACCTCCACTTACCCAAAATTTACTAAAATTATTGAAGCAGAAAAAAACGAAAATCCAAAATCATATAAAACATTTCAACAGTAGAATGAGAGTTTGATCTGATATTCAATGGAACAAGAGATGCTAGAACTTTAATTATACATCATTTGATGAACTTAAGCATCAGGACGTATTTCCTCACTCTATGCAGGAAAACTGCCAAATATAGCAGGAGATGGCAACACTAGAGATTCCGCACACAAGAAATGCAGTGACTCCACTAGACACTTGTATCTTCTTCATAAGTTGCTCCAGCTTATTACTAGAACAACGCTTCATAACTAAGCAAACAGAATGCCACTTCATAACCATAACTATGAAAGTGACAACAACAGGGCTTTGGCAATGCTATGCCAAAGAAACAAATGCCACCCAGTATGCTTATAACTGTATTCTGAGCTGGCAAAGAAATCTCACCTCTCACAACCCGAATTTTTTCAATGATTTGCTCTGCTATTATACCAGAAGAACTAGGAAGGCTTGTTGGACTTTTCACGCGACCTATAGCACCAGAGGCTTGTATGACGGCTATTAAGTCTTTACCACCAGACAAACCAAGGGTCCACTTGCTCACTCTTGAGTACCTCCTGGAGTACCACAACAAAAGAGCCATTAACATGAGATGGTAACATTTAATTTCTGAAACTCTTGTACTTTTGTTCCCAGTTCAGCGGAGGGAAGAACGCTTGTTTCTGAAACTTTACATTCCTTTTAAAACCAACATTCCTCGCATGCTAGAAAACTTCAGATTACATCTGACCAGTAACAAGGGGAAGATGCTTCTAACCACAAACTGAACAGAGACTTCCTTGGACCAACTGTGGACTACCTATAATCAACCAATGGGAGATTCTTATCCGTCTGCACTCCAGGTTTTTCTTTCAGCATTGTTATCACCTGAAACGTATCTACACATTAGTGAAAAATAAGTATTAGTGCAAAAGTAATCTAAGATGAGACAGGAATTCTGCCTACCACAGAACAAAATAAGAAATGAGCAGGCATGGACAGTGAATACAAACACTAGAACACCGAGTAGCTCCCTACTAGTAAGTGCCAGCACGTTCCCTCTCCTTAACACCCTCACCCCCTCCCTTGCCTTTTCCCTCCAAATTTGAGAAAGAAATCATATGCGAGCCGTTGGATCTATTTTGCTTTTAGGGCATATAATGTAATATCTAAATTTTAAATTTATTCAATATGATCCATAAATTTTAATTCAATGTGCAACGTAATCTCTAAACTTTTGGCACATATTCAAACTCATCTCCATATTCGATGTTGTCCTTGAACGAAAGGATAACATCGATTATCTTCATATAATTCAGAGATTAGTTTGAATATTCACCAAAAGTTCCAAAAGTTCGAAGGTCACATTGAATAAATTAAAAATTCAGAGACAACGTTGTATATTGGGCAAAAACACAAGAACCACATTGACTAAATTGAAAGGTCGAGGATTACATTGCATATTGGATCAAAATTCAAGAATTGTCTGCGTCATTTTCCATTTTAAAAACGAGTGCTCCATAGGCACTTGTTAATGCGACTTGTGATATAATTGACCAATGAAATCTTGTTCGGCAAGGATACAAAGGCAACATCCCTATAATTATAATGGTGTCCGGTACATGTTACCTCACATGCTCGTGTCTGTTACAATGAAGTAGAGACAGAATGAACATTGCAAGAATAAATGAGATGAGCGTATGCCCAGAAGGAGGAAAAAAAAAAACAATTCCTTCTTTTGAATTCCTTCAGACAGCTGCAAGTTCTAGACCTGTGGCTGCGACATGTTCCCAGGACAAAGAAAGCTATGTTGAACAAATTTCTCCTGCTTATTTTCTACTTCCAAAACTGCATGTATTGAATGATTCTGCTATCACCTATGCATTATCTCAAAACGAATTATCAATGTAGTCTCCCATGCCGCTGCTTCCTTCAATGGAGGAACTCTTCTGGATAGCATGAAATAGGTTTGCTTCGTGTACAAGCATTCATCCATGTCACCTCGAGCATTGATACGACTGAGGGAATCATCTTGCCAACAGAATGTGCTTCAGCTTTACAACCAAAGCGAAAATGCCATAGCATGGGAAGTGCATTAGCGCCACGGTCAAGTACCTTCAAATCCCATAAAAGAGGAGTCAAGACTAGTTGCTCAGAAAGCCAACCAAACTACTAGGAAACCTGCTTTGCTTTCTTAACTGCTAACAAATTCTGACAGGATTGCATGCAATGAACTAGATCGTGGCCATAATAGCTTTCTATGTGAATTGAGCCTTACAATCATTTGCAGAGAATCAACCAAGGATGTTTGAAACTACCAGGTGTCCAATTGAACCATCCAGGTGTCCAAATCCGTCTCAGTTTGCAAGTGTAGTTAAATAAAAGTAATTCTAAAAGTAATTCGAGCGGGGAAGATTAAGGGGGACTCGCATTGTTCATTTCTCATGCATAGTAAACGTTGAAGGACGAGCTGTCCAACAAAATGTCACAAGGTCTACATACCATAAAGGAGCATGTGGAGATGACAAGTCAAGAAATGGATACGGCCACCTGCAAAGCAGTATGCAATTAGTGTCATGATAAGTATAGGTCATGATGAACCGATGATGCAGCTAAAAAATATAGACGGTTTACCAGATGGTGAAGCAAGCATGGATAACCCATTGGAAAATAATGTAAATGGTCGTCCACAAGAAGAAGTATGCGATCCGAAAGAGAGGAAACCGCTGCAAGGGAAGAACTCCAGGAATCAGAACACATGGTATCTGACCTTAAAAGAGAGAGGAAGTAATGCCAGCGAGCTACTTGCTTACCAAGCAATTTAAAGCTGTATCTCCAAGAAGTAAAAACAACGTTGATGGTATGCATGCTTATGTCCAACTGCAAGTGAAAGGTCAGATAAATACGTTAGATAAGCAGCACACAACAGACAAGTCATTGGGAAGGACCTAAATTGTTTAAGCAATTTTGTTTCAAATGGATACAAGTAAGAGACTGATGGAATTTCCAACGGGCAATTTGCCAATTATTAGGAAATGCGCTACTGTGCTGAGTTCACAAAGAAGAGAGTAGTTATACATTCTCCCATTTGTATGAAGTAGCTATTGTATAATCCTCTATCACAGAATCACCACCACCTAAGAATTCGATTGTATTTTTGTTTTTATGTGCTAAAGAAGAACTAAGCGGCATTCAGTTACTTACAGATTTCAGTCTATAATTTTTTTTGGCAAGAAACGGAACAATTATAAACCAGTAGACGCTATCTGTAAGCACGACTGCACCGGCATTCATCTGTCATTAACAAGAGGGAAAACAATGTCAATGTCCTGACCCCTCCTCAAAGCTTAAGAGGAAATAATCACATGCTCAATGTGTACCTGGAAAATTATTTGAAAGGAATAGCCAAAAATGCCTGCAGTTTCACGAACAGCTTCACCAGGTGGAGCAGAGCTTTTGTTGGTGCTAGCCATGCCAGAAGAATCCCTCAGCTTTAGAGCCGCAAAATTTGCTCTCTGAATCTATCTCCACATTGTGAGATTCACTTATTTTGTTCTCGTACCTGTAACATCCGTATGCAGAGAGCAACGAACCAAGCTTGTGGAGGCCCAAAAAGTAGTCATGTTAGAGTTGTAGAGAAAATAAGAGGGTAGAGACTAGTGGAAACGTAGACGCAAAGATGCAAAATGAAGGACTTGATCATGGTGGCGCAGCAGAGCTGCAGAAAACATACCCCGAAATAGATGGTGACTAACGCAGAAGTCCACCTGTCGAGAAAGAAATTTATTCTGTCAACCTCAGACGAAGTGATGGAAGAAATCTAGACCTTTCATGTAGCTAGTAACGAGAAAGTGCTTCCTGTGAAATTATGAATGAAGCCTCATTTCCGGGTGAGAGCAACTCACTAAGGGAGGAGATCCGTGCTTCAGGTATACATCATTAAAAGGTAAAAAACCCTACTTCCGCTCATGATGATCAAGTTAATGTTGCCAACACTTCAATTAGGAAGCCCTCTGTGTCAAATTAATAAAAGCCTACAGAACCCAGAATCTCCATAAGCAAACTTCCTAACAAATTTCTGAGATCCTATGGAATGCAAATGCACTTTTCCAATGTAGACCAATCTAGGAAATTCCGTAAATGTAATTGATAATACTCAACTGCAACAAAATTCAATGAAATGCTAAATGACAAGCTTGTCTAGCAAAATATTATCCATACCCCGAATCTACGTACACTTTAACTGAGATGATAATGGAATGAGAGAAACTGATTATACAAAAGAGGGGAAACAGAGGACTTACTGAGTGTAATAGTAGTATATTTTGGCGCCGCTTTTGATAGTGGTCACGCATAACATTCCTATAAGCAAGAAGAAGGCAATGACTCGAAAAGCCAGAAGCCAAGCCGGGTGGACTCCTTTCAGACATGGAGTCCAGGTCTCGTCACTATATAAAACACCCGCAGCCCCTCGCTGGGTTTGTCGGCCGCCATTGCTGCTGCTTCGACTGCAAAAAGCCTCATACTTCCTCACAAGCATCAAGGCAAAGCACGACGATGCAAAGACCCAGATCGCACAGAGCAAAACCCTCCAGTTGAACCAGTAACCCACGGTGTTCGTGTGACCAGCCGGCATGGCTGGCTTCCAGGAATTATCTGAGGTTCCTGTGCGCAGTCCCATTTCATTATTTGCTCGATTCAGTGACCTCAAAATGGACGTTTCACCTCCAAATTCTCTATCTCGACGGGGAAATGGAAGCGGCAAAAAAGATGACAAGACAGCGAGAAACCGAAAGGCACTATTGTTAGCTTAATAAATACTGGAATCCGAATGACCCAACAACGATTTCAATGAAGCAATCACGGCGAAACTTTTCAAGCTCCTTTCCTTGTACGCTTTCCAGGATCAAAGGTAGGAACGATCCTGATGCAACCTCACGCAAGGCTCGTCGACGAAACCGATCGACATAGAAAGACTGGAACAAGATGGGGCCTGGCAGGAGAAGTCCGAAATTCCACATTCGTAAAGCTTAGTGGACTTTATATGGCACGGAAAGAGATGGAAAGAGATAGGGCGGTGGTGGCTCGTGAACTTTGAGCGCAAGCTTCCGTTTTCTTACCGGGTAAGATCCCCCGTTCAGATAAATCATATTAGACTGTTCTCCAGTCGCGATCGCGGTACGACCATGCAAATATAAAAATTTACTGTCCCGTCCCAACAGAAAAGACATGCGTTCCGCGTCAGCTTTCGCTTTGCAATTTTTATCCTCTCCTCCTTTTGCTGGAGTAAAGCCCCGAGAAAGGGAGAGGCAGAGAGAGAGAAAGGACAGAGACGGAACGCTCCCTCGCGGCAGGGCAAGAAATTTCTCAGCCTTTTCTTGTCCGACGGAGGTGGGCTAATCGGAGACCGCTGTTGAAAAGGCGTACGCTACTTAGGACAAATCGTGTGGACCTCGTTCGACGAGGTGGCATAATTTGCCAATCATGCACCTACGGCTGACTATATATGGGCTTTAGGTCGGCTGGGCAGAGCAGTTCGATTGCAATCGTCGTCTCTCTGTCCCCTCCTAGATTCTCTTGAGGCAGCACCAACTGCGTTGAAACAGAAAGCGTTTCCATGGCCCAAATGTCTAGCATCCCTCCGCGATGAAAGGACGGTTTTCTCTCGCACTGGATAAGTGAGAAAAAAAGAACTTAAGGATGCTTTTCTTCTTTGCTTTGTTTTCCATCCTGGGCTTGAGCCATGGAAGCTTGAGCCTTCTGACTCCCGGCCCAAGCTCGAGACCATGCAATGCTCAAATTTCATTATCAACTTAGATTTGAAAATGTTCCCATATTTTTCAGGTCCCATTCATCTAGATCGAGTCAGTTGACTCGCCAAGAAGATGCTATGTCATTGAGTGCTCCAAGATTACATGAGCCTAATATATCAGGGTGGATTCATTTAGCAAGCGCTTTCATAAAATCTACGTGATTCGACGGGTTATATATGTATAATTAGTTAACATGAATCGGGTTCATGATAGCATTATCTGATTATGACGTCTATATCTTTTTTAAGAGAGAAGAGAAACTTCGCTTGATCGGGACAAGAGTTTTCCTTAGTTTATGAAGAATAACTTTTGACCCCGAAAAACATGCGCCTTTTCAAGAAAGGAATGATCGCACTTTAATGCTGAAACTGGCGTGAAATTGAAGCATGTTTCAAGCCCGCGAAAGTCAAGCGGAGAACCAGTTTGTTTCTGGAAAATTGGGCAACCGAAATTAGCTCGGCTGTCTACATAGCACCATCGGATCAAAAAGGTCACAAAAATTTCAAGATAATGAGTAGACAGAGACAGTACCTCCTATTATTGCATCTCAATTCGAAAACCCGACATACTTTCGAGAGCACTCGTGGACCATACTTAATAAGGAATACTTCGATCTTCAGAGTACTAATTATACACGCAACACGAGCGAATCATCGCATCGAAGAACTTTTTCTGTTTAGTTACTTAACACGTAGACGAACTGCACTTCCTAACAAAAACAATCGACCCTAGCATAGAAAATAGCTGCAGTTGAGAGATGATGACAAGTTAAATTCAGTTTGCTAAACGGCTTGACCATGGTCGTTGCTAGAAGGAGTGAAGACAGCGAAGAAGCGAATGATTTTCACCCTGCATTGGCCACGAATGTTCCGGAGCAAAGATGCGCGGAAGTGAACTCGATCGTTACGGTGGGGGAAAAAGGAAGAGTTTTCTGAAAAAGCTGAGACTTATCGGCCGCGACACGTTCCATAGGTAAAGTTCGACTCGGAGCGTCGCCGCGAATGCAAACTGCATTTCGCAATGAATGCGGACGGCGGCAAAAGCTTACAACATGCATACTTCACCGTCGGCTCATGCATGATCTCCGCATCTAATCGCATCGAAAAGCCGACTCGAAAGCAGCGCATGCACGCGAACAGAGAGCAAGAGACAGAGAGGCTCACCATCCATGTTCGTTCGATATCCGATGCGTCGGTCGACCGTCGCGGCACCTTCGAGTTCACCTCGTCGACCGACGAAGAGGCTTCGCGCCGTCGATCCAATGCCGAAATCTCCAAAGCTGGAAGAGAGTGGCTGCTGGAGTGAAGGCGGAGACGAAAGCTCTTATTTGTCTTTCGGGGGGAGAGGGAGAGGGAGGGTTACGTACATTCAAGTCGTTGGGCCTCACGCCTTTGGTGACGACGGGCTCGCCGTACGCACCCATCGCACCGAATCGGGAGTTTTAGATGCGTGCGATGCGAACGCAGTGAAGTCATCTCCAATGTTTTTAATCAGCGCAGTCACCACGCGACAGCGACACGTGGAGAAGAGAATTGATCAAAAGACGATTGAGATTCTCGAAGTTCGAATGCAAAGTGGATGGAATTCATGTCCCTTGAGCCGTGCCATTGATTGGTTACATCACATCAGTCGTGTGATGGGAACATAAAATCATCTCTCCTAGAGGACGAAGCGTGCACTTTGATGGGCAAAATTAGTGACGTCTTCTCCAACGTTTTTAATAAGCGCGGTCATCACACGACAACGACATGTGGAGAAGAAAGCTGATCAAGAGGCGATTGAGATTCTCAAAGTTCGAATGCAAAGCAGATGGAATTCATGTCCCTCGAGCCGTGCCATTGATTGGTTACATCATGTTAGTAGTGTGATGGGAACATAAAATCATCTCTCCTAGAGGACGAAGCGTGCACTTTGATGGGCAAAATTAGTGGTTTTAACGTAGTATAATAGTGTGCCATTTGACTAGGACGCCAGGGGTGGTGGATTCTCCTACTTACGTGTTCCTCTAGGTTTATTAGCCGGCTATCGACGTACGAGATTCCTAAATCACAAATAATAATAATAATTATAATTATTATTATTATTATTATTATTATTATTATTATTATTATTATTATTATTATTACTAAATAAATAATAAATAATGTGCCCTTTGAAATTCTATATGAGTTTTTGCTTACGTAGGAAAATGGGAAGTTTGGCATATTCACAAACTCGGTTTTCTTTTTCAAAATATTAAAAAGAGATTTTTAGTAGAAAATGAGAGATGATGTTTAAATTGCAATATTAAGAAGAGGGACGATTTTCATGAAAATTCAAATCGGTTCAAACCGGTTCCAATTTGGTTCTAACACACCTCTGAGTATGACACATTTACCCGAAAAAATTATTAACAGGAAGCCTAAATCCGAGCTCATTAATAAATTCAGTTGGACTCATAATGAATAATAGGCCGACTTAGAATATATTTATTATTCCACGTCATACCGCTTGCTCAATGTGAAACTTCTAGCATGCATATTCATTATGATAACGAGAATACCTTGCGTCCACATGTCTTGTGATACCATCATTTTTTACTGGTATATTTTTGCATCTACGGGTGTCGGCTTCATGATTTTACCCCTTCGGAATCTCGGCTACATTAGGTATTATGACACGAACAAGAGTCCTTAAGGATCTCCATATTATGCTCAATTTAGTTTGGGGCATGCAAGTTCCGTCAAATCTTTCGGTCTGTGCCCTACCGACGCCTAGGTCGAATTCTCACTGTCCTAAACTGTAGAATTGTGCTGGCACTCCTACCTAGCCCGTCCATGAAGCCCTCGACCAGACAAATAATAGAGTAAGAAAAATTTGTCAACCCGTACAGAAACTGCCGCATCAGTCCGAAACTGAGTTCCCTGTCAAGTCACTGTACATGGCTTATGCATAGCTTGACAAGCAAAGTAATGGCGTGTTTGGTAACGTTTCTGCCCTTTTTTTGTCTGCGAATAAAATAAAAGTGTTTGCATTTCGCGAAACAATTTTTGAACAAAAGAACGCGTTTGATAACGTTTGTTCAGTGGGAATAAAAATGAATAGAAACACGTTTGGTAAATTTTTATTCTTTTTTGTTTTTTTTTTTAATTATTTAAACATTTTTATTTTATTTTTCAGTTTTTCCTTCTTTTTTTTTTTTTTTTTTTATTTCGGCGCCTCCCCGGCCTCCGGCGATCGGCCGACGGGCCGGCAGCCTCGCCCAACCACGGCGAGGGCGAGGCTCGGCCTCGTCGCCGCGGCGAGGCTCGGCGAGGTCGCCGACCCTCGACGGCGTCACCAGCCCTCAACAGCCGGTTGCCGGCCATGGCCGAGGCCGGCGACCGGCGAAAGAAAAAAGAAGAAAAAAAAGAAGAAGAAAAGAAGAAGAGAAGAAGAAGAGAGAGAAGAGAACAGAAAAATCCGTACAAAAGTGTTTCTTCATTTTTGTTTCGGAACAAAAACAAACGCAACCAAACGCGTTTCTGTTCTTTTTTGTTCCTGGGAACGAAATCCGTACAGAAGTGTTCCGTAAAACACTTTTTTAGAGTATTACCATGCACGCCCTAATCTACCGTGATGGGGGAGTCGTGACTTCATATGATTTTTGCTAATTCTCTTTGACATGTTGCGTAGAGTAAAAAATTGTGTTGGAATATTATTCACATCACTTGATAATGAATCATAAATACTATTTATATTCATATCGTCTCCCTTCACCTATTAACTTAAACTTTTGGATTGAATTTTCTAACATAATATTGGAGCTAGTTCCCTCATACGAAAATACATGATCAAAAAATTTCACGTTCACAATGAATCATAAATGCTTTTTAGCTAGGGGCCCAATGGAAACAAGATAAACTAAAGTCAAGCAAACAAAAACTAAAAAAGAATTATTGTCTACCGTCAAATTCAATTAACCGATGCATGAGTTTGAACAAATGGATTTTTTAGCAGCGCGCATGTTCAGCTTAGTGTCTGTTTAAGGAAGAAGTCAAGAGAAAATAATTGACTTCTACAATTTTACGATTTGACAGGACAATTGAGGTGGAGAAAAAGCGCTCAGTTTAGTGTCTGTTTAAGGAAAAAGTCGAGGGAAAATGATTGACTTCTACAATTTTACGATTTGAAAGGACGATCAAGGTTGAGAAAAAGTAGGAGGAGGCAGGAGCTATCTGGTCCATGACTTATTATAGGTGTTGAGAAATAGAATGCATTTGTTGTCGAAACAAATTAAGAGATCACACTAATACAATGACCTTGCACACCCATAACAAGCGTGTGAAGTAAGAGTGATCAGTCTCAAGATAAGTGAATTCCCACCTTAAAACCAAGAACTGAGCTAAACATGATTGGTTACCACTTTGGAATTATGTAGCACGAATACTCTCCGAAGCTTGTCGTGTCCGACACTCTAATACGTGTCCGACACGCTTCGACACGTCTTGACATGCTCCGACACGCGGTCAACTAGTGTCGAAAAATCTGACACGTGGTCAACTCTCTCCGACACGAGAGTTCAGAATTCCGACATGCGATTCCGACATGCATGGGGTCAATTTTAAAAATTTCTAATACTTGAGGAGTCAAAATATGAATATACACAAAAGAAGTAATAAAATACTATAAATATACACGCACGGGGTCAATTTTTTTTTCAGTTTTTTTTTTTTAGAATTGTTTTATTTTAAAAAATTACTATGAAAGAAGTAATAAAAAATGCTATATATGATAAATAAATAAATTTAAAAATATCATTTCAGCATTTTTCTTTAAAAATGTTTTTTCCTCTAAGTTTTGTGTATTATTGTAACAAATTAAAATAATTAATTATATTATTTAATACTTTTCGTGTAAATTAATTTTAGGCTATTTTTATTATTATAAAAATATATTTAATATATAACGTGTCGGAACGTGTCAAAATTCTTTATTTTTAAGAAATGACGTGTCGGCGTGTCATATCGTGTCGTGTCACGTATCTATGTCGATGCTACGTAGCTTTGGAGAACCAGAAGTTGACTTTGTTCACAATGAACTAGACCAGGCCTAAGGGGTTGTCCTAGGAACCAACAATGTTTTTTTTTTTTTTAATTATTATCTTTTCAAAAGTTCTAAAATAAATCGGAAACTTCTTTAATGTAGTATGAAATTACTAATTACGAGGAAGTAAAAGAAGAGCTTGCTCTCGCACATAACCTTTGCTATTATCGAATAAAAAGATACCCAATTAGTTTCATCGATTATCCAATTTCTTCCCAAAAACCAAGAATCAAAAATCACTCACAATCGATCAATTAGGTCCAATCCGATTCCTAAAGAGGATTGAGATCGATGCTCACTCCTAACATGAAGGCTCGTATCTATTATTAATCTTTGAAAATAAAAATGTTTGAGATGGTGCACTCATTTGACTTTTTCATGAAACACGTCAATTAACTGAGTCTGCTTCAACATTCACTTATAAATCACTTTTAAAAGAATTTGTCGAAAATTTACGGGAGAAATATATAGAAATCTGTATACCAACATTTCAATATTGATATTAAAAAAAAAATGACCATATTCGTATATTTGAGCGGGCAATTTCTAGCCCCTCCCGCGAGTCCGTGCGAGCGGGGCTTTTCTGCCCACTGTAAATAATATCAGCTCATCTTTCACCTTTCAGCATGAACATCGGCCAAATTTTCTGCATGATATTCTCTAGTGACAAGATTTTTTAAATGTTACCCCATCATTAACGTTAATAACCGAATAACCTGCAACTTAGCCGCGGGACATGTCACGCCACGTGGCAAGCGGAAAGCTAAAGAAAAGTGTCACCTGACCGATACACGAGCGAACATTCTCGTACCTCCGGCTTATAAATTATACGACAGCACACAGGACTGCAGCCTCGGTGGAATGTCATGGCATCTCGGCCCCCTGCTGCGTTGCGCGGTGATGCTGTGTACTCGCGGAATGGCGAGACTGGTCAGAGCTGACGCTCTAGAGAGAACTCAGATAATCCTTTATCATGGCCAATATAGGATTGGAAAACGAAGAGCTCTCTAGCCTCTCGTACAATATTCCGTCCATCCGGGCCTGAATGCCTTCAGCAAACGACAATTCTCGAAGCAATTCCTTCATCGCGGTGTCGACCCCGACAAGAGAGCCTCCTATTCCACTCAATATTTCAGGGAGCGAAGGAGATGGCCTCGACAGCTCGACGAGCGTGACCTGTCCCAAGATAAATGATCAGACTCAGCAGCTACTTGGTCACAAAACAAATTTCTATTTGCTCTTTGAATTTCCGTAATTAGTTAGAGATGTTCAAAAAAATACTATTGAGATCAACAGTAAACCTTTTCTAAGCGCAAAGAGGAAAACCATCTGGACAATCGACCTACCTTATTAGTTTGGGGTATATTGGCCTTCTCTTTCGCAATCGCAATAGCCCGAGAAAATCCGCCGATTGCATCAACCAAACCTCGTGAAGCAGCATCGTTGCCTGTCCATACTCTCCCTTGTGCAACCCCCTCCATCTTATCAACCTGTGGGAAAACATAACAATTACAATTCCATTAAGTAGCAGGTGTATATTAGGCAGGTCCTATAGATGAACCCCAAAGGCTGCTTCCGTACCGGCATTGATCGCGAGAAAGCCGCCTTATCACGAAACATTTTGTATGCATTATCCGCCATCTTGGCAAATAGCTCTGCCTCATCTGGCCTGAAACCATTTAGAACAAAACAGAGAAAGTGCAGGAGAAATGGTTACATTGGAACATGTCATCACATAAAATCCAAACATGAAGACGGCACTCAAAAGTCCCAGTACAATTATCAAGATATCTTCCTTAATTTACACTTCAAAGTATCATGCGACAATGCCTTTCACCTAAAAGGTCGTTGCTCGGCTGCAAGGAGCTCAGCATATTTTCCCCTTGATATGATCTCCTTATTGAAGCCTATTTTTTCGTACAGATTCCCCAGGTTAAGCTTCCCTGAGAGGAGAAAAATGGCACACTCACCACGTTAGAACATCCATGAAGCTATGAAAATCCAAAGGAAAAGCAGTAGCATAACAACTATTGCAAGGTATGAGACTACAAAGTGATGCTAGGTTCACCTGAAACAACTCCAATAGAGCCAGTTAAGGTAAGTTTTTCTGCAACAATGGTCGGTGTTCCCATTGCCATGTAATATCCTCCACTAGCTGCTACATCAACCATTGATGCAATAACAGGCTTTGATGCAGCCAGTTGCCTAATCTCCCTCCACATCCTGCTCATCATAAGCATCATGAAACCCCCAATTAAGCTACAGTCAGAAAAGAAAGCGGAAAGAAAGAGTAAAATGTTCAATATGACAGTTAAAGATGAGATTTTCCGCTGCATGGATATGACGGCAAATCACTTAGGGCAAGACTTTACTACTACCAAATGCATCTTATCAGCTATCCCACCAGCTTCAAATTCCAACTACATAAGTGGAGGTACTAGAGAGAGACAAGAAGTTTCGTTATCTTATGGCACATTGTCAACCATGTCAAAAGCACATGACTTTGCACTGACAATTACTCTGATTCCAGATCGAGAAGAAAAGCTTTTACATGCCACGACTATAGAACTTCCTTGGCAAAAGAACATTTTGATATAGCCTATTGAAAGGGATAAGTGCAGAAACTAGAGTTTGTTTTGACTGGTAGTCATTGAGAGATTGAGATTTTTAAAGAGGCTCCGATTAGTCTTAAACTCACCATTGATGGAATCCAGGTGTTGGATTTCATACGAGCCAAATGACCAAAGAACTCCACGTTGGAGCCACACTGGAACTTTGGCACTAGAAATGAATTGACGCCAAGCTCAACACCAAATTAGGGCATTTATAAGACCTAAAGTCCTCAATTGATCAAAAAGAACAATTAAGTACTTAATTAACCTGGGGCCAAAACTTTTAAGTCTTGTTCTACACTTGTCCCCCTATTAAACTAAAAACACCACAGTGATAGCAAGATACTATAATCATGATTAATAACAACCACATCCGTAGAAAACTAAGACATTTGAATAGCCTGATTCCTCGCTAATATATGCTTTTATGTTTAAAAGCATAAGAAGCGGCTCACCAGTAAAAACAGTTGGAAAATGTTTAAGTGATATATAGCAAACTTACAAGTCTGAGGCTAGAGCATCACCACCAGGGCTGTCGATTCGGATAATTGCAGCTTTAAATTTTTTTGACTCTACAGGAAGGAAAGATATAATGTTTTAAGAACACATGAGATGAAAAAGAAGATGCAATAATTGATAATTTTCAATGTGATGTAGACAAAAAGGAAATAATAACAATATGGGAACACTTTGAGATGAGTCATCAGACTATGCTTCAGAGGAAGAACCCTTTGAATTGGCTTTTTATCTAAAAGATTGACCATTTCTTATTTTCTAAATGCATGTGGACTAACGAAGGGAGCAATGTAGTTCGCCCCTAAATTTGCTTGCATCTACCTCCACTTACTCATAGTTTACTAGAATTATTGAAGCAGCAAAAAACGAAAAGCCAAAGTTATATAATCAGCTTATTCATGAACGCATTTTGAAAGATACCTTTTTTTCTGGGGGTTGTAGAATAATAAAACATTTTAACAGTAGAATTAGAGTTTGATCTGATACTTAATGGATCAAGAGATGCCAAAACTTTAATATACACCATTTGATGCACTTAAGCATCAGGACATATTTGCTCACTCTATGCAGCAAAACTGCCAAATATAGCAGGAGATGGCAACACTAGAGATTCCGCACACAAGAAATGCAGTGACTCCATTAGACATTTGTATCTTCTTCATAAGTTGCTCCAGCTTTTACTAAAACAACGCTTCATAACTAAGCAAACAGAACGCCACTTCATAACCATAACTATGAAAGTGACAACAACAGGGCTTTGGCAATGCTACACCAAAGAAACAAATGCCACCCAGTATGCTTATAACTGTATTCTGAGCTGGCAAAGAAATCTCACCTCTCACAACCCGAATTTTTTCAATGATTTGCTCTGCTATTATACCAGAAGAACTGGGAAGGCTTGTTGGACTTTTCACACGACTTATAGCACCAGAGGCTCGTATGACGGCTATTAAGTCTTTACCACCAGATAAACCAAGGGTCCACTTTCTCACTCTTGAGTACCTCCTGGAGTACCACAACAAAAGAGCCATTAACATGAGATGGTAACATTTAATTTCTGAAACTCTTTATTCTTTTGTTCCCAGTTCAGCGGAGGGAAGAACCCTTGTTTCTGAAACTTTACATTCCTTTTAAAACCAAAATTCCTTGCATGCTAGAAAACTTCAGATTACATCTGACCAGTAACAAGGGGAAAATGTTTCTAACCACAAACTGAACAGGGACTTCCTTAGACCAACTGTGGACTACCTATAATCGACCAATGGGAGATTCTTATCCGTCTGCACTCCAAGTCTTTCTTTCAGCATTGTTATCACCTGAAACATGTCTACACATTAGTGAAAAATAAGTATTAGTGCAAAAGCAATCTAAGATGAGACAGGAATCCTGCCTACCACAGAATAAAATAAGAAATGAGTAGGCATGGACAGTGAAGACAAACACTACAATACCGAGTAGCTCCTACTAGTAAGCGCCAGCATGTTTCTTTTGATTACATAAAATTATTACAAGGAAGCAAGTAAGAAGAATGAGATTTCCTAAAAGCAATGATTACACCTTTTCTTTTGATAAACAAAAGGCATCTCTGACTGCCATGAATGATAGTAGAAACTCGTATTCACAGATGCAAGCATGGAATTTCCGACCACCCACATGTAATAGTATGACAAAATCATTAACAGTTTGTGCCTCAGCAGATTTTACTAAATGCTTTGTTCTCAGCATCCCACCACAATAAGAGTAGAGTTAAGCACCTCATCGTCATAGCGTATGTCGGTTATGAAGCCCTCTTTTTTTAACCGTTCTACTTGAAAAACTCCTTCATTTATGAAGTTCTCAATATCTTCTCTTTTCTTCCCTGTTTGAAACAGAAGAGCCTTAGAAATGTTTTGCAATTACAAATAGGAAGATCAAGCCCGTATGATTTTAAAGCTACAACACCTTTTGTTGAAGAAACCTCATCTATCCAACTGCCGTATATGTTATCCAGTATGGTCGTCAACATCTCACAATTTTCTTCAGACATGGATTTTCGCAGGAGTTGATCCCCAGCACTTTTATATTTACCTATCCTTTGAACTTGTGGTTCAACTCCCACTTTATCCAATACACCTGAGAGAGAGAGAGAGAGAGAGAGTCAATAAGCTACCAGAAGATAAATGATCCATGCCAATTGCCAACAGCTGAGAGTTTATAGAAAGAGTCAGGCAAAGTTACTGTTGAAGTTCCCACCCAATTTTTTTTTTCTGCCGGCATGCAGAAGCTATGCATTACAGCTGCAAGTCATCCACTGATTACAATCATTTAAACGAGAAAATGTGCATGCCACATGCTTTTTGTTGCATGCTCATCTTCTCAAGACTTTAAGACAAACCAACCAAAAGACATTGACGAAAGAATTTTGGTAAGAACTTTAAACATTTAAGGAGATACTGCAAATGTTCACAAATAACCTCATCACCCTCCCCACTCCCCCAACGTCATCAAAAGAGGAGAAAGAACAACAACTACAACAACAATTATCAGGGAACCTCCAGAATTCTGAACATGTCATGACCCTCCCCTTTCAAAAAAAGCAACAAAAAATGTTTTGTCAACTGAAAGGAAAGAAAAAAAAAGTACTGGAATCCTAATAGCATCGAAGCAATCAAGTCTGAGAAACAAGCATCCAAGCTACAACAGTCAGTCAGCTGTCAGATAAAGCACAGTAAGGTTTAAAGGTCTTGGAGAATCAATTTACCTCTTAAAAAGGAAGCTTGAACTGTCAGACCATACAAAGAAAAATAAGCACTTGGAGGGGCATACAACTCTCCACAGGCACAAGCAAGGTAATACTCTTTTTCTTGACATGTAGGGACGTACCCCACAATGAATTTACCTATAATATCAGAATAAAGCTATATCATAAACAAGGTAAAGAACAACAGTTAGTATATGAACAACGGCAGGAGAAATCTCAAAGGTAAAACCCATATGGGCAATTAAAGCGGTGGTATGCTTCAGTTTAAAGGAACCTACTATCCCATCATACTCTGTGAAAGTATATTCTGGTTGCAGGAATAACCCAGTATTGTCACAAAGACTTCCTTATTTTCAAAGTATAACAATGTATTAAAGTAAACTCATTCCATCAAGTAACTCGAAATAAGTTTGCACCACCTGTTGGAAACTCACATCATTAAGCAACTCTTCATAAGCTTGTCAAAAAATTTCACAGAGAAATACCATAGAGCAAACCATGGTGGCTTAATCAAAGTTAAGGCATCTTGATTTACTGAGTTTAAGGCAAAAACTCCAAAATCACATAGTAACCAGCTCATTTTATATGGCATATCACGTGCATGCACATACCATATTCATCTGTCTTACAACCATGAGGGTTCTAGCAACAGCGAGCCGCTTTATAATATGTAATTGCCTACCCAGAAGTAAGCACATTCTTTACCTGATTTCTTGAAATTCAGGATATGTCTCCTTATTTCTTCCACTTTACCCCATCCACAGCTCAATGAGTCAATATGGAGGTAAATACCAGAGATACGAGGATCGTATGCTGCTTTTATAAAATTCTCACAAATTTGAGGAAGGGAGAGTCCTGAAGAGAAACGGCTCTTTACCTGATCAGATATCTGAACAATAAGGAAAACACGAGAAGTTTCAACTCTGATGAGAGGTATACACGATGAGTCAGATAACGGACTCATATAACATGATCTTAAGGAAGTTTACAGAGATAATAAATATGAATTTTTCATTTTGGGCAGGGCCGCAGGTACCAAATGCACAGGCTTTTTTACTGCAGCTGTATATCATTGTAAACTTGAATTACCAACCCTCTCGTAAGACAAATAAGAAACAAGACATTAATAAAAGTAAAGGGTTTTTTGTTCTCACACTCGGTAGCGCACTCTCGAGCAATAGACATTACATTGAAACATGAGAGTAAAATTAAAGACTAAAAATGTTTAGCTTGCGCAAATGAAAGAACCGTCTCGTTATCAGAAAACCACTTCTCAACTGGTTCTCTATCATGCATCTCGTAAGTGGGGCAGATCCTTAACACGTCTCACTCCTCTCCTGTATCTATAAGCAGTTGTCACAGTCTGAAGATGAAACTACCATATTGAGAGGAGGACCGAAAAAGGAAGCGGAGTTTTCGATGCCGTTCCAAAAATATTGGAACATTGCAAATCGCCTTCATGAATCATGAGAGTAATACCGAAAACTCAAAAGTGACATCTGATTTTCCGTATAGCCTACCTCTAACATGGCAAACACCCAGTTTTCCTTGTCTTTTTTCAACGGCGAGGAAGCTACACCTAAGTATCCTGCTACACCTTTATGTGCTGACAGGGCTTACGTACTCGAACCCAAACGCATAATACAGAGATGAAGAACTCTTCACCAAAAGCATTGTTCGTCAAACGACCGAACCTGGCCACGCAATTTCATGGTCAAGACGCTGCCTTTCTTCACCCGCTGCCAAGGGAAAGCGACGAGCATTTTGAGCTTGACCCCGAATTGCTTCCACACTCCGAACTCCTCGAACTCGAACTCCCCGCTCGGGTAGTCCCCGTCTTTCTTGGCGTGCGATTCTTGCTCCTTCGCTTCCTGTTCTTGTTCCGGCTTCTGGGTCTCGGCCGCCGGCTCGGAAGAATCGTCGAACGCTCTGACGGAGAAGCTCCTGCGATGGGCGGCCGGGGCGACGAACTTGGAAGAATGGGTGAAGGAAAGATTGTTCTTGAGAGCGAAAACACGGATTTCGCGTGGAGAGGAGGGGAGAGGAGGGGGGAGACATGGAGGTGATTGTGGAGAGGGAGACATGGGGCGTGCGGTTTGGAGAGGTGGAGGAGTGCGGCGAAGTTCTTGCCGTGGGTCTGGACTGTGCAGGTTATCTGCGGCGTGTGAAGAAGCTTCGACATCTCTGTCTCTCCCTCTCCCTCTGCTCGTCGTCCTGTCTGTTCTGTTTCGGTCGGAGAAATCGCTAAGAAGGGCGGAGGGGAGGGGGAGCGACAAGGTGGAATTTGCGCCACGTCATCCTTAAAAGGTCGTCGACGTGTCATATCCCATGCTTGCGCGCAAGCACGGCGTCAAATGAAAATATCGGCTAAGTATAATTGCAAAATTAGGATATGTGGAGGCCCTTAATGAAATGTTTGGTAACCATCTAAACACCGCATGATTTTGATTTTTTATTTTTGAAATATAATTTGGAAATTGAATTGCGTTTGGTAAATTTTTTGTTAGAAAAATTTGTTTTAAATGATTTTAGAATAGAATAAAGAATAAAAAAACTTGATTTTTGTTTCGAAAAAAAAAAAAAAAGAATAAAAAAAGTGGAACTCCTCTTCCCTGCTCAGACATTCTCTCCCCTCCTTTATTGCCGTCCGCTGCCGTCCACGGCCACCAAGAACCGGTCCAACGAGTTCACAGGCCAGGAGAGGTCCAGCAAGCTCACCAGGAGGCAAGCCCAGCCACGGCGAGGACAAGCCTCGGTAGGGCCTAGCCCCAGCGAGGCTAGGCAAGCCTCACCTAGCTACCAAAGTGAGGCTTGGCCGATGAGGGCTGGCCTCGCCGAGGGCTGGCGACACTCTAATGAGATCGCTGGTCCGACAACCACTTGAAGAAAAAGAAGAATATGAGAAAAAGGAAAAAAGAAAAGAAAAAAAAATTATTTAAAAATTAAAAGAAATTGATTTGAAACAGAATCAATGAATACGGTACTTAAATGCACTTATTCCAAAATCGAAATTTTGACAATTATCAAAACGGCTTAAAATGCTTAGAAATTATTCTTAAGAACAGAATAAAAAAGAATCATTTCTAATCAGAATATATTCCTAGGAACAAAATTGTTACCATGCAATTCGTATTCCCCCACTCCACACTGGAAAGAAAAGTTTGAGTGGAAACTTGATTCTTTGACTCTATATCGTAGTTCATATTCCCACTCAACCGGAAAGAAAAATTTAGGTGAAAACTTAACTCCACATGAGTACAACAATACTGGTACCACCATGTTAGGGAATATAGTAACTTACCACAATGCTATGTTGGCACAGTTGTGCTCAAGCCTTTCGACCAGCCTCAATACCTGGTTGAAAGGTTGAGTTCACGAGCTTCTAACATTTTGGTACCAAATGAAATTACCTTCTAATTACTATTTCCTTCACTTATAATTGTTCTTGTGAAAGGATTTGCAATTTGGAACTTGGAACCCTAGGCTAAACCAATTACCTTTCCATGTAAACAGAGTGATCCAGGGGGCATCAATGCAAGTGGTATAAACACTGTCAATGACTCGAATCTTCTTCCTCATTGAAAACTATACGTAAATTTGACAAAACGAGAGTTCATACTCCACTGGAGGGAGTGACGTATGTACAACTAAGGGTTGCTTCGCTATGCAGTTCCACCGTAAAAATGGTTTACAAGAGATTCGGTTGGAGCAAAAGACCCGCTTCAATGTCGGATCTGCCTCGAGAAGAGACCTCTGGATATCAGAAAGCATCGGAGTCGTCCCCAAAGTGGAGAGCGAGAATGGTGCGATAGCCACATTGAACGTCGGTGAATTTACCTTGTCGACATGCTTCATCTCGAAGTCGCCTTCCTGCAGTGCAGAAAGGGAAAAAGTGAATGAGGTTCTAACGTTTGTGCCTAGGACAGACAGATGTATGCCACATTACGTAAACATTCGCAAACCACAACAGATTGGAGATAACAGTGAACCCGACAGCGTAACATGAGAACTCTTTTTGATAAATCTGTGGACTCTTGCATTAACATCTTAGTTGAATCACTTATTTCTGGACCATTTTCTACATCCAACTTCACTGGTAATTTTTACATGGTGCAACTGCAAATGGGAACGATGAAAATACCCATGCACACACGCATTATGTATATGCTTCAATTCCAATCAGAGCGTAAGGTCAATTGTTCTAAGTGAGAGTCTTACCATTCTTCCGCTGGGCGTGCAAAGCGGGCATGCAGAGGAGTACTCAAAACTAGTCCGGGGAAGCATAACAGGTTGTTCGCCTATAACTCCAATTCCCCTGGAATAAAAGGACACACTAAGTCCAACACATACTTTCTTGATCAAGAAAAATTATGCAAATGATAGGATACCGCATGGCACAAAAGTACTTGTTTGCCAGAAATTAAAATAACAACTCGCAAACTCACATTTCCAGGCTCAATAACATAAAGGACAAAATACTAAATGCACATATACGTGGAGAGAGAGAGAGAGAGAGACCCGGGGGGGAGGGAGAGGGAGAGGGAATCACCATAAGTTGTCAACTTTGCCATTGCCATCGGTAATGATCCAGTGTCTTCTAAGAAGTTGAACTGGTCGATCTGAATTGTTGGTAATTCTGATCCTATAAGCAAAAAAGTACTGCCTTTTGGAAGGCTGACTCCGCCCCTCGATGTACACACTCCTGACTTGAACCCTGATACCCTGAAATATTAAGGACTTGACTTTAGATCAATAAACTATTGAGCATGGAAAAAGGGGGAGGACAATGCTGGCGATGATGAACGACAGGCTGCAAAAACCCTTCCTAATGAGTAGTACTGCCACTTCGATGGTGACCATACTGAGGATCTTGAACAGAACATTTCAGTAATTTCTACTAATTGGTTGTTAAAAGGGCTGTATATGATACTGACTGGTAGCACCTACAAGCATTTCTAAGTGTTCATCATGTAACTGTAGGTAATTACCACTTTCCAAAAGATCTCCCAGAAAATTTAAATTACGAGAGACAAACTGTTCATAGCATCATACCAAATACATGACTGAATGGCACACTGATGGAGTTTTAGATTAAACTATGCACCCAAAAACAGATTCATTAGCTGGACTATAATCATCAATCGATTCATAGTAACATTTGACTTTGTAAAAGCCTATCTAATTGTAGCCACAAAAACATATAAACTGCATACCAGGGTTGTTGCATCGCTTGAACATTTCAAGAGTGAATGGGGTGCAATTTCTTTCAGCTCGTCACGATATTTAGCCGCATCCTGAAAAAGACATATCAGAAGGTTAAGAGAGATGGTTGGCACAGGTCCAAACATCAATTGCTAAAGTCAGCAACCAGTGAAAATAAGGTGAGGAACACAATCATCATCAACAAAGTTAGCTTGATCCTCTCACTGAGATGGAAAATAAGTGTGGGACAGTCATCTGACAAAGTTAACAAATTAATGCTCCAACTCTATATATATTCCAACCTAAAAAAATTTCGCATATTACATTTACATATGTATTGAGTTCTAAATTTGGAGAAAAGCAGCTGAAGTGTAGGCAATCAAACTGGGGTTGTCACTAAAGAATGGCAACATCAAGGAGGATCATGATGGAAATTGCATGAAGCAGTAACTATGGTCATATCAAAAGATTTTACTAAATCTCGTACCACATGTTCGAGCCTCTAAGCATTATCACGTCTAGCAGATCTTGTTTGCTTCATATGCATAACAAGGATGAATGTGTAAACTACTATAAATATGAATGTATCCAACTCCATCAAAAAGAAAAGAATAGGAAAAAGGGAGAGAAGATTCAAGTATAAAGGGAACAGCATGAAGATTTGGGCACTTAATACCCCAAGCATAGCACAAGAGTAGTTAGGCTAACCATGATGGAAACAAACATACTGAACCTCCTGAGATAAAGATATGGCTACCTCAACAGGCGACATTTACCACTAGCAGCTGACCCAAAAGGGGTCAAGGTACTAGAAAGATATCAGTTTGTCATCATATTTAGACAAAAGGAATTGAAAATTCACATAATGCATACTGAAGCCTGATCTATTGACACAGTGCAACAGCAAAAATGAAGATAAAGACTCAGCTTGGGAAACAGAATTCAAGTACCTCGAACCTCTCATCAGTGACCGCGTCCTTAATTAACCTTCGCAGGTGCAGAACCGGCTCCTCTTCCTCGAACAACTTCAACGAATCGCGAATTCGAGCAGCCTCCTTATAATCCTAAAAACACATAAACAGAGTTAATCTTTCCGCCAAATACTCATCACCGTATCGAAATATAATTCAAATCCTCCTTTAAGATATGAAGCACACAGCCATCCGAAGAGAGACCAACATCATTAAAATCCCCCGTAGCTTCGAATCCAGATTGACCATCACAAGACACGAATGCATATCCATTCTTCCAAACGCAAATTCACTGACCAAGCAAATCACACATTGAGCAAACCGACGGACGAGAGAGGATCGAACCATCACCTCGGACTTGGCGGCGACCTCCATCTGCTGCTTCAGCAGCGCGTAGGTCTGACTCCGCGTCGGGAACGAGCGGCCGCTGGAGCTGGAGCTCAGGCTCGAACTCTTGCCCTCCCCGCCCCCTCCTCCTCCCGCACCACCGCCGCCGCCGCCGCCGTTTCCCTCCGGCGAACAAGCGACGATCCGGCAATTCCTCCTCGGAAGCTCTCTGCTGCAATTGAGCCACTCCCTCCTCGGGCCCGCCTCGGACGGGAAGCACCTCCTGGCCCCGGCATTGACGTCGCCGAAGGCCTTCAGGCTCAGGGAATGCATTCGCGCTGACTTCGGGTTCCGGTCCCGATTTCAACGGAGAAGATGATGATGATGATGATGATCTCAGGAAATCATTTTCCAGGAAAGTTGCACGGGCCTATCACGGTTGGAGAGAGAGACATCCTAGGGAATCGAGAGAGAGCGTGTTGCTCTGATTTTCTCCTCGTCTCCTCGGATTTCAGGGGGGAATTTTCTTTAAGGTTAATTGTCCGCCACAACATTCGGGGATTATCCGCAGGAAATGGTCGGAATTACGGGGAAGCCCTTGCTGAGATGCTGGAGTGGTCGGAAGTGGGGATTGGCCGGGGTACTTTGGGGATTGAGAATTGATGGGGGAATTTTTCTTCGCTTTCCGTGAGCTTTCTCTTTTGTGCCTGGGTACGTACGAGGCGCAGGCGATTCCTGCTTCTTATGGATGAGGAATGCGCCACGTGTCGTAGCTTCCGTTAGTGACGTGGCTTGCTTTTTTTGCGTCCATTAAATAGCTAATTGAAATGGCGCCATGCTCGATTGAATCCACACCTTCTGTGGAGATTAAGGTGGACACGAGGTATAAATTTCGATCTCCACGTCCTCTAAAGAGGTGGATACGATTTAGCATCACACGTGAATACGCCTTAAAAAATAAAATAAAAATTTAAAAGTGAGAATTAAAATATGAATAATATAAAAAAAATGATAATGGACTTATCGAATTGTCCCTTTCATGTATTAGCAAAGATATGGTGCAAAAAAAAAAAATATGGTGCAAAATAATGTCAATCTAGTATGTGTAAAAGAGATTATTACGATAAGGATATAAAAAGAAAAAATACCCAAAAATGAAGTTGACTTTGCTAGAGCACTTACCTAGTCGATACAAGATGTGCCAATGCATTGAATCAGATCTTCTTAAGTCTTATCATGCAATCTTCTCTTAATGTTCTAAATGACAATGATGCGGTCTTTTTATTTGTACTTAGAGTTGTGTACAAAGTTATAACAAGGTTATCCGCTTCACTAGAAAAAAGGTGGCGAAATCAACCCGATTTTCACGGTACTTAAATGATCGTGACATAATTGTAAGCTAATAATGTAGTTATGAAAGTGAACAATGTTTGACATGTATTTTGCATGGAGCCATAAATCAACTTGCCCCATGAATAATTTGGAAAGATAATGAGACTTTTCGTTTGATTCACATAAAACATTTTCTTCATTTCTGGCATTTGGATCGTTTAAGAAGTGAATCAACGAAAAATATTTACTTAGGGCGCGTTTGGTAATAATTTTATTCCCGATAATAATTTTTTTATTAAGAATGGTTTTTTCTTATTCTACTCCCGAGAATAATTTATGAGCAAAAGAATGCGCTTGATAACTGTTCAAAATTTATATTCCTAGGATAAAAAAGTGTTTGGTAAGATTCTTAAATTCATTTATTTATTTTATTTATTAGATATTTTTATTGTATTTTTTCTTTATTTTTTCTTTTTTTCTTTTTCTCTTCTTCCTCCTTTTTCTTTGTAGCTAGCAACCTACTGAGCGAGGTCCAATGAGCTCACCAAAGCCTCATTAGGCAACGCGGTGTTTGCCTCGCCCGGCAGCGGGCAACGGTGTCAGCCTCGCCTTGTTTTGGTGAGGTCACCAACCAAAAGGAAGAAGAAGAAAGGGAAAGAGAAGAAGAGAAAAGAAAATAGGAAAAAAGAAAAAAATAGGAACCGATTACAGGAATTGTTTATGGGAACAATAAACAACTTTTTTATATATCTTGATTATGTTTCAAATCTATTACTGAGAACAACAAAATAGACTTTTATTTATGGGAACAAAGATTTTATCAAACGGATTTATGTTATTTTTTCATTCCAGGGAACAAAAGAATAGAAATTGTTATTCCCCGTAAGGTTACCAAACAGGGCCTTAGTCAACAAAAAATCTATACGTAAATTTAGGAAATTGATTTCCTTTGTAAAAAATAAAAAATTATTTTCTAGAATATAGTTAGATATCAACACTTGGACAAAACATTTTGCGCTTGGGCACAAAAACCTCAAAGCTCATTCTCAAGTCCCCAATGCTCGAGCCTAAGTCCATTAAGGCTAGGCCCACAACCACAACGCTAATGCCGAGTCCCCAATGCCCAAACCAAGTAAGGTCCAAGCCAGTGATTGATTCTCTAGTGCCTGAGCCTAGTTCCATCGAGGTTGGGCTTTATGCCCCAATGCCCATGCTCGATGCTCTAGCATTAGGGCCCGAGTCGACAAAGGCCAAGTGCAAGACCTTGATACCCTTACTCGAATTCCCCATGTCCAAGCCCAGGTGACCGTACTTAGTTTTCTAGTTGTCCGTGTGCAAGTTGCTAACGCCTTAATTATGTATTTGTATTTAGAAAAATCAACCCAAACAACAAAAAATATTTTTTGATTCTTTCATATTTCAGCCGTACACTAGAAAATATGGTTATTTTCTTACAAAATGATTATCTGTAAAATATTTGATTGAAATGTAATATTTTTCATGAAAGAAATGGAGACTAGTTTACTTATATCTTAGTGTTTTTAAAGTCCTCTGTATTCTTAAAGAGCGCCGACTATGTTTTAGCAAGGCAAGTAACGAATGCACTATGCAAACATTTTAACAAACAAGGACGAAGGAGGCTCCATCTTCTAGCTCGAATTGAAATTTTCCCTCCCAATATGATATGGAAGTATTTTATTATTTTTATCTAGTTTTTATTTTTTCCCTTTATTCGCTTGGTGTATTTTCCTTCATCGTTAGAAATCAATCCGCTGCTTCAGTCCTCCAAACCAAGAAGCTTGACAAAGATTGAGCAGGAATACGGTGTGTTCATGCTACATGGAAGCAGTTATATGCTTCTTCAACTTTTGGAAGTTCTCATCTCTTGATTTAGATCTAGATTAGAGAGCTCTCCTCATTAGATCTTGACTTAGATTCAGTAGTTTTTTAAAGGCATTTTTGTGCTTGTTCAACCTCTCGCGATCCAAATTTAGATCTGAGAGCTTATTCAATCTGTTTTGTGTATCTCCTTCTGGTGATGATGTTGAGAATGTTGAACCTAAGTATGCATTGCCCCTTGGACAAGCCGTAACGATTGGAGAAGGAAATTATGACGTGTGCTCGCCACTTATGATGATACAAGATTTAGTAATCGATTATTGTTTGCATTATATGAGATTAGGTGATCGCCCATTACTCATTTTGTTTTGATGCTAAAACATATTTGTTCTTATAAGAACAAGATGGGGTGCTTATCATAATAGTTTGTACTATACTATTCTAACAGTTGAGGATCGAACCATCACCTTGGACTTGGTGGCGACCTCCATCTGCTGCTTCAGCAGCACGTAGGTTTGACAACTGGCGAGCTGGAGCTCCGGCTCGAACTCTTGCCCGCCCTGCCCACTCCTCCTCCCGCGCCGCTGCCGAGGATGAAGCGACGATCGGGCACTTGAGCCACTCCCTCCTCAGGCTCGCCTCGGAACGGGAAGCACCGCCTTGCGCCGGCATTGACGTCGCCGAAGCCCTTCAGGCTCAGCGAATGCATTCGTGCTGACTTCGAGTTCTTGTTCTGATTTCAACGGAGAAGAAGATGATGATGATGGAGAATCTCAGGATATCATTTTCCGGGAAAGTTGCAAGCGCTTATCGCGGTTGGAGCAAGACATACTAGGGAATCGAGAGAGAGCGTGTCGCTCTGATTTTCTCCTCGTCTCCTCGGATTTCAGAGCGGAATTTTCTTTAAGGTTAATCGTCCGCCGCAACATTCGGGGATTATCCGCAGGAAATGGGGAATTACGGGGAAGCCCTTGCTGAGATGCTGGAGTGATCGGAAGTGGGGATTGGTCGGGGGTACTTTGGGGATTGAGAATTTATGGGGGAATTTTCCTTCCCTTTTCGTAAGCTCTCTTTTGTGTCTGCGTGTCTGCGTGCGTACGAGGCACAGGCGATTCCTGCTTCTTATCTTATGGATGAGGAACGTGCCACGTGTCGTAGCTCCGCTCGTGACGTGGCTTGCTTGTTGCCGTCCATTAAGGGTGCGTTTGGCTGCACTCTATTTCTGTTCCCAGGAACGTTGCCAAAAAGGAACAGAAACGCATTTGGTGCGCTTTTGTTCTTTTTTTTTGTCCCAGGAACGAAAAAAAAGAAACAGAAACAAGAAAGAAATAAGAAAAAATAAAAACAAAAATTTTTGAAAAGCTTGCTCTCTTTTTTTTTTTTTCTTTTCTTTTTTTTCTTTTGGCTTTTTTTTCTTTTGCTTGTTGCCGTCCATTAAATAGCTAATTGCAATGGCGCATGCCCCATTGAATCCACAGCTTCTGTGGAGATTAAGGTGGACACGAGGTATAAATTTCAATTTCCGCCACTTTAAAGGAGGTGGATACAATTTAGCACGTGGATTTCGACTTTTACGTCTTAAATAATATAATAAAAATTTAAGATTAAGAGTTAAAATATGAAAAATATAAGAACGATAAAAAAATAATGATAATGGGCTTATTGAATTGTTGATTCATTTTTATTAATTTTTTTTATCTAGTGAATTATGTCCCTTTCATGTATTAGTAAAGATATGGTGAAAAATAATACCAATCCAGTATGTGCAAAAGAGATTATTAGGGATAAGTACACTAATGGTGCCATAAGTTGTGTACGGCCTCACTTTGGTGCCAAAAGTTTCCATTGGATCACTTAAGTGTCAAATCGGAGGAAAAACGCTCACTTTGGTGCTACCGGCGAAAGATTCCAGCCAAAATAATTACGTGGCTTTTTTTTATTATAAATTGACAAGGCCTTAAATGACGTCGTTTTGCCGTCCTACATGGATGGCCTCACAAAAACAACGCCGTTTTACTCATTGGGGATTGAAATTAGGGTTTCGACTTGGCTGTCGAGTGCCCGTCATCGGGGTTGGGGTCGAGGTCGGGGTCGGGGTCGAAGCTGCGGCCACCGAGTGGCCATCATTGAGGTCGGGGTCGGGGTCTAAGCCGCAACCGTCGAGTGGCCATCGTCGCGGTCGGGGTCGGGGTCAGGGTCGAGTGGCCATCGTCACGGTCGGGGTCGAGGCCTGGGGTCGGGCTGCCGCCGAGTGGCCATCGTCGAGGTTGGGGTCGGGGTCGAGGTCGGAGCCGCTGCCGTTGAGTGGCCATCGTCGGGGTTGAGATCGAGATCGGGGTCGAAGCCGTGGCCGCGAGTGCAAGGACCGTCGAGGACGGCGAAGGCGGATATTAGGGTTTTGAATTGGGGGAGACACCAAACGGCATTGTTTTGGTGTTAGGATGCTGACTGTGTTCTCCGGTGAGCCACATCAACTTAAAAAATTAATAAAAAAGTGCAACGTCGAATTTCCGGCCAACCGGATTGGAGTTGGCACCAAAGTGAGCATTTTTCAAATTTTTTAGCATTTAAGTGATCCGACGGAAACTTTTGGCACCAAAGTGAGCGCCATACACAACTTATGGCACCATTAGTGTACTTATCCCGAGATTATTATGCTAAGTGTTTAAAAAGAAAAATACCCAAAAATGAAGTTGACTTTGCTAGAGCACTTGCCAAGTCGGTACGAGATGTGTCGATGCATTGAGTCCGGTCTTCTTAAGGCTGATCTTGTAATATTCTCTTAATGTTTTGAATGACAGTGATGTGTTCTTTTTATTTGTACTTAAGAGTCGTGTACGAAGTTATAATGAGGTCATCCACTTCACCAGAAAAAAAGGTGGCGAAATCAACCCGATTTTCACGGTGCTTAAATGATTGTGAGGACATGACTGTAAGCTAATCATGTAGTTATGAAAGTGAACAATGTTCGACATGTATTTTGCATGGAACCATAAATCAACTTATCCCATGAATAATTTGAAAAGATAAAGAGACTTTTTCGTTTGTTTCACATAAAACATTTTATTCATTTCTGGCATTTGGATTGTTCAAGAAGTGAATCAATGAAAAATATTTACCTAGTCAACAAAAAACCTATACTTAAATTCAAAAAAGTGATTTCCTTTGTAAAAAATAAAAAAAAAAAAATTCTAAAATTTAGTTAGATATCGACACTTGGACAAAACAATTTGCACTTGGGCACAAAAACCTCAAAGCTCATTCTCGAGTTCCCAATGCTCAAGCCTAAGTCCATTAAGGTTGGGCCCACAACCATGATACTAATGTCGATTCCCCAATGCCCAAACCAAGCAAGGTCCAAGCCGATGATTGGGTCTCTAGTGCTTGAGCCTAGTTCCATCAAGGCTAGGCTTTATGCCCCAATGCCCATGCTCAATGCTCTAGCATAAGGGCCTAGGTCCACAAAGGCCAAGCACAGGACCTCGATACCCTTGCTTGAATCCCCCATGTCTAGGCCCAAGTCCACAAAGACTTGCCTGAGATGGAGTCCATCAAGGCTAGACCCAAGATCCTAATAATTATACTTAGTTTTCTAGTTGTCCGCGTGCAAGTTGCTAACACCTTAATTGTGCATCTGTATATAGAAAAATTAACAAACCAAACAATATTTTTTTTTATTCTTTTTCATATTTCAGCCATATACCATAAATTATGGTTATTTTCTTTAAAAGTGATTCTCTGTAAAATATTTTATCGAAATGTATTATTTTTCGTGAAAAAAGCGGAGATCAGCTTACTTATATTGCGGAGAGCAGCCTACTTATATCTTAGTGCTTTTAAAAGTCCTACGTATTCTTGAAGAGCGCCAACTATGCTTTAGCGAGGCAATTAACGAATGCACTATGCAAACATTTTAACAAACAAGGACAAAGGGGGCTCCATCTTCTCAGCTCAAATTGAAATTTTCTCTCCCGATATGACATGGAAGTATTTTATTATTTTTATCTAGTTTTTATTATTTCCCTTTATTCGCTTCGTGTGTTTTCCCCTTTCATCGTTAGGAATCAATCCGCAGCTTCAATCCTCCAAACCAAAAAGCCTGACAAGATTGAGGAGGATTACAGTGTGTTCATGCTACATGGTAGCAGTTATGCGCTTTTTCAACTTTTGTAAATTCTCGTCTCTTGATTTAGATCTAGATTAGAGAGCTCTCCTCATTAGATCTTGACTTAGATCTAGGAGTTTTTTAAAGGTATTTTTGTGCTTGTTCAACCTCTTGCGATCTAGATCTAGATTTGAGAGCTTATTCAATACATTTTATGTGTCTCCCTATGGTGATTGTGTTGAAAATATTGAACTTGAGCATGCATTACCCTTTGGACAAGTCGTAACAATTGAAGAAAGAGATTACGACATGTGCTCACCACTTATGATGATACAATATTTAATAATTGACTATCGTTCACATTATAGAGATTAGGTAATCAGCCATTATTCGTTTCATTTTGATGCTAAAACATATTTGTTCTTATAAGACAAGGAGGTGCTTATCGCAACAATTTGTACTATACTATTCTAACTGTTGAAATTTGTTTTATTCTAAATCTCTCATGTATCATTATGAGATCTTGAATTATGAATGAATATTTATTTTTGATAAAATAATTATTTTTTCTTCTTTTTTCCTTTATATTATTTGGATAGAACAAACTAATGCCTGCGTGTGCCATTATTATTTGCATCGCGTCCACGGCACCAGTTTATAACTAGTTTACACAATAACAAAAGTAAGAACATATCTCGACCAAATGTTGGAATGAAGGCAAAAAAAAATTTCTTGTTATTTAATAGGAAAGAGAACGACAGAACGAGTAAATTAGTAAAAAAAGGAATAAGAAACAGTAAAGGAAAGTAACCACTACAAGATAGATATGATGGCGTGAGATTATTTTTGTTATTTTAAACAAAAATAAAGTCGTGGCTCCATCCAAATTAGGGGTGGAAACTAGTGGTGTCAACTAGTTTTTCGTATTTTCGAAAAACTCGAACCGAACTATTTGATGTGCATTATATTTGAAGTAAATCACGATTCAACCCATGTATACCCCATGCCAAAGACCAGATTATGTCCAGTTTGGATTTTGGTTTTTTTTTTTTTTCCCAAATTAAGAACATGTTTCAGTGAAAAAGGAGAGACAAATTAATTATAATATTAAGAAAATGAGCAATTTCCTATTTGGTTAACCAAATTGAACCGAAACTATTTGAACCCAAATAAAAAAATGATTATTTTTCATCATTCGAATTGAAACTGGAATTGAACTGAAATTACACAAAATTCTGGTTCGTTAGGTTTGGTTTCGGTATTCCGGTTCAGACATCTCTAGTGGAGATAATTTGACTCAAGAAGAAATAGTGGATGGAAATTATAGTAGAAATGAGTTGTCATATTAATAGTGGATGATTAATCAATGGGGAATACAAATGATAAATATGCAAAATCACAATCATAACAATATTGTTAAGCCGCCGTTAATGTTGAACGAGGGTAACCACGGGAAGTTGAACAAAGTGACACCCTAAATGAGTTTTCCCAATTACATATTAGATTCGATAGCTTAATTAGTTCAAAGATTGCGACATTCCTAAAGTATTTACTTTTTCCACGGCGAGGAATTCGGAAGCCCACTTCGAATGGGTAAAATTCGGACCCATAAAACCAATCGAATGCATCGGATGAGACGTGAACCAAGATTTGCACGAAGAGACCTCGATACGAACTTGTTTGCACGAAACAACTCGCGAAATCGAACGCGTATGGTGTAACCTAATTGCACTTTCCTTTTTCCTCCCAATAAGCCAATCAGATTCTTTTATTTATTTTTATTTTTTTTAAAAATGGATGTCCATCTTTTCGAACGGACGAAGCCGGAAACGGATGCTGTGCTGGACGACTCATCATCGCAACATCATCTCAGTGCTCAGCGATGACACGCGGGTTGGTTTTTGTACTAAAGAAACACGGGTTGTCGTGAAAGTCACCCCGACAAGCGTCGGCCTATCCGAGTTTAAATTTAGCCCTCCCGGTACGTGGCGCTCCCGCAGGCGCGCCACGCGTCCGCGGTGCCTCCCGAGACCAAGACGAGCGGCCGGCCATCGGTTAAGAAAGAAAGGAACATAAATCCATAATCAAAGCTCGATGTCGCGTGGACCTGGATCGAATGACGTGTCCCGACCCGACCCGACCCGACCCGGAAGGGAATACGGGAAAGCGAGGGGGAAGGGTAGAAAAATGGCGGGAAATGGCGCGGGTCCCGTCCGCGAATTGCGGCGGCGGCCTTTCTTTCCCTGCCGCTTGCTTAGCTTAAAGCTGTCGTGCGCGCGGAGGAGTGGGGCCCGCCCGACCGGCAGAGCCGGGTCAGCAGCCCGGGGGTGGGGGCCCACACGCGCGCCGCCGCGTCGGTCGGTTTGCTCCGTTGACCCCTTCTTCTCTTCCCGGCCGCCGCGCATGCCCACGCCTGCCATTTACGAACGCCATGATATAGACATCACGGCACGAGGGGCTAACGAGTTGCGCTTGTTCTTTTCGACTGTTCAATAATTTCGAGGCTACTGCGCTTATTTCGCAGCCGTGGTGGGCCGGCCGGCGACGGATCGTCGAGTGACGTAACGCTTAAGATTCTTGCTGGTCGATGCAAGCAAGTTCAATTTCTCAATTTTCGTCCAGCTCGAAATATTTTGATAATGTTTTGATTCGTGCGCAAATGACCGGCTTAAGATTCGCAATATATTGCCGATCTTAGATTTCTCGATTGCATCAGGGCATGCGAATTTGTAGCTTTAAACCAAGCATTTTTCTATGTGGATATATAACTTACGTTTTCGAACATAGCAAAGAGTTTTGATTAACTATACATATCAACAACTGCATATTTGAAAAAAAAAATTAGGTAGAGGACTAAGAACGAATGGTAAGAGCCGAGAAAAATTCTTCCGTCTTGATTCATGGTTTCCCTTTCCAGAAGTACATTAGACACGATATTTAAAATAAATAAATAAATAAAAGAGTATGTGGAATGGAGAAAGGAAAGGGAGAATCGAATTTGAAATGCGAACTCGCTAGGAGGACCGAAAAAATCTCAGACTTTTCCCCTTCAATATTTCCGGTGTACAGAAAGGACTTTCAAATCAGAGTAATCAAACATACAAGTTCTTAAAGTCCCTCTCAATCTGTCGGAAAATGGTGGGATTTGTAGGGATTGTGTAATAACACGCTCGTGCTCTTATTCTATCGTGAGTTTGAAACGCGTAAAACGATTCCTTTATTAAACTTATTTTATCCTTTTCTAATTATTTGAATCTAGTCCTTTTTCCTTGTATTCACCTCTATCAAAATAAATACACACAACACCTTTTTTTCTCATTTAATCAGTTCGGCTCGATGATGATCACACTCCATCGTGACTAAAAGGCTAACAAACTCGTCCGACCGTTTTATTATTTGATCAGTTTCAAACGGGTTTATTGCACATATATTCAAATCAAGCTCAATATGGAGGAATTTAATGTTTACAACATAGTATTCCAAATATGCCCTTCCAAAATCTTAAACTTGTCAACCGCCACTTTACGAAAAATTCCAAATATATGTGTATGACATATATACTCTTTGTTAAATTATCATTATATTTGTCACGCTAGTTTGAGAAATTTATATCACAATAAGTATAGTTAGAAATTTTTTGCAGTATCGATAGTTGGGAAAATGACACATATGGTCCATAAATTTTTGTGTAATGTGTGCTGTGTAATGTTTAGTCTACTATACAATATTGTCTTTGATGTGGTTCTTTAACTCTTGATATACGTTCAATCTAATCTATATATTATACGAAAAAATTCAATATTATCTCTAAACTCAAAAGCTTTAGAGATTAGATTGAATATGTATCAAAAGTCTAAGAAATTGAAATGTGAGGACCGGATTGCACATAAGAATTTAGAGACAATTCATGTCATTATTCCTTAATATATATTTATATTTGGTAAATTATTCCATAATATTTTTCAAATCGGGCTTACGTGGGTGGGGAGGGTGAGTCAAATAAAGAAAGCAAGAGCATCATTATGACCGGTAAGCAAACACGAAAATAATAAAAATAAAAGAAGAAGAGAAAAAGATAAAAAAAAATGGTAAAAAAAGAAAGAAAGCGGGGGAAACCGATGAAGGCGAGGAGGAAGAATTTACAAAGAACAACGACAGCACCAACGCCAACCCCAACACCACCACCTCCACCACCATCCCCAAAAGATGGAATCATCCGTTTCCTTCCCCTCCTCGTTAACCGAAACTACTACCACCACCGCCCCCACCCACTTTCCCTCCCCTCATTTCCTCCCACCACCGCCGCCGCCGCCGCCGCCGCCACCTTCGCCTCCCTCCGCCGCTCCTCCTGAAGCGTCCCCGCCGCCCCCGATCGCCCGATCCCGTTCCCGATCGCCCCCGCCCGCCCGCCCGCCCGCCCGCCCGCCGCGGTTTTCGGATCCGTCCCCCGCTCCGCATCGATCCGCGATTCGATCGGCCTCCCGATCCTGAGGTATCGTTCGGTTTTCCCGATCTCGACGCGGTTCCGTTTCCCGGGGCTCCGATCGGGCTGCCGGTTCGTGTCGGTGACCGATCGGTTTCTCGGCACTGCGGTTAGGCAGTGACCGGGAGTAGGTGGTGCCCGGCGGTTTTGTTCCTTTTTGAAGCGCTGTGTAATCTATTCTCCGATCTTTAGTTTCGTTCGGACGTTTTGTGGACGGTGGGTGAGTTTCTTCAGCTTCCGATGAACTCGAGGATGCGGGATTGGGCCGCTTCGGCCGAGCCCCTTTCGGTTCTCTCGATCAATCGGGAACTGAGGGACTCGCTTCGGTGATGTTTTGAACTCGACAAATTTGACCATTATTTGATCGTCGGAAGATGAAGGCGAATGATGGAATCTTGACTGTGTTTTGCCATGTGTATTTTGGTCGTCTTCGTGGGTCATATGCCGTTTTGCTGCGGCTGAACTACTGATTTGAGATGCTGGGTTTTCCACCGTCCTCTTCGTTTTTCTTACTTTAAGCTCGAGAGCTCGTGACGTTTTGCCGCGTTTTTCTTTGTTTATCTCGTGTAATTAATTCGTTTTTGCTTCTAGTTTCATCAGTTATATCATCGAGCATGTGTAGTTTGTGTGCTTGGGTCATTCTTAATCTTTCTCGTCATGTAATGTTCATGTTTTTGTTTTCATCAGGAAAGATGTTCGGAGGTGATCCCAACAATTGCGGGTTTCCTGTGTTCCTTGGAGATAATGGGTTTCAATATGATACCAATGCACTGCCTCAGCTGCAGTTATTTGGAGATTGTAAGTTCAAGCAAGAATCCATCGTTCATAGCTATCCTATCTTTTCATTTGTGAAAACTAGCGGTCTTCTGTTGTTTTCAGTCCATTTAAACTATCCTCCTGCTTCTGCTGCTGTTCTCATCATCATCATCATGACCATCATTATCAACAAAATTTACCAGCAGCCTGTATATTGTTATTATGCTGCATTATCATCAAAAGTCAGATATGGAGGTAGCCTCTGCATCATTGTCATCATCATCACCACCACCATCATCATCGTCATCAGTATTTGCTGCTGCCAATATATTGTTTTTTTTTGGTGAAAGTAAGAAAAATATATTGGGATAAAGTCAAACTGTACAACCAACCGGCTTCAAAAACTTGCACTCAAGATGAATATGCTCATTATGAGTGGAAGGAAGCCAAGGAAAAACCAAGAGGCAACCGAGAACAATCAAAAGAGCGAACGACAGACCGACAACCAGAGACGACCTAGTAACCAACAAGATGCCTAACCAGTCGGCCCACGATCAGAGGAAGAGAAGATAATGCTGCTGCCGATATATTGTTATCGTACAGCATTATCATAAAAAGCCTGGTAGCTCAGAAGATAACCTTTACATAAATAGCAGCTATTCTCATGGAGTCATGGTACATGTGCAATCTGCAAACCTGTACTTGTGCAAAATCTTGCCATGCTTATAAAGAGAAGACTATCTTTTTCCTTGCTTTGTCTGATCAGATTCAAGATAATCAAAGTTGAGCAACTTTGCTTTTGGTTTGCCATGCCAGAGAAATAATCTAAGTAGCTCCTGGATGCACATTGGGTTGTGTTCTGGATTATTTATACTATAGGAATTGGCAATCAATATTTTATTCGAAAGTTCGGTGCTACTTTTGTGCTGTTCTTGGACAAGATGTCAGTCGGTTGCTAATTTCTAATCGCTTTGTCATCGAAATATCAGGAGCAGGGTTAGTGACTAAAAGCAACACTGGTGCTTTGAAAGTCACCACTAGATGCTTATTATTTGGCTGGTGATATTTTCCACGCTAATATTCTTCTCTTCAACTTTTCTTGCCCATGCCGTCATACTTGTTGCCTTTTACTGAGAGCATGGCACTTACTGCCACTTAGTCATATGTATCAAGCTTACCTGGGCGTGTTTTTTAGCCTGGACCTGTTGAATTGGTATGATGTTTTAGGCATAGCATGCTTAGTTTGTCTTTATAGCTAGGGTCTGTTTATTTCTCATACATGGGGGCACATGATGCCAAATATCATTCATTCCGTGCGATTTCCTGTTTAAGAATTAAGTATCAGAAAGAACTCCAAGGCTACCTTCGTTCTGCAGAATTGCAAGGAGCACTTCTTTTTGTTGTTGCCTTCCTTGCATTCATATCAGTCAAGGATGTAGCTTGACTTTTATTCTTTGCATTGCATGTTTTCTATTGTCGTAATGTAATGCATTCTGTCACAGATCCAGTTGGAAATGGTATCAGTCCCTTAAACTACACCAGAAAGGATCACGCTGCCTATATGGATCGATCAACTAAAAGATTTAGGGAAGCTGAATCTTTTTCCAAAGAGCAAAAACATCCGATAACTCTCAGTGATAAAATCTATCCAGATGAAGCAGGTCATTCTGGGAGCATTTTCAATCCCAATCCTGTGTCAACTGGTTTGAAACTTTCATATGAAGAGGATGAACATAACTCCTCTGTAACATCTGCAAGTGAAAGCATGACAGCTGCACTGCCTCTGATTCTGTCGCTTGGTGATAATTTCAAGGCAGAGTTTGATCGGCAGAAAGAAGAATTTGATCACTATATCAGAATACAGGTAATCTCTTTATGTGAAAGGTTCTATTTTTGTCCAGAAATTTTGGGATTTTTATAGTAATGCTCAAAGAATACAAGAAATGAGTCGTCTTGTTTTGGCTGCAGAACCACTTACTACTATTGTGGCTTAATATTCAATTGGTGTGGTTCGGTGATGCCTAATATTTATTATGCCTGTGTCATTGGCAAATTCATGAATTGGCAGCATGAATCGAATATGTTTGTTCAAACTCATGGCTGTATTTCTGGTCATTTTGTTATTGACAGTCAGAGATATTATTTTGTGTTGTCCGCAGATGAACAATCTTAGCTTTAGTTTAGACTTTGATATTTAATTCTCTAAGTTTTAGACAAGCTATGCTTAATTCTTAAGATTGTTATCCAGTGGCAAACACCAAACCACCCCCCCCCCCCTCCTGCCCCAAAAAAAAGAAAAAGAAAAAGAAAAAAGGAATTGATGTCTTAAAAGAGATGATCTTCTTTGCGATTAAAAGCAAAAATAGTAAGTTTTTGGAGATCCATTTTCACGTTCAAGTGCGTTATGTCTGGTACACGTTCAGAGAATGTATCTGCAATGGTTAACTTTTCCAAAGGATAAAGATGGATGCAATAATCTCAGCCATTTATTGTTAATAGGATATAGTTAATACATCCATTTTTCCCTGTTTTTATCAATGTTGAACTCCAATGTGTACTGGTTTCTATGAATGTTATTCGCATGTTGTCCACTCAATGAGATGAGAGGACATCTCTGATGCATTGGGAGAGATATGCAAACTAATAACCTACTGAGATGTCAATTTGTGGTGTATGGCGAAAGCTTTCTACAGCACTCACTTTGAAGCTGGTTGCCTCATGTTTGCAATCCCCTAAATTGTCCTTGTTTATGTAGATTTGCCACTTTAATTGGTGCTTTTGCCATCTTAATGACCACTTTGCTTACATCAGGAAGAAAACATTACAAAGGGTGTAAGAGACCTAAGGCAAAGACATACAACTGCTTTTCTGAGTGCTGTAGAGAAAGGAGTGGGCAAGAAGTTACACGAGAAGGACCTTGAGCTAGAAAACATGAACCGCAAGAACAAGGAACTAGAGGAAAGAGTTAAGCAGGTGACGGCAGAAGTTCAATCCTGGCACTACCGAGCTAAATACAATGAGTCTGTTGTGAATGTACTGAAGAGCAATTTACAGCAAGTCATGGCACAAGGCACCATGCAAGGGAAGGAAGGCTGCGGGGACAGTGAGGTAGATGATGCAGCCTCTTACACGAACCAGAACCATCTCAGCTTTGTGGACGGTTTCGGGACATCAGGGGTCACAAGGAACCGGATGACCTGCAAATCATGTAAGATTAAAGAAGTCTCCATCTTGTTGTTGCCTTGCAAACATTTGTGTCTATGTAAAGATTGTGCAGCGTTCATTGATGTGTGTCCCCTCTGCAATATGATAAGAACTGACCTAGTTCAAGTGTACATGTGTTGAGATTTTCCCTTGGTCTGTGCAAGGCCTAGATAAGCACTTGCAGTTGTCAAAATGATGATGTTTGCTGAGTGAATTATTATGATATGTGAAGTGGATTGCCCCTCTTTATGATCAAGAGTTGTCCGATAATGGTGTGTTGGTCATGGATAGCTAATCAGTCGGATGAATGGCATCCTTAAGAATAAATATTCGGAAAGATATTGCCAATTTGTGTTGACCTTGGCTTCCTTTGTATTGCATACTGAATTGGAAAGGCAGATTAGCCGATAATGTTGATGATTGGGCTGTTCAGACAGTTTCGGTTCTGTAGGCTTTGGGACTTTTTTACGCCAAATGTGGAGGTTCGGTGCAATGTCGTGATTCAGTCACCCATTCCGGTTCAAGATCTTTGTGAGTTCTAGGGCACTCTGGGTATTGAATCATGTCTTTGGTACTAGGACGATTCGTCGATGAATCCTAGAAATATGCACTTGTTAAATTTCTCTCATAAAAAGTGGAAAATTTGGAGTTCAGAATTGTTTGTGGTTTGGGAATACCCTGAAAAATTAGTGGAGTGTTAGAAGTTAAATAAGAGGATATTTTTTCTTAGCTTGATAATTACCTTAATCATTTGTTAGCTCGATAATTTTTTATGATATTCATCTAACGTATGACAATTTTCACATATGACAATGAAAGAATATCATGAGTAACTTTCCTCATCTTATCCTGAATTGTCAGGTCACAATGCTCGTAATTTTTCACGTAACATTTTTAAACTTTGCTATTTGCTGCTTATTTTACTCAAATCGATAGTTTCCTCATCTTCTCGTCAGTTTTGTTAGCAAAACTACCGGATCATAAATAACTTTTGTTCTGCGTATTTAATTGTCATTATTATAAGGCTTGTTAGTTTTATGAAAAATAAAGTATTTGAAAAATATTTTTTAAATGAGTGCACTGCTTGTTTTACCCAAATCGATAGTTTCTTCATCTTCTCGTCAGTTTTGTTAGCAAAAACTATTGGATCATAAATAACTTCCTTTTTGCACATTTAATTGTCATTACTATAAGGCTTTGTGCATTTCGTGAAAAATAAATTATTTGAAAAATATTTTCCTAATCACTCTAAAAAATGAGTGGATAAAAACTATTTTAATCATTCATAAAAATAGTTAGACAAAAATTATCATTGACGGAATTTCTTTCTATTGGCTAATTATATCGAACGATACAAGCGATTATATTTAGAAAAATATTTTTTAAATCATTCATTTTACACAAAGCAAACGGAGTTTAATAATATGTTGTTTATGACTTTCTTTACAAGCATAATTCCGGTGTCATAAATCTATTAGATTCTATGATTTATAACTTTCCATGAAAAATTTAATAATTTACCTCAGCTAATAGTAAATTCTCATCTTGTATTTCTAGCAAACTACATAATTGTTCGTAACTTTTTGACATTCATAATTTTCTTCACTTGTAGTAATTTACATGTTACGTATCTTTGGTGACTTTTTTACAGGCGTAATTTTGCTTTCCTCGTCATGAGTTCTGTGAGTCCTATGATTTGTACTGATACCCCACAAAAAGTAGTAATCTGCCTCAGTTAATAGTAAATTTCTTTTGTCTTATTGTTAGTAAATTACCCAATGAATCGTAATTATTCTTTGTTGTACGTAATTGTCTTCGTCAATAGTAATTCACTGTAAAATTTGCTTTCGTAACATTTCTTTGAAGGACGCAATCTCCCTTTTGCGGTTGTTAATTTTTCAGGGTCTATGGTTCACGACATTCGTTCATATTCAGCAAAAGTTCATAATCTAAGTTAATAGTAAGTTTCTTATTCAGTCGTTTGCAAAATACCTAAATGTCCAATTAAAAAGAAGTTTCGTAATTCCCCATTGACAAAAAGATATATATTCTTTAATTTGTGGATGAAATAACCTCATCTGCAAGGTTTACGCAACATTGACTTCGACCATGTTCAATTATCAATTTTTTTTTATTACCTCTTCTTACTGTCGTGTCTATGTTAATGAATTTTCTAATGTGCTACAGGCACATATTAGTGGCCTGACGGACGAGGTCACTTTCATCTCTAACCAAAACAGCGCTTTAACACGACGTGGTCTATTCATCTACTAGTAAGTTTTTTAATGGCAGTTCGAGTGCCAACTGAGGAAGCAAGGTCGTGGTAGCTACTTTATAGCATGAAAACAGCACCAACCGAGAAACTTAGAAGATGGTCGTAACTATTCTTTGCACTTCATAAATAAGTGAATCAGTAACTTGCATCGCTCTTCATAACTTTTCTTAATCAAATTCAAGTTTTATCACTTTTGAGTCTGCAACTATTTTTTGAACGTTGGAGAGTTATGATAAGAAATCGATTTTGCTAATACCCCGTTGCATGTAAAAGAGATCTGAGTGAATTGCGTTTTATGACTGTCTTCGCAGATGGGCACCGAGTGTACCTCTTGTCCCCTATAATGTACGTACATACCTCATATTGTTGGTGTACCTCTTGTCCCCTATAATGTACATACATACCTCATATTGTTCAATCAACAATTTAACTTCATTAAGAAGTTGCATTTTGGACCGACCTATAACTTAGAGCACCCTCTTTCTGGAGCGGGTATTAAATGCACACCAAATCATTCGTACCTAACTTCGATTGGTCATTCTCCATGTACGGATGACCCAATGGAGTAAGAAAGAGATTTCGCAAGCTTGGACCACATCGGGACCCGACCCGACCCCGACCCCGACCCGTATCTCTCACCAACTCAAGATCCAAACCTAATTCCACAGCAATGAACCTGGACGCGACTGTAGTAATAGCGGGGACCATTTGCTTTCCGCACCATTCAATGCATTACTATTATAATAAAATCTCCAGATTCATGGCGGCTTGCTTGGCAAACACGAGCGCCTCAACGCCCTGCGCATATCCCCCAAAAACGACAAAGAATCACCAGCGAATAAAGGGCAAGCCTGAATATTCCGCATTTTCCATTTCTGTCACCACCTCTCTCTCTCTCTCGATCGAAATGCAGAGCACGGCGTTCCGCCTCTCTCCTCCGCTCCCCTCCCTCCGGTCGCCGTCGCTTCACAGCCGCCGCTCCGGCGCCGGTTACGATGCCGTCCGCGCCTCCGCCGTCGCCGGCTCTCCCGATGACGTCCCTCCCGGCCTCGCCGCTCGTTGTTTCCCGCCCCGACGCTGGTCCTCCGTCTCTCCTTCCTCCTCCTCCTCGTCTTCGAGGCTCAGGCCGTGGAGCGGCGTGGGCGGTTTCGGTTGCGAACGTGAGGCGAGGAGTCGTTCTCGCGAGGCTCGGGCGACGTCGGTCCCGGAAGCCGCCGGCGACGGCGAGAAGTCCGGGAGCGTGGCGAGGACGTTGGAGCTCGGGCTGTTGTTTGGGTTCTGGTATCTCTTCAACATCTACTTCAACATCTATAATAAGCAGGTCCCCTTTTCCAATGATTTGGCTAGCTTCTTCTCATTTCTTGAATCGTCGTCGTCGAGTGTGTCCTGCTCGATATGTCGTGACCGTGCTTTTCGTGGTTGTTCCTCGTAGTTTTGATGGTTGCTCGGTATCCTTTCGGATTCTTTACTCACTTCATTCCGCGCTGACAGTTGTAGACTACCTTTTTGGACGTACTGAGCGATTTCGTGTTTCGGTGCTTTGATTACTGTAGTTGTTTTGTCATCAAGTTTCCGACTGCGACTCCTGTTGGTTAGATTTGTCCAACAACTGTCGAATCTCGAGTTCTGTTACATGAACAATAAGGATCGTCGTTCACTTTAAGAAATTGAAAAATCTATAAATAATGTTAAACAGGTGATGGTGATTCATCAACTGTGTTAATAGTTCGATGTTGGCAATTCCATTATTTAGTATATTAAATTTCCGCGATTACTCATGCATGTGCATTGATCGGACGGGTTAATGTGATTTTGAAAGGGCAATGTGTTCGATAGCTTTCCTAGGGCGAAATGCCTTGAGACCAGCATCATCCTTTTCACTTTGGCTGTGTCAGCCGTTAAGTGGTATAAGATGGGGGCCACGGATAGTACTTTTGGAAGCACTCGGTATTTGAGTGGTTTGAGAAAGAGAAATCTGAAAATGTTACTCGCTACAGGTTCTAAAGGTTTACCACTACCCAGCAACCGTCACTATGGTTCAATTTGCTGTGGGGTCTGTCCTTGTTCTGTTCATGTGGACATTTAATCTCTACAAAAGGCCAAACGTCAGTCGTTCACAGGTATCTGGCCATGCTATTGCAAGTCTACAGTTTTTACTCCTCGCATTCAATTTTTTTGTTTGCTCTCATTCCTGCTTTGACTGTTCTATCAACAGCTTGTGGCAATTGTCCCCCTGGCAGTGGTACACACGTTGGGTAATCTCTTCACTAACATGAGTCTTGGAAAAGTAGCTGTTTCCTTCACTCATACAATCAAGGCCATGGAGCCCTTCTTCTCGGTTATTCTCTCTGCAATGTTTCTGGCAGAGGTGCGTTTCTCTTTGGGATTTAGGTCTTAACTTTCAGGCTTTCATGATAGGATCTGGTTGATGAAACACTAGCTGCTTCGGTGATGACACGTTCTGCTTCTATTCGTGATGTCAATGTCCAATGATGTAAATGGGCCCTACTTTCTTGCGCGTCTGTTTTGCTTCTGCTCTTCGCTAATAGACCTGATGATATCTTGAACTTGGTTTATTCGGTGACTTGTGATTCTGTCGTCCGTACTCAGGGATCCTTTACTCTGACATCTCCTGGATTCTGCAGATACCAACTCTCTGGGTTGTTGGTTCCCTGGTACCAATTGTTGGTGGAGTTGCATTAGCATCCTTGACTGAGGCTTCTTTTAACTGGTAAATTTTGAATGCAAATGCATTTGTTAGATGACGATGAGTTAACTAGGATAATTTGGTTTTGTGTATAATGAGAACTATGAAATTTTTCCTGCAGTATAATACCCTTTTCTTTTCAATGTTTGTAACCTGGTTTCCTGATTCTGAAGGGTGGGGTTTTGGAGTGCAATGGCTTCAAATCTGAGTAATCAGTCTCGAAATGTTCTTAGCAAAAAGGTCATGGTCAAAAAAGAGGTGATCCATGCTGACTCTTTATCTTTTTGAGAATCTCCAGGTTGTAGTCTCGGTTTTGCACATTGACATCATGCGTCTGATTGATTTAGTCAAGCATCATTTGACAAAAAACCAAAGTAGTAAATACCATCGTCCCCATTCTTTTCTTTGTCAGATCATCATCAATGTGCTAATGCTTCTAAATTTGCTTTAGAAGAAGAAAATAATGTGAGTTTGCTGATTGTTTTATATATTTTGTATTGGCAGGAATCAATGGACAACATCACTCTCTTCTCAATTATAACAATCATGTCGTTTATTATACAATTCCCTGCGACATGTTACTTGGAAGGTTTCAAATTTACTCCTGGCTACTTTGAATTGGCCGTAAGTGTTCCCTCAAGAAAAATAAAACTCATGACTTCGAGCGGTTATGTTTTATCTTAAAGTGGGTCGTGGTTCATGTGTTTTATCATCTTGTGCAACAGGCTAAGAGTGGATTAAATGTTAAACAAGTATTGGTCAGGTCTTTACTGGCTGCCCTTTGCTTCCATGCTTATCAGCAAGTGAGTCTATCATTCCTTTGTTACTCTTATAAAATACTTGTTGTTGAACCTAGATTTTGAATGGAATTAAAATTTTAGTAATTTGATGGGCTAGATTTTCGAGATTTGAGTAAGCGCTAAGCAAAGATGGTTGAGACTTGAGAGTGGTAACCCTGCTCCAATGGAATGCTTAAGTACTGATTTCGCAATTAGTTTAAAGCAATTAGGAAGCGAAGCTCTTGTTTGTCTTGCTAATTTCTTAATCTACGCTTTAATTATGAGCTCTTGGTTGGTTACTTTCATTTGAACCAAAAAAGATGTACCTTTTCCTTTAGGGTTTTGTACTCTAGCAAGATAGTTTTTTTTAGAAAAGTCCAGATAATCTTGCTATACTTAGTGGTAAATGACAACATGTCTATCTGTGCATAAACATTGGTTATAGATGCTCTTAATAAAAATGAACTTTCCAGAATAGTGTTATGTTTATGTGATGTTCTCTAGATAGGCCATTTTGTCAGATAATGGATACTAGGTCTTGTGATATAGCATCTCGGCTTGTCAGAGCACATGGCATCTGGTATAGTGAGTCAGTGACAATATTTACATGTAATATAACCGATGGAAGTCCATTTAAGCCCATCCTTCCAGGAGCCCAATCTACACACTCATGTTATAGACAATGATGACACTGACTTCTCTTGGTGGAATTACGCAGGTCTCCTACATGATTTTACAGAGAGTATCTCCTGTCAGCCATTCTGTTGGTAATTGTGTGAAACGAGTTGTGGTCATTGTCAGTTCTGTTCTTTTCTTCCGAACACCGGTTTCCCCCATCAATTCTATAGGTAATGTTGGAATTATTTCCTCACCTTGATTTTGCAGCTTTCATTGAAACCCAGACTTTTGTTTAGCATAAATTATTCTGTTTGTTTGCATCTCTGTTTGCTGCACGATTCGAATCCAGAAATCGGCTGACATTGTTTTGTTTGCTGATGCAGGTACCGGCATTGCCCTCGCTGGGGTTTTCCTTTACTCCAGAGTGAAGAAAATTAAACCGAAGCCAAAGATGGCATGAAATCAGTTTGGGAAACGCTGTTAGCTTAGATCTGGAATTTAGATATGCTTTATCTCATACAAGCAGCAATCGATTTGCTTGTAGGTCTGGCAGAATTTGCCATTTGCTTTTACTTTGCACGAGGTTTATTCTTTTGCAAAACTCAATAATTGTATCCCGATTGATTGGCAATGGCAAGGCCCCATAAGTTCTCCATCTTTTCCATGACGTCGCAGTTTGGAAATCGTGAAAGCCACATCCATAATGATTATTTTGTTATTGATATCAAAGAATTCGTAGGAACAAGTTGATCAATGAAGTTAATTTAGTTGGTATCTTGGCGAACTGATCAGCTGATTATTCTTTCAGTTGGTTAGTAATTATTCATTATCATTAGTATTGGCATACGATGCTAATTGGCATGTGATAAACTAATTAGAAAAAAAAGGAGCGATGCCCTAGCAGCGCTATCTCTCTTGGCGCATTAGCAATGGGTAATGCTCTCTTTAGGAAACGATCCTAAATAACGAATATACTCGGATCAACAAATCAAAAGGAACCGGCCATGCAGTGTCATAATCACTATAACACGCCAAAGGAGAATAAGAAAAGAAAAAGAACCATCCATTATTGTGCTGCATAGTGCTGAGTGAGAGGGATTGCACGACATATTTAATTAGAAAATGAGGAAAAGATGGACCGTCGTAATCTCTAAAGGCACCTTTGCTCAAAAGCTTTCTTAGGATCGCTTTCGTCGATTTCTGAGTGGCTGGGGAAATCGTAGGGCATTTCTTCGGCACAGAGCCAAGCTCCATTGAACACCCGGATAACTTCTTGGTAAACCACTGCGTTACCTTCTGGCGTCAGGTGCAGCCCGTCACTGTAAACGAATTGAAGTACGAGGAAAAGATTTATAACTCAAGATTCAAAAAGCGATCCAACAATACAAGTTTCGGGGATGCGGATTTCAAGATAAGAAAAGTCGGAACCTTTATTAAGTAAAATTAGGAAAGTTCCGTTATACCACTTCTAGATGTTTTATGATATGACCAACCTCAGAAATTTTTTCTGCCACCCCTCAGTCTCCTGCATCTTGGACCATATATCGATTGCCCGGACCCCCAATTCGTCGGATAACTGAACGCACTGCTGCGCGTAAGTTCCAGTCACTTCGTTGGTCCTTTCTGGCAGCTCTCTAGCATTCTTGCCATACAATGATCTGCCATCACATTGTAAGAAGTTCGTCTAAAATAATGTTATAGATGGCAATCAAAACCGAGGAGATAGAGGATGATTAATCAATTCCTAGGGGCCTAGAAAGGTTTGAACATCTGGATTAAAGATTAAAAAAAAAAAAATCATAATATTCCTTTTTTCCAATTGCAAAGGTAAAAATCTTCCTCAGAGGGACGACTACAGATTAAGTGCATGCAGTCAGACAGTGACTTCACTCAGAATGCATGCAATGGTTAGAGAAGTTGTGGATCCTCATAAAATTTTAGAAGAAAAAGAAGTGTTGTACTTGTTCACGAAAGTTTGATGAAATTTGAGCATAAGGAAGGTAAGGTAGCAACTAAGATTACACAGAAGGAAAAGCAAAGTGTCATGCCATATCATATTGTGCCGGAATGACTTATTATACTGCAACAAAGGAGAAGTGTATACCCAGCATATTCATTACGTCCTTCCTCGTCAACTGGCGGTGGGGTAATAAGCACAATTAACATTGTGGGGGAACATTTCTGAGAAGGAGAAAGAGAGTTAACTTGTAGCTTCCAAATACTAAGACAGGCAAAGACATCTGCAGAGCATGGCCTGTATATCACAAAGTTCAGATCTTTCCGTGTAAGATGGCATAATGACTGTTTCGAGGTTTGACTAGCAATCACCAAACCGAGCAACAAGATCGTCAGTTCATGATCGGTGACAAAGTGTGGATCACGTATCTCCAATGAAAATCTGAACTAAGATGCAAAAATTCTAGATACACACTAGTAATGCAACATGGAGAACTTAAAATAACATTTCTACTTTTAATAGCTCAACTAAACCAAAGTGATCGGAACCTTGAGATGATGAACGATCTTCTTGAGGTTCTCCTTGTATTCATCGATAGGCACATGTTGACGTTCACTCGTTCTTCCCGCAAGAGCTGCATCATTAGCCCCGAAAAAAATTGTGGTGGCTACTGGAGGCTTTGAAGAGTCCTACAAAGTCAGCCACAAGATATATATGTTCAGGTTATGTTTGATGAGTGAAAATGGAAACACAACTCTAAACATTTAAACTGTTTGATATGATTATCTAATGTGATGTGCATGCCATCTTCCGAAGGTTGCAGCTTTTCAGCTGCAGTCTAGCAAACTATGATTTGAGCTGGCCCCATGATCTGATCTCAAGGTACAAAACGTCAAACCATGTTTTAACCCACAAGATCAATCTTTTGAAAGAGCTGACATGGGTCGCATTTCACACGGTTCCAAAGTAAGAACTAACATGTTAAAATCCTCTAGGCCTCGCATTTCCCTATTCTTTAGCACGATCTACAAGATACCCCAACCAAAATTCGTCGACCCGGAATCGTCAATTCCGAAAAGTCCTTCATTTACAAATCCAACAACTAGAACAAACATTACAGCGAGAATCAAGAATCCGCTGCCAATGGGTTCAAGAAACACGATAGGGAATTCACCCAGAAAGGAAAAGATCACGCACCAGAGGGAAAATGTGGTGCAGCAAGAAGAGAGCCCATCGGGTGTTGTACCCGCCGTACCCACGAAGGACTACATCGGCCTGCACAGCACCCAGAGAACAAACAAAAAAACACAAAAACAAAAACAGATCACGCGCCGAAGAACTAATCACACGCGTCGAGAAGCGAGAGAGGCGGCGCCTCACCTTGCGAGAGTAGGTGTCGGCGAGGGCGGCGCCCCATCCGCCCGGCCGGAAGGACAGCTGCGTTATGGAATCCCCGAACAGCACGATCGCCGGCCTCATCCTGCTTCGCACGGGCGGAACTGGGACTGGGACTGGAACAGGAACTAAGAACTGGAAGTGGATTCCGTGTGCACGTGCGGGAAACAGGGGCAGGAAGGGGCAATGATTATCGCGTCAGGAGAACGCCGATACCGCCGCTACACATTATCTTCCCTTGTTTTATTCCAATCATCCTTTTTCTTCCCTTGTTTTATTCCAATCATCTTTTTTTCTGCCAGTGTTTGGCTTTCTCTTATAACAATGGAACTTGATTCTATAGGCGATTCTTTACTTTTCTTCATTTTTTTTCAATATAAAAAAGGGATAAATGCTACAAAAATTTTAAAATTTGTCACGAAAAATAAGGTTAAAACTTAAAATCAAATTTTAAAACTTTCAAATTGTTTCATCGAATTAAAGTTAACGCCGTCAACTTTTTAACGAAAAATGCTAACGTGACATTTAAAATTAAATTTTATTTTCCATGTGGTATTTTTATTTTTTTATTTAAATTAGATTTAAAAATTAGAAAATAAAAGTTAAATTTATTTAAAAAACAAAAAACAAAAAAAAAAAAAAAAAAATGGCAATCGCCACCCATCGCTGACAATGGCGCGGCAAGGAGGAGCTGCCTTTTTTTTTAACAATTTAAAAAAAAATTAACTTTTCTTTTTTAGTTTTTAAATCTATCTTTTTTTAAAAAAATGAATAAAAATAATTTAAAAAGCCATGTGAAAATGAAAAATTATTTAAAGTTTCACGTTCGCACCATGTCGCATTTTCCATTAAAAAGTCGATGGTGTTAACTTTAGGACTCGATTGAAATAATTTGACAAGTTTTATGATTTGATTGCATTTTTTCAAATTTTAAGACTCAACCGCATTTTCGTAATAATTTTTACGACTTCGTAGCACTTATCCTTAAAAAAATAGAAATCCATTTTATAATTTTTTTTATTTTCAAAAATAGATTTTAAATAGAGTTAAGAAATAAAAAAATTACTTTCTTTTGTTTTCAAAAACGACTCTAGGATCAAATCAATTTTCTTTTTTTCTATTGTCTTTTCTTTCATTTTCTCTTATTCTTCCTCATTGCCGCTTGCCGGCCATGACAACAGCCAATGAGTAGTTGGACGAGGTCCATTGAGCCAATGGGTGAGCGAGCATTATACTAAGAAAAAAATATGAGTCTTGCTAAATGCATTTTTTTCTTCGATTAGAGAAGAATAAGAGAAAAAGAGAAAAATATAATAAAAGTATTAAAAAATTAGAAGAAATTCTAAGTTACAAAAAAAAAAATTATGAGTTATAATGCATTTTTATTCCAAAAATACAAATTTTTGACAGCCATCAAAGGCCTTCAAATGCTTATAAACTTGTATAGGAAATAGAATAAAAAAAAATCATTTCTAAGTATAAATTATTTTCAGGAAGTGAATGATTACCAAACAAGTTCTTACTAACAATAAAAGGTAAAAGAATTAGGCACTCTCCATTGCTCCGAAGATTCGGATAATTATAAAAAATTTCTTAAACTTATTGCGATTATACCAATTTAATTTGAAACTTTTTAATTTAATCAATTTAGTCCAAAACTTTTTAATGATTTGCTGATTCAATTTATCTGGTTAATTTTGGATGTAAATCATTAACAAATATGTTGACCGCTTAACATGACACTGCTGATTTTCACATTTACAGCTTTTATAGTTTTTTGATACAATTCTTTTTTTTCTTCTATTTATTTTTTAAATGAGGTCAATGAGGGTGTGGGGTCCCTTGCCCAAACTTGGTGAGGGCAATGACGCCCTTGTGTGATCAGTGGTGGAAAATAAAATAAAATGAGAAAAAGAAAATGCAAAGGTTTGAAAAAAAGTTGAAAATTTTGTTTATATTAGCGTTGGCCATGCCATGCATAATTGCTGATATCATCAATTTTCAATTAAAACAACTATATTGACAAATCATAAAAAATATTCGAGACTAAATTTATCAAATTAAATTATTTAGAAGTAAATTGACACGAGTATAATACATTGTTGGTAATTTCCCACCAAATATCCATATTCTACTCCGGAGAGCATTCAAAAGCTTTTATAAATTGTTTGCTATCGACACTCGAAATTGCCCAAACTTGTGACTGTCGATAAGACTGGGCAAGGCATGACGGGGCTGAAATTGACTATGAATCTTTTTGATTGGCCATAGGTCACCGAGTGTCGAGGCACGAGATGTCCATAAGTGAAAACTGGATTTAGTTCAAAGAAGGACAAAAGTTAAAGCTAAGATCAATCAATCAAGAGCAACGTACAAGTTCTGGTCACGAGGTCAACAATTTCGGCTAATGTGATAAGCACTTCATAAAGGTCATAAATTTCTAAGGCCACTAACGGTGATGACCATAACCGTTAGACACAGAAGACATGAAGCATGGATCGAATCGATTTTTTTATCATTATTCGTAAATACGGATTGCTGAATTTCATGAGTCATGTAAGTTATTATTTATTTTCTTTGCAATCGTTTTTAACATTTTGGTAACTACGAATATTTGGATTGTAATTCGAGCAATGTATAATTAGTCAATCATTGAATAGTAATTGTTTTTATTTTATTTTTCCATTATCTTCATGTTTAGAAACCCTTTTAAATGACCGGCAGATATTACTTGCAATTTTCGTACCTCTAAATTTGTTGTCAATTCGTGTTTCCTATAAAAAAAAAATCAACAAATAATCATTCATATCATCTATCAATTTTCATATTACTTAAATTTTTAATATGCAAAGTCTAAAGACTAAATTGAAGATTTACTAATAATTTAAAGATCACGTCTAAGATTGTATATTTGGTCAAACTTCGTAGATTGATTGCACAAATTAAATGTATAATGACACCATCGCCCGTCGGACCAAAACTCAGGATAATAACCCGGAAACAATATGGAGATCATTATAAAAAAAAAAAGAAGGAAAAAAGACAAAAAGCTCACAAGATTCTCTGTATCCGAAACGGCGGTCACCGTTAAAGTCGACGGCGAAGCCGCTTTCCGCACCGTCTTTGGGGAATCTAATAGTTGCAGCGATCCCGACGCCACCACCACCACCATCATTTCCCCGCACTTCTTCACCACTTCGTCGCCCAGAGCTCCAAGCAAGCCGGCGACTCCTCCTCCTCCTCGCGGCCGAGCTAGGGTTTCTTCGAGCTCCGGGATCCTCGCCTTCTCGAGTTCTTTTTCCCCGGAAACCATGGAGAAAGTCAGGAGAGCGTCGCACGCCGGCTCGTGGTACACCGACAACCGTGAGTCCCGCCGATCACCTTCCCCTCCTCGCTCCCGAACCCCAAAGCTCGTCTTCCCCCTCCGGCGATTGACGACCGGCGACGGATTCTTGTCTAAGACTCGCTTCGCGATTCTCGGTCATTCCTCTTTTTTTTTTTTTTGGGCTTTTGATTGTAAGGAAGTCGCGAATCGAGAGAATCTGTGCAGAGGCACCGGGCGTTTTCCCTGATAATGACACGGCTCGGGGGCCGAAGCAAAGTCAATCGTCGATCAAACGTCGGTGCAATTGGGTCGCTCATGAGTTTTTTTTTTTTATCTTTCTGGAATTGTAGTGATTCGATGATTTTGCGATGGGATGTCGTCGGCGTGGCTTGCGAAGCGAGAAATTAGCTTCATTTAGTGACTATCTTGGGAGATGAGTTCTTCTCTTTGGTCTAACTTGAGAAATTAGTTAGCTTTCTTCAAACTAAAACCAAGAAGTTCCTATGGATCGAGGAAATGTAGAAGCACTGGGCTAGTCAGTGAATTTTGCTTGATTTTTTTGTCTGAACGCGTCGGTTGTGACGATATCTGTGTTTTTTGTATGATCATCAGCTAAGAAATTGGGGGAGGAACTCGAGGGATGGCTTAGAGCAGCTGCCCTGGAAAAATCTCCTGATGTAAGAGGCGTGATTGCTCCGTAAGTATGGGAAGTCTTATCTGGGTCTTCTCTTGATCCAATTATGTTATCATCGGTTATACTCAACGTTTGCTATTTCGTTCTATGTGTTCGTGATGCTTTGCTCGATGGCCCTGGAGTACAGGCACGCCGGTTATTCGTATTCTGGAAGGGCTGCTGCTTTTGCGTTTGGAAATATAGATCCTACAAACATGTACTTCTTCTTATCTCTGTTTATGAGCAATTTTATCCACCAAACATCTCCATTTGATTGCAATAGTACCGTGTAGCGCCCCTAAAAGAAATGCTAAAAAGGAGAAATACAAGAAAACTAAAATGCATACCAAAAGTGAAAAATTTAAAGCACTTGACAGAGTTTGTTTCATTTCTATTATCTCACCGATATATAATTTCAGTTCTAGGATATTCCTCCTTGGACCATCTCATCACTACTACACGCCCAAATGTGCTCTTTCAACCGCTACTGTTTACAAGACTCCTGTTGGCGACCTTCCCATCGATTTGGAAGGTATTTTAAAGCTAGTTTTATCATGTTTGAAATTTTTAACTTTCAAGGGAGATAGATTTTCCCTGAGTCTTCTATGTAATGTTGTAATCTGAAGTGTGGGCTGTGGAGAAGATGAGAAAGTTGGTCCAGGTGGAAGATTGTTGCATAAGAACATGCGTTATTGGCAATGCAGACCCTGTATGCTTTGTTTTCATTTTTATTTGTCCAATTGATGTTTGCTCCCGATCAAGAAATTCGTTGGTGTTTAAAAAGATCCTATTTACGACGTGCTATGTTCTTATGATGTGCTTTCCGTGTAAGAAAGTCTTCCTGCTTCCTTTGAATTGACATTAATTGTGTGAAAGTTTTGATGATATTTTCCATTGGTATTCTGAAATTAAATGTTTGCCTCAAGTTGCCCTTTTTATACCTTAACTTCAGTTATTGAGGAATTAAAAGCAACTGGGAAATTTGAGCTGATGGATCTTCGAATTGACGAGGCCGAGCACAGCATGGAAATGCACTTGCCATACCTTGCCAAAGTCTTTGAGGGGTACTACCTCTGGGACTAATTAAGTCTTTTTTGCTTCTTTTTGTTGACGTTTACTGTTTAGTGGTTATTATGCAGGCACTCTGTAAAAGTAGTACCTATATTGGTTGGTGCGGTTAACCCCGAAAATGAGGCCATGTACGGGCGATTGCTGGCCAAATATATAGATGATCCAAGCAACTTTTTCTCAGTATCCTCAGATTTTTGTCATTGGGGAGCACGGTATGTACAGCTCAAATTTGCTAGTCATCTAAAGAGAACATTTGATCCACTTTGGTGCGCTCTGCTATTTTCATTGGGAAATTATTATAAGCTGGACCTTGAAGTTCTTTTCAGTTATGTTGAAGATATTTTGTAATGTGGAGTCTAAGTTATCACAAGGGTAATCAGCAAGAGTACCACTACCAATGCCGAACATTCATTTTGTGATCATGACTCGTGAACAATTTTGACTCTGTGAAGTTTAATTCTTAAGCTTTACAACATGGATGCAGTACATAGAAATATGTCGTAGCTAGAGAACTGTGGTGGCGTGGTTTCATTCCTTCTTCAGCCTAGTTTGCTTTAATATTTTTGCAGCAGGTTGTTGATGTTCTGATTAAGGCTATTGATTTGCCAAAGGGAAAGCCGGTTCTTTCTAACCCTTTCTGCCTGAACTTGGCCTTGATTTGTTGTTTGATTCAATCTGCCTTCCACAGAGGATTTCATGGAATTGGCAAGCAATGGAGATGCTTTGTTGTTGCTGTCTGTCTTACTAACCTGGTGCTCATCTTTTGTGTTAGGAAGATCGAGGATGGACTTAATGAATATCCACAGCCACGTTTTTCTTTTACTCACGAGACTGTGAAATAGTTATCCAAAGATGATCTAAATCTTAATCTGATCTGATTGCGTTGTGTTTGGCCTTTGGGGAGCTTGTTGAGATTCTCCATTTGACGTATCTCTGCCTGCGGTCTATTTCAGCTTCAACTACACACACTACGACAAAAAATATGGTGATATCTACAAGTCCATAGAGGCCTTGGACAAGATGGGGATGGATATAATAGAAACTGGAGATCCGAATGCATTCAAACGGTATCTAATTGAGTACGACAACACAATTTGCGGACGTCATCCAATTAGCGTTTTTCTACATGTAAGACCTCAGATCATCATGACATTGCTTGAATGCCTTAATGAATTAGCTGACCTGACAGCTGTTCGCATAAGGAAAAGTCTGATTAGTTGTTGCAAGAAATCCGGACATAGCATTCAGATAGAGCTTGGCATGAGTGAGATTTGCATATAAATTTATGGTATCATTTCATGCTCCATCTTCTATAAATCATCTCTGACAGGTTTTTTTGTCTGGTCATATCACTGTCCAGTGTCTACCACAAATATCTGGCTTATAGTTCTAACCATGCAATCACAAGAGTGCCCGAGTAATGACAAGTCAGACTATCTTGACATGGAGCATCATTTTTTGTGCTCACGCATCTCCTTTCTTACTTCATTAGCTAGTAGCAACTTTGTATTACCACAATGGAAGCATGCCAGTATCACAAGTATCTATAAGCCAGATGAATCCAGTCAGTCGAGTTCTAATATAAAGACGTTAGAACTGGAAATGGCTCCCTTCAAGGACGTTAGCACTTACAAGCAAAAATGTAATGGGCACGTGGATTTTGGTTTCGCCACCATGGCAGCACATACGCATTTTAGATTTTGCTGTGAAGTTCTCCTGGTGCATGGCCTTGTAGATGCAGGTGTTTAAGGTTTCTGTCTAATCTCCTCTCCTCTTATTCCTTTTTTCATGATCAGATGTCGATGAACTGCTCTACCAAGATAAAGATAAAGTTCCTCCGGTACGAGCAGTCGAGCCAGTGCAAGAGCATGAGAGACAGCAGCGTAAGCTACGCATCCGCAGCAGCAAAGGCCGATGCTTGATAGCTGTCGAGATATCTCTCTCGAGGGAGAAATGCTTGCGCGCCTCTGAAAATTGAATGTAAAAGATGATGAACCCATGACTGTTCTGAGATTAACAAGCAGACCCTCTTTTCTTTGTGGGCTAATTGTTATGATAATTCAGCAGTGGGAGATATTGATCTCAAGTATTTTTCAACTGCAGTGCAGCAATGGGATCAAAACCTACGATAGCATTAGCATTACCGAAAGGGCTTCATAATTTACACGGTATTCGTTTTCGAGGAACACATGGATGCTGCGCCTTAACAGCCGTCCGGATTACATGGGATCAAACGGCTCCGAGTAGATCCCGGGAACTTCGATTCGTCACGTAATTATTTCGTCCTCAGCTTCCGCCACGTGTCCGCTCCACCGCCATTCGCACCGCCGACCCCAACCTATAAATTCAAGCTTCCCGAACGACACCACTTCGCATTCGCTCCTTCTTCTTCCCACGATCCCTAGAGACCTCGCTCCCCTCATCCCCATCGCTCGCTCAGATCGTACGATGCTCAGAATCGCCAGAGAGAAGCTGATCGCGGCGGCAGCCCCGCTGCGTCCGCTGTCGGTCCTGCGGCGGGCGTACCACGAGAGGGTGGTCGACCACTACAACAACCCTCGCAACGTCGGGTCCTTTGAGAAGGACGATCTGGCGGTCGGCACGGGCCTGGTCGGAGCACCGGCGTGCGGTGACGTCATGAAGCTCCAGATCAAGGTCGACGATGCGTCCGGGAAGATCGTGGATGCTCGTTTCAAAACTTTCGGGTGCGGTTCGGCCATCGCTTCTTCCTCCGTTGGTGAGCCATCTTCTGCATATTAGCATAATCTCTTTTTTCTCTTCCACGTTTTCGATCTTGACACGCTTTTGGTTCAGTAAATACGAATAATTGAGCGTTTCACGTGGCGTTGCTTCGTAAAGTTTCTGAGCTCGAGATTCTTTAGCGCTCTTTTCTAAGAGTTTGCTTGGTGGCGTTGGAGAGAATTAACGCAAGAATATTCGAGCGTATGTGGTATGGCTATTTTCATGTTTCGTGGAATTGCTCCCGCGGGCAGCAAATGAAAGGGTTTCCTCTGGTTCTGGTTCTTTCAACGGCGTGCTCTCTAGAATTCTAAGAATGAAATTGAATCATTATTCACGGTCTGCTAGATTTAACCGTTTTACCGGAGGCATTGGCCGACGAGGTGGTGACCGGTGAAGTAAAGGCACATGTTCATCGCATGTAACATCTCTCTAGAACTCGGTTCGAGCTTTTTAGCTGAAATTCTGGACACGGATTGAACTGTGATGAGATGGTAAGATGGAAAAGAAGATGTCTGAACAAAAATAAGGATTGAAAACCATAATAGCCAGGAGGGGGGAATGACTGGGGGACATAGGAGGAGAGAGACATCATGTGGTCGGTCGTTTGTTAAGTTTCTGCTGCGTGAAAAGCATGCTATCTATTTCAAGCTCGGATGTGTTTTTAACCTTTTTGACAATGTCTGCATCCTATCAAACTATGTTGTATTTCTGCACTTGTTGATGGCGGAATTCTCTTTACCGTCTTCCCAGCTACTGAATGGGTGAAGGGCAGAGACATGGAGGACGTCTTATCCATTAAGAATACGTAAGCCTCTTTCTGTTCACGATCTTCCACTGCTAGCTAATTGTTGTGGTCAAGTCTCGATCTCGTGCACCGTCATAGTCATGGCCCCTCGGCTGATTTAGAGGCTGATTTGCGACTTCCTTCGCAGGGAAATTGCGAAGCATCTCGCCCTTCCGCCAGTGAAGTTGCACTGCAGCATGCTTGCTGAGGATGCCATCAAGGCGGCCGTAAAAGATTACGAAGCTAAACGTGCCGAATCAAATGGCCGTCCCGATGCCAGTCCCAAGGCGGTCGATGCTTGAGATATAGAGATGCTGATGTAAATATAAGGACAGAGCTCACTGTCGCTGGACGTACTGCCTGTTTGTTTTAGCAATGTTCTAAAACCTAGTATTTGTATGTACTTGTGTGAGTATCGTATGTATGTTTTATGTTATGCCTAGCGCCGTGATGAATGTATTGATGATCCTTAAGGAGATCATTTGATGTTCTTGCTTTGCATAAAGCAATGGCTTCTCAGTGGTGATGTCCAAAAAGTTTTTAGATGCTAAGGCTGTTTGTGTCGAGGGTGTCCTCTTCCTAGAACTTCGGGGAAATATTGGTCACTGGATCTATATATATGTATGAGGAGCTCTCTTAACAGACATCGAAGTAAGTTTTAAGGTAGTTGGTATGAAGGAGAACTGTTTTTCACGAAATTATTTTTTGGCCTTTCAGAATTTGGATGACAAAATACTAATCAATTTATGGAAAAAAAAAGTGTTTTCCATAGACTGAAAACAACAATCTTAGATTGGGGCACGCTTCTTTTACCGAAAATTCATAATAATGCAAAATATTTTTTGCAAAAATCGTTTTTAGGGAAATTGTTAGGGTGTGTTTATTTCGCGGAAAATGAATTATTTTTAAAAATATTTTTCGTGAAATAATTGCTTGAATCACTTTCAAATATAAATAAATGAAAAACATTTTCATCGTCCACGAAAATAGTTAGACATAAATTGTCGTGGATAATGAAAACATTTTACAATAATTAATATTTCAAGCGATGATAGAGATCTTTTTAAAGAAAATATTTTGCAAATTATTCATTTTTTGCAAAACAAAGGGAGTTTTAGTTTCCATTTGTTTGATGGTTTCTTTATTTTAGAATGAGGAATTGTTTTCTCCCAATTTAAGCTTTGTTGTTTTCAACCTTTGGAAAACTTTTTTCGTAGATTAATTTGTTTTTCGACGTTCCAAAATCAAGAATTTGAAAAATAATTTCCCGAAAACAGATTTTCTTCTCAAGTTTGTCTTTTTGAGAAGCAAAATGACTTTACTCATGTGAACTTTTGAACTATGGGAGCGAGAGACTCATGAATACTCCAATATTGAAGACTTATTTGGTAACCATCTTATTTTTCTATTTTTCTAGTTCTTTTATTCCCTAGAATAGAAAAAGAACAAAAAATCGTTTGATAACATTAGTTACTTTTTTATCTTAGGGAATAGAAAAGTGATTAGGAAATAGATTTGAAAAAGAAATAAGAAGTAAATAAAGTCTACTTCTTTGTTTGTAGGAATCATTTCTAAATTGAGGTCTTTTTCTTTTTATGGTCATATCCTACTCATTCATTTTAAACCTCATTTGGAAAATAAATATGGAAAAATTATTTTCGAAGAGAATTATTTCTAAAAGCAGAAATGTCATTAAATACACTATGCATTTCATAGCATGTCCAACCCTTTCAATTCTCGCACCTACCACAATAGTCTACATATCATATCAATCTTTAATCACTTGGAAAGCTTTGGAAATTTGGAAGGATTACTTTAATCTCGATTTATAAAAATTCATTATGTTACTATCAACGATGAAGTTTTCTTCAATCAAACATAATTGATTTAGAAAATTATGTTTACGTAATATATAATTCTTAGTTGTTATTTTATGTTCGCCAGCTGACATTCCTAATTATTATTATTAGAAGGGCTGGTGTTGTTGGTTGTCGCTGTGACGCGCCGCAAACGCGAGTGGAAATATTCTCAGACCGGGGAAAAGGAAGAACATATATAAGGTCCAAGAACCGATCTTGTGTTGTTCCCCAATCAAATTGCGAACACGGCAAACACTCTCGGAAATCATAGTGCTCGAATTTGCATGGATTGAATTCGGACACCGGCCATCCAGTTCAAAGGTCCGTCCTTTCTCTACTCCTCGCGCGATTCGAATCCCCGGGTTTCACCGTTCTGAGCTCCAACCAGTCAAACAACCTGCTTCTCTTGAAAGTGACAAAACCCATCTCCTGCGTTTCTTGATTTTATCCAATCTCATCTTTTTCCTGTTCACTCCCACAATTGATCCATGCCCTTGTAATTTTTCCATGTGGGTGCTTCGATGTATTTGTCTTTCTATGCAGTCGTTATCACTCTCTCTCTCTCTCTCTCTCTCTCTCTCTCTCTCGCCTCATTACAATTTGTACTGAGGAATTCTTTATTGCCTCACGCTACAGGTCAAAGGAAGCTATCCCACTTTGTCAAGGTGAAACGGTGCACTTTGAATTTTGTTTGAAAGTTTCTTATATCTCCTAATCCTAATTGGTCTCGTTCTCTGAATATATTAATCGTTTCTTCCTCAGAAAATCTTCCCGTTTTATGTAATCAAGATTTGGCCCTTTCACGTTTTCTTGCAGTAGATGACAAGTGTCCTATAGGACCGCTCTGCCTAGAAACGGGGGTTGGGTGGGTGAAAATTCGTCCTTCGGATTGATGGCTGGTCCAAGCGAAGACTACCGAAACTCTCTTGGAAATGACGATATAAAAGATCAAGAAGATGCCCACGAGAGCAGCGATCCTGTAGACGAAGGCAAAGATACCGAGGGCGATTCCATGGCTCATCCGGCTAGCAATTCCATCCACAGGTCTAGTTCAAGGCCACAGCTTGACCTCAGCAAAGCAGCAATTCAAGGGAACTTTGAAGAGAGAGATCCCACGATTCTTTTGCCTAATCAGTCTGATGATATCTCTCACTTGGCTCTTGACATTGGAGGTACGGAACAAGATTCCGTGGTTTTTTTTGTTCCCAAGTTTTTTCAAATTGGGTTGGTGTTTCATTAGCTCCCTCAACTTTTCGCCCTTCTCTCTTTTGATTTGTGGAGCCGTAATTGGATGGATTGCATTGCTTTAATTTTCTGTGGGAAGTGTAAGGTTTGACAACAAAAAGAATCAAAAATATATGCACTGCATGAAGTTTTTGTAGAGACTATGCAGCACTCTGCTCTTGAATGTTAAAGCTTTTCATAGTTGTGAACTTGTTTTTGTGATTATATTACTATGTTACCTCTTAATTTTCCATTTGATGGAGATATTTTCACCGTCTGGCTGTTGACTTCATATTTTTGAGGATATACTATGCACGCAGGTTTCCACTCTTTTTTTCCCTCCTCTCCAGCGAATTTAAACTTCTTCCTTTTTCTCTATCTTTTATGTTTTTGGAGTGGACATATCGGCTCCTTTCACTTTCCCTGGTTATTTGAAGAACACTTTAATTTATCTTTACTAATATGTCGTGAGATCTTGTTTGCGGCTGGTGGATCAGAAGTGCTTGATAGTGCTTTATTTGGAGGGTTATACCCGATACATTATATGGAATGCATAATTAGAAATGGATGATATAAACTCTTCTAACACTTGAGAAGAGAAGAAAGTTGAGTTTTTGAGGAAAAGTAAATAATAGAATATATTCTAGCACTTGGAAGGCGAACAAGGTCCTTGCCGCCAGAACCTTTTCGTCATCAGTTGCTCGTACTAAATGTTGGCTTCTAAAGCAGCCCTATTCATCATCAAATTTTTGATAATGTGTTGGTGTTCTGGCAGGTTCTCTCATCAAGTTGGTGTACTTTTCAAGACACGAGGACCAATCCACTATTGATAAGAGGAAGAAAACTGTGAAGCTGAGACTAGGGATATCCAATGGCAACAGGAGAAGCTACCCAATTCTAGGTGGAAGGCTGCATTTTGTTAAATTTGAGACACACAAGATAAACGAATGCCTAGAATTTATAGACTCCAAGCAGCTTCATTGCAGTGGTATATTTCTTTTACACTGTCGTGCTCTTGCACCATGTGCTCTTGCATGCTCGAGTGCTTTCCAGTACGCTGGCACATTTTTTTGGGTGAACATATTTATCAGCAATTGCTAAGACGTTGTATTAGATTTTCAGTCTGTCATCTCTCCAACTTATCTTTGCTCCTATCTAGTTATTGGTCTCATTCTGTGATTTAATCCTATATCTTCAATAGAATGAATCTATTCTCCTTTCATTACACTAATGTTCTGGTTTGTTATGTTGTCACAGGTGTAGATTCTCGTCATTGGGGTTCTGAATCTCCCAATTCACAACCCATTAACAATGCTAACAATGCTGTAATAAAGGTGAACACTTGTTCATATGACTATTGTGGCGTATTATGTGATCCTTGCCAAATGAATGGAGAAAAACCAAAGTTTGTTTGATGTTCTTGAAGATGCGGACTTTTTGAACTTGTTGAATTTTTTTTAATCTGATTGAATGAACGCAATGTTTATAGTATACATGAAACGAAAAGGACCTACTTTTTCTTCGTGTTGGTTGCAGCCCTCTCTGTGTTTTGAGAAGAAGCTTACAGTGTCACATTGTGGACATTAGGGATAGTAATATCAACTTCCTGTTCCTTTATAAGCGAAAAGAAAATAACATAAACTCAGACACCAGTTAGTGCATGTTATGTTTCTCATCATCTTCTATGTTGTGCCAATTAATTTTTCCTTAAAAGGCCCAACTAATTTTTTCTCACGGTATTCATCCTAACATTGTTAGTGGGGAAACCATAAGTTCCTTTGTACCTCTGTCAAGACCTATCTTTGTTACAAGTATGTTTGTATATGTATGCATGCCCACTTTTTGCTGAATTTCATTTTGTTGGCATGCTGATGTTTTTGAAAATCAACAAACGTTGACGTAGTCAGACTTTTGGCCAGGGAATATTTTCCATCTTTCAGTTCTTATCTGGGAAAGATTGCGTGTGTGTGTTTGTGTTTGCTTTTTGTTGATTTTCATTTGACTGGCATTTGGATGTTTTTGAAAATGGACAATCTCTGATGTAATCAGACTCTTGGTGAGGGACTATTTTCCTTCTTTCTGTTCTATTCTAGATAAATCTGAGCCATTAATGCATTGTTCTTGCGAGAAGGCCACGGGTGGTGGAGCATTCAAATTTGCAGATCTCTTTAGAGAAAGGCTTGGCGTTAGTATTGAAAAAGAAGATGAAATGGATTGTCTTGTAGCTGGTGCAAATTTTTTGCTCAAGGTGAATCTTTTGCACTTCCTCCCTTTCAGCTAGATTTCATTCTTGTCCATTATTTTGCTTTTCCTGAGACAGGGAACTGAAGTTTCAAGTTTATCTTCAGCATCATAGATTTTATCAGGTGGAAATGTTTGAGCACGTGAATCAACCGATGAGCCTGAACATGTTATGAAGTGCCACTTTTTATTTTCCGCTCAATTTTCTTGCCTCCAATCTTCAGCATTTTGAATATCAACTACAGAAAAATTTTCTAGGTGGAGTTCTGCTATTGTTTACTCATTCACCCAGCATTAGTAATTGTAGAATTATGTATTTCTCAACTCCAGCTCTGCATGACCCAAAAAAAAAAGAGAGAGAGAGAGAGAAAACTCTGGCTCTGCCAGCATGGATGGACATTAGTTTCATTTGCTTTAGTATTTTCATATGTCTTGGTTTTGATGTCATCCTTAAGTCTCTTGGAGCCTCCTAACATTGCTACTTATTGTAATTAGGCAATTCGTCATGAAGCTTTTACTCACATTGAGGGTCAGAAAGAATTTGTGCAAATCGACCACAATGAATTATTCCCTTATCTTCTTGTTAATATTGGATCTGGTGTCAGCATGATTAAGGTAAATTTATCATCTTTTTCGTGGCTGTGCGTAAACTTATATTTTCCTAGTTAGTGTTTTCAGTTTTTGCCTGCTACAGGTTGATGGCGATGGGAAATTTCAGCGAGTCAGTGGTACTAATGTTGGTGGAGGTACATACTGGGGCTTGGGAAGGCTGTTAACAAAGTGCAAAAGGTCAATCTTGATAGTCCTTGTTTCCTTCTATCTATCTGCAAGTTTTCCTAATCTGGTGCCTTGGATTGTTTTTTGTGCTTCAGTTTTGATGAGTTGCTGGAGCTAAGTCAACGAGGAGACAACAGGACAATTGACATGCTTGTTGGAGACATATATGGCGGTATGGATTACTCTAAGGTATGACTTGCTTTTGGTTCCTTCCATTGAAGCTTTTTGCTAACATATGTTCTACAAAAGGTGATATACCATGTATGTCTGTTGAAATTGTTTCCTTTTTCATGTCACTAAGTATTGTGTTATCACATGTTCATCCATGCGATCAAGCTTCTCATGTTGTTAATAATCCCAGATTGGTCTATCTGCATCCACGATTGCTTCAAGTTTCGGTAAGGCTATTTCCGAAAACAAGGAGCTCGAGGACTACAGACCTGAAGACATATCCTTGTCTCTGTTGCGAATGATATCTTACAATATTGGGCAGGTAAGTTGCAAACAGAGAGGTTCCTGTTTTGCTCGTCTCTTCAATTTAATGGCACTACAATTGTGACCACCAGCATGAGTTTGATTGTACTCCATCCATTTGGCCTTTCCTTGTATACCTTACTTAAATCTTTCATTTAGACCATCGAATGACCAGAGGTCATGCAAACAAGTATGAGTGCCGTCTACTTTTTATTCCATTTATTCTGGTGGATAATGCTCCAAGATGATATGATTTGGCAATTGAACAAATTAGCCTTGTCAGGATTCAAAGAAAGTTACGAGTGACAAGGGCATTTAGGGTGATTGAATCACTTCAAATATTTATTAGAAATATTAACCACTCATATACTATCTTAGAAAGGTAGCGATTATTTCATTTTCTCGAAATGGTATAATACACGGTGTTCTTATAAATAAATGGAGTGCCCTGAAATTTTTCTTGGAGTCTCCATAGATATGAGAATGGATATATTGAAAGACTTCTTAGGGCTTCATTTAGTTGCTCTGATCTTATAGTATTTTTTTTTTTTTAATAGGTATGCGGTTTTACATTGTATTGGAATCTAATTTGTGATGGCAATATTCTCACTGTGCCTATTGTTTCATTGCTTCTGATTTGATCATTTACCGTGCAGATATCTTACTTGAATGCACTAAGGTTTGGGTTAAAGCGAATCTTTTTTGGCGGTTTTTTTATTAGGGGCCATGCTTATACAATGGACACAATATCTTTTGCCGTTCATTTCTGGTAAATTTTTGGTTTAATGAGCTTATTCATGATCTATTGAAAATAGCTATTGCGGAAAGTTGAGTGCATTCTTTTACCTTTCTTGATTATCAGTTATTCAGAGCTAAATAATGTTGCATTATGTAGGTCAAGAGGGGAGATGCAAGCAATGTTTCTGCGGCATGAAGGATTTCTGGGAGCATTAGGTGCATTTATGAGCTATGAAAAGCATGGTCTTGATGACTTAATGGTCCATCAGTTGGTGGAAAGGTTTCCAATGGGGGCGCCATATACAGGAGGAAATATTCATGGCCCTCCGCTGGCAGACCTTAACGAGAAGGCAAGTTTAGCTAGAATAGCTAGAAGCTCTCCTGAACATATTGACAGCTGTGAAACTATGAGGTTAAACTTTTCATGGTTTGTCGTTTGTGTGATTTTGCTCACTTTAACTTTTTGGAGGATTTGGTTTTCTTTGGAGCTCTTCGTTTTAAAGAAGATTGAATCATCTTTACCCCTTTAATAAGCCATTTCATTTCCTCATCCATACATTTGTAGAAGCGATCAGAGTCTGTGCTTTGGTTCAGTGAGAGCCATTTTACAATCTTTTGAACTTGTCCAAAATTTAGTTTCTGTCTGAACTTTCAATTCTTCCTCTGTTTGGTTGAATTCTCTCAAATGGCTTTCTTTTGACTTGAATTAGAAGTTTGACAAAGAAGTCTTCAAGGGCCTTTATTGCTTAGGCAGTCTTTTGCACGAGATCTTGTCTAAAATTTTTACATAATCCGTGAACAGATATATTGTTCATTCTACCGGAAAGTTGATATCATTATCACTTGTTATTGACAAGTGAAAAAACTTTCTCCTTTACAACAACCGTTTTTCATCGTTGTTACTGCTTGTCAATCTTTTCCATTTTACGTAAGTGACATTGTGTTGTATGAAAAATTTGAAGGCCTGCTAAAGATTTTTTCTTATTAGATAATGGTTAAACTTCACTGCTATGATGGACCATAGTTTTAAACTTATCTTGGACCTGTTCAGCAAGGTTTAGATACCGGGCCCATTGACTTTATGGTTGGCTTTCAAGCAGATGGTATTTGAGGATAAAGAAATTTGGGGAATAGATTGCACGAGCAACTTGACTAGGAGATGGAACAATTGATATTCAGAATAGGGTCCTGCTTTTACATTTAAATGTTCTGGAAAAGCTAAAAGTACATGGTGGCTAATCAATTTCAGGTTGCCACTAGTTTTGAGTATAAAGCATGTTAAAGTGGCTTTTGGTGAAGATTCTTTTTTTCCTTTTATATCCTTGGTGTTCTAATCAGTGTCCAGGCATCTTTAAAGCACATTTCCCAACAACCATGTGCCCACTGGAAGAGAAAAGTTAGTCACTAGTATGTAGATGGCCAAGAGAATCTTTAAAGTAGAAATATGCAGTTAACCAATGGTAAAGAAGAGAATAAGGATCAGCCTTTCGTGTCATGTCTTTCATCTTACTGTAATAAGTTGACTGCTTATTATGTATAAAGCTCGTGTGAACGAATTTGTTTTTAAATGAACTCAAGTGTGGAACTACAACCATTCAGGAGATGTTGTCCGGGCCAGAGTGGGTTGCTTAAACTATTTGTAGGAAAAAGTAAGTTTAAGTGACAAAATATTCTTTACTTTTGAGCACATGTGGATGTCAACGTCGATTTTCATGCAGTAGTTTTGTTGAATTTCCTAAAGGTCTTTCTCTTGTATTAGATCTCTGATGGTATACTGGTCTACTTCTTTGTATGTGTAATCATTTTTGTATGAGATATTGAGTTCAAGAAAGGAACATGCTAAATGTACACCAACTGCAAGTACTTGCAAGACAGACAAAACAACGTCGACTGCAAGCATTTACAAGATAATGCATTTCCTGAATATGTCTCACTATGCCATATTCCTGATTATTTTCTCTTGATTCCAAGCCATTCCCTTCTAGATTTTCTCCTATTTTATCTTGCTTAGGATATATATATTGGTGGAGATATTGAGCAATTCCATTGGGTGTTTTTAATCATCCATATCCTCCATCTTTGATAGTTATCAATACTTTCCAGAATTTCACAAAATGCCTCATGCTTTTGAAGTAAATTGCAGATTTCATGGATGGAAAAGTTTGTGCAGAAGGGAAATGAGATTACTGCACCTGTTCCGATGGCTAAACCTGGAACCACTGGACTTGGAGGCTTTGAAGTGCCTTCATCAAAGGGAGGTACCCTGCGCTCTGATGCAAGTGCTTTAAATGTCGGTGTTCTTCATCTTGTGCCAACTCTGGAGGTGTTTCCCTTATTGGCTGATGCAAAAACGTATGCAAGATCTCACACTTTTTTCATTTTGATTAGTTATTTTATCTTGCAATCAGCCTCATCTATATTGCTCATGCTTATTCTGTTAAAGAAAGACCCAAAAAAGCAGGAGTTTTTACACTCTTGGCTCATACAAATATTTTGTGGCATCTTCAAGATAACAGTTTCGAATTGACCAAAAGACATTGAGCCTTTATCGCATGCATTTGTATATGGATGGCTTTCAAACATCTGTGCATTTTCCTTAAGAAATTAAAATGGAAGGATAGATGCTTGGTTTTACTTTATACAATTGTATGCTAGTGATATTTTTATTGATACTCCTTTTTTGATAAATTGAATGATGTCTCTACTGGTGCCTGATATGCTAAATTCCGTACTGACTGCTTATATAATATTCTTCCATTATGTTATGCATCATGAATTTATTACTTTTCCCAGGTACCAGTGATTGCATATTTCCACGTGCCCTTGTAACACTATGTTTACTTGCAATTTTTACAGATATGAACCTAACACTATTGACCTATCAGAGACTGGTGAGCTAGAGTAAGTTGCAAACACTGCTCTGTGTCAATTTCATTTATATGAAAATGAGTTTCTCTTTAGCTGATTTGTGTAAATCTCACTGAAGATACTGGTTCACTGTGCTGCTGGAGCATTTGCCAGACCTTGTTGATAAGGTATCTACATGTTTTGATTGTCACCAACGAAAATCTCCCTCTCTCTCTCTCTCTCTCTCTCTCTCTCTCTCTCTCTCTCTCTCTCTCGTGCATGTGAACAGTGCATACACTTGCACCCCTGTGAGCAAATACTGATGGTCAGACCTGGGCCATTTCTGAAGTAAATCATAAAATGTACGATTTTCTCATACCGAGGAATATTGGGAAACCAAAAATTGGGCTGGAATTGAGGTGCTATGCTGAATCACCTATCACATGTATAGGTGAGGGTTGCCTACATCTGACCCTCCTCGGCCCCTGCAATGCAGTAACTGCAGCAGAACCACCAACTAAATAATTTTGAGATTTTCAACAATGTCCTGCTTGTAGTTATCTTTTAATTTTAACAAAGCTCAAGGTTGAAGCATATAATAAGCAGATCTACAATGGTTATAGAGTTGCACTTTACATGAATTGCAGGCAGTTGCAAGCGAAGGAGGAACTGATGATGCCAAGAGGAGGGGCGATGCATTTGCCCGTGCTTTTTCAGCTCATATGGCTCGGTAATTTTATATTTATGCCATGTGCTTGTCATTTTGTGTGATTGGTGCAAGACTAGGAGAAGAACTGGTTCATTGATACTGTGAGTTTCGACCATGGTTGGATGAGTATACAAAAAGTGTCTCAAGATTTTGTGTGTAGTTCTCCTTTGAGTGTTGAAAAGGCTTGAGTTTATCTTTCTAATGAATTGAAGGGACCCCATTAGTTAACTTCATCTTCATAGCATCCGTATTTCTGGAGGTGGATTAAATTAATAATTTGTTTAATTTACGTGTCTTTGAATGATTGAAAACTGGGAAGGTTCACTCCGCCGTTGCTTCATGAATTTGATATGACAATGCAAATGAAGACACAGCTTGGTGATGCGATAAAGAGTCCACTTGATCCTCTTATCTGTCCTTCTCGTGTGAATGGCTTTTTAGTTCACTCGGAGATCTTTTGTGTTTTGCAATTTATTATGACAACTCAAGATGCATAAATCTGGTTATTTTAAGATCTTGTTGCAATCTTAGTTATCTAAAAAACCTCCCAAGATGTCAAAAATATGTGGGACAATCAATACACTAAACTAGTGAGAATGTTCTGGTTTTTCATCAAGGTTGCACTTGTTTTTAATTAAGTTATACAGGATTGGTACATAATAGAGTGCAATGACATAAAAGAATTTTATATGGCTGACCCAATTAGTGAAATAAGGCTCAGCTGCCTTATATTTCTTTCTGTCTTTTCAGTGTCAGTTAGCCACTGTTGAGTTGAGTGTCTTCACATGCAAGTCAGTAGCTTCCAACTAAGTTTTTGGTGCTCGGACTGTGACTATTGGAGAGAGGGCTATTTAAATGAAGGATTTACTTCTAATTCCTCTAAGCCGTTTCTCCAATATATGAAATTACGGTGTTCCTATAGCTATGGTTGCTTTACACAGCTTTAACTTTCCATCTCATTCATATATGTCAATGCTCGTTTTCTTGGTTGTTGAAGTAATGAACTTGAGTGAATTAACTCTCTTCTTCAATGTTGTTGTTGCCATTTTTTTTCCTGAAGTTTAAATGACTGTTTTCAAATGACTGTTTTTGACTCTTGATCGTTTGTCATAAGTGAAGCAGTAAAATTCAAATTATAATTTGCGGAGCAGGTTGATGGAAGAGCCTGCTGCCTATGGAAAGATGGGATTGGCCAATCTTTTGGAATTAAGGGAAGAATGTTTAAGAGAGTTTCAATTTGTTGATGCCTACAGAAGCATAAAGCAAAGGTAAAAATTTTATTGACAGCTGAAAAGTTTATTCGTGTGAAAGGGGATCTAAGTCATTTTGATTCTGGAAAAGTATTATATTGACAATTTCCTGAAAGCTGGTTACTATTATCATTTTACCACTTATCTGATAATATATTGACAATTTCCTGGAAGGGGATCTAAGTCATTTCACATATTCATTGTTATTGTTGGGGATCGTGAAAGCATATTAAGGCTTACGTGGAATTCCATTTTCCTTTACATTTCCTTTGGAAAATGACTTTTTGTCTTCCGGTTCTCCCAAAAACAAGGAAATCCACAGTCGCGGGTGCATCTGTTCATCATTTCGCTATTTTAGTTTCAGATGAAAACAGAAACTGGACTTCTGGTACCAAATGGACCCTAATAACCTTGATTGTTTCTGCTTGCTAAATATAATTGTTACCTAAGCCCCAAGTTGAGTCCTCCAACATAACATGAGAGGATTATGATTTATGCAGGAGTATTCTTTGGAGATGATGAATGTTTTTGTCAGTAGTTTCCTCACTTGACAACTTTTGCTGTAATATTGGAAATGCCAATAAAAGTCTAACCAGGGCTGAAGAGACGAAACAGATTCAATCCCACTATCAGGCAGGTTAAAAAATTATGCAATAAAAAAGATTCACCAGGATTGTGTGAGCGTGAAAGCAACGCCACTTTTTGTTTTTTTTATTTTCCTTGGCTTGAAAATACAGGGAAAATGAGGCATCTCTTGCTGTTTTGCCGGACTTGTTGATGGAGCTTGATAGTATGAGTGAGGTGAGTGTAATATGAGTACTGTTCTATTGTTCCCTTCTTACTGGAAAGTATTTTGAAGTCTTCAGAGTTCTGAAAAATCTGCAGCTTGAATTTTTGGCTCATCTAGGTGTAATCTTGATTTCAACCAAAGAAAAATTGTGTTGATTATTGCGGAATAGATACTACCAATGAAATGCGCTGTAACAATTTAGTCATTTAATCAACTGTAAGTGTATGCTTTGATTTCAGGAAACACGGCTGCTTACTCTAATTGAAGGTGTCCTAGCAGCAAATATATTTGACTGGGGATCTCGAGCCTGTGTGGATCTCTATCATAAGGGAACGATTATTGAAATTTATAGAATGAGTCGGAACAAGATGCAAAGACCATGGCGGGTAAGTGGATTGAACTTAAACTCTGACACAGATTCTGGAAAAGGGATAATCAACCTACTTTCATGTTGTAGGTGGATGATTTTGATGAATTTAAGAAGAGAATGTTGGGATCAGGACCCCAGAAGCCTCGCCCCCACAGAAGAGCTCTACTCTTTGTGGACAATTCAGGTGCTGATATCGTACTCGGTATGCTTCCGCTGGCAAGGGAGCTCCTGCGACGTGGAACAGAAGTAAGGTTTCCTTTACATTCGCAGACTAAAGAAATGGTCTGTAACTGTTAAACGATAAGTGGTGCAAGTCTTTCTTGCACAGTCCGTGAACTGTGAACTAGTTATGCACAAGTTAGTCTTGTAAATTCGACTGCTTGATTTTCACATCTGGATATGTAAGGCATCATGCATTATTTTACATTTTTAAAACCTACTAAAGAAATTTGTGAAGACATCTAACTTTACCTATGAAGGCTAAGAAACTTCATGCATCTGCCCTTCTAAATGAGATTCAGACCAACTGATGTAAATGGAAACCTCCCGAAAGAAGATGGGCATCATCTCATTGACTTGTGTAGGAAAGCATAAGTATTGATTGAAATAACTGGCATTTATCGAGGCTTGCATATTCTCTCAAAGCCTCAGCTACTATTTCTTAACCCATCACTATGCTTTAATGGACATGTAATGATACTCATTTGCAGGTGGTTTTGGTTGCAAATTCACTCCCTGCTTTGAATGATATAACTGCTATGGAGCTTCCTGAGATCGTTGCTGAGGCTGCCAAGGTCAGCAACTTGAAATTCTCATCCTTTGGAGTGGATTGCCAGTGAAATAATCATCACTTTGTTTAATCATGCACCTTTGCTTTTGCTGCAGTTTGGTTTCTTCTAGAAAAAAGAAACCGCTTGCACAATAAATAGTAGTGTTATTTCCAACTGCACCCTGATCTGAATATTAAAGCATGCATAATTGACAAGAGAGACTAATGACTGCTGTGGTCGATTACAGCACTGTGATATTCTACGAAGAGCAGCTGAAGCCGGAGGCCTCCTCGTAGATGCAATGACCAACTCAATAGATGGCTCCAAAGAAAATTCTTCTTCAGTTCCTCTGATGGTTGTCGAGAATGGATGTGGGAGTCCATGCATTGACTTGAGGCAGGTCAGCTCTGAGCTAGCTGCTCTTGCAAAGGATGCTGATTTGGTAGGTCACGTGTTCACACTGAAATTTCTTCTTGGACCCCATTTCTATTTTGTAGAAAGAGTCTTATGCTACAACATGCTGCTCCGTTAGTCGTGTTAGTCCACGTGCTGTCTAAAGTTGATGTGATGGAGCTCTTGCAATGCAGGTTATCCTGGAAGGCATGGGTCGAGCTCTTCACACCAACTTGTATGCTCGGTTTAAATGCGATGCTCTTAAGGTAAAGCTTCTCGTTGCAATTTCTCCGGCAAAGGTCAAAAAGTGTCATTTCACGTTTTACGTGGGAATGTCCTATGGGTCTGAGAAAATCCATTCAGAAAATTCCCTCATTTTCACCTCAAAGTCGAGCAAATGAAAAGCTTTGGCGAGGTTGTCTTGTCTCCACAGATAGCTTCAACGTCTTATTCAGCACCCTGTCTCAAACACGGACTGCTTCTGTCTTGCAGCTTGCGATGGTGAAGAATCAAAGATTGGCGGAAAAGCTGGTCAAAGGCAAGATATACGACTGCGTCTGCAAATATGAACCGGCCGGTTGAACTTTGGACGCTTCCCTGTTTGCCCTCTGGATAGATCCTTCAACCTTCGGAGCGATTATAGGATGAACAGTGGTGGTTGGACTCATCTTGGAAGATGACTAGACGTGTCCTCTTCTAGCGTTTCTTTTAAACACTGCCATAACAGTTTCATCGTGCAGGCCACTGTTGTATCATAAGATTACACATTTGGAAATGATTTCTCCAGTGGGATGGAAAATCCCCAATGCTCTTATCATACTATGCAAATAAGTTTCGGTCCTGATTTTCTGGAGTCCCTCCTGCTCGGCATAGACGATGGAGGAACTCCCGCGTAGCTTAGTGTGGCGTCATGGAAAAGATGAATGGTATCGAATGTCCGAGGTATCTAAAGTGGAGGTGAAATAAAAGGCACATGCGGTCACAGGACAAGTGCTTTGAATTCGCTAATCGTGATCCTTTATAGCTGGCTCGCGTACCTGATCTCAAGGATGCGCAATTCCCTTCTAAAATGTCAAGACATTCTAAATTTGGAATCGGGAAAAGACCCAAAAAAGGAAACTGGTCCTCTCGTTTGTTTCTTTGTGTTTCAGCTCGAAGCGTATCCAGCTTCAAATACATATTATCCGTTGGAACTTAATAACAAATGAGGGCATTTGGTCTAGTGGTATGATTCTCGCTTTGGGTGCGAGAGGTCCCGAGTTCGATTCTCGGAATGCCCCTCAACGCTCTCTTTTTACTCTTTTCAGACCCTTCCCCGTCATTTCTGCAATTTTCCATCTTACATTTCATGTCAGGAGAATAATGTGTAAATTGAAAGCTCTTGCCCATGTACTTTCTTCTTGATGTTGAGCTTGTTCTTTCAATTGCCATAACGAAATGTGCAAGGACTTTTAAACCGGTTTATGACCCTCATGGTCCCCTTCATCATGATTAGAATGGTGGGTTTCGCCTTGTTCATACGGGACTTCCCTTAGAGATTTGATTTTAGGCTATGGCCCAATTAGTTCTTTCTTGTTTTGAAAGACACTAGCTTAATCCAAAGACTTGTTATTTGTTAACGTTAATGAGTCGGAAAGGTTTGCTTTTGTTCAATTCAATTTGAAGTTGGAAGGCCGATGATATTTTCCCAGCCATTAACTTACATCATAGGACATGTCAAGACTCATGTTTCTATCTTATTATAAGTTTCGAAACCCGAGAAATTGTTGATCCTCATTAAATTTTAGCTATAATTGGTACTCGAAAAATATTAAACATGAATAAAAGTTTTAAAATCAACGAGGTCTTCAATTCAAACAATTCCCGACAAATTTTTTTGTAACTTTAGTCTAATTTATGGATAAATCGTCATATCAAAAGTAAGAAATATGAGTCGAAATACTTTGTACGAATCGAAATTTGAAATGTTAGGAGCTCCCTCATATAGTCAAACCATCAGAAACCCTTTAAGAGCAAAAAGCACAAACAGTAATCATACCATTCAGCATAAACAAAAGACAGATGGCTACTATTAAAAATAGAGATAACATTAATTTCTAACACATTTTTAAATACTAAACGAGAAAAGAGCACTGGCACATCTTCCTCGGAGTTGCCACAAAATCCTACGGCTTTGAATTCAGATCTTTCACACTAGACGACATCAGACGACACGAGGACGACCAAAAAAAAAAAAGAAAGAAACTCAAAAACCAAAAATAGGATAAAAAAGAAAAAAAAAGCTATCACAATCAATAGTGACGATGCTCAAAGGCTGCCATTGTTGAACCCTCTCAGGCTTTCTCATTTTCACACTCTGTTGTCGTCAATGCCAGGTCAATTTGGAATAACCGATCTGGAAATAGCAATCCTATTACTGTGCATCAGCTCGATTTCAGACTAACGGGTTGCTCGCGGAGGCGTTGTAGTCGTTCATCATCCCGGTCCACGACGGTCCTAGGCCGTTGAAATAGCCATACCCGTTCTTGCTCGCGTCGGAGCAGCCTTGGTCTTGCCACTCCAGCGACAAGAGCTTCGGGTTCGGCTTCACATCCATCGCGTTGATCTGCTCCTGATCATGGCCCTGATCGTATGGAACGAGCATGTTCAATCTCTGGCAATTCTCCATGAAACTGTTAGCATTTCCGCTATGACCACCGTCGATGGCCATCCCGTATGGACCGCAGAAGCCATGGAAGCCCGGGGCCATCCCAGTCGAGCCACCGAGATCTCCGACCACGCCCATGTGAGGATGAGGGCTATCGCCGCTCAGCATGAAGTTGCTGTCGTAACTCATTACCTTGCCCTCCAAGAAATCGATGGGCCTCGGGTTCTCGAGCCCCGAGAAATTGTTGCCCGGGCCCGCGAAGGGGGCCCCATGGACGCCGAGCAAGCCGTGGAGGTGCGAAAGCTGCACCTCAGGCGAGAACGAGAGGTGGAGGTCGGTCGAGTGGTCGCCACGAGACGAGGACGCTGACGACTGCCCGGGGTGGCTAGGGACCCCATATCCTTGATGATCATTGTTGGCCAATTTCTTGCTGCTGGCACTGTTGTTGCTATTACTGCCGGAATTAGAGGCTTTCTTGTTCTTCCGGCAGCCGCCTCCGACGGGGATGTTGCGGAGGGTGCCGCCTTTGGTCCAGTAGCGGCGGCAGGTCTTGCAGAAGTACCGGGGCTGCGAAAGGCTGTAGTTGTTGTAGTAGCAGAACTTGGTGTGAGTGGATTCGCACCTGGGGCACTTCAAGGGCTGGTCGTGCTGCGGCCGGAGCCTCCTCTCCATCAAGGGCCTGGAGCACGCGAGCATGTCGCCTGAGTTAGGCGAGGACGTGTCCATTCCCGAGTCGTCGTGAAGAGTGCCCTGAGAAAAATCAAAGGACAAGAGAATGTGGAATGCGCGTGTCAGCAAAAACGCCTGTGTCATACTTATGCATCATCAGAGGTCGCAATAATGCAAGAAACAGACAGGGCTTGCTTTTGTCGTTTATGGAAGCAATAATGCAGCGATTATTAGCACGTACGGCTTCGAACTGTTACTGTCCTCTCTATTTATCTTGTTTGCACATCGAAGATGTACTTTCGCACGAATATGATGACCGGAGAACGTGACCGATTGTCACATTTTATCCTCCGTAACGCGAACAGCTTCCGCATTTAGCGAAACAACGTCTTACTCAGAGAAGCTCGAGAAAGAGGGGCTAGAGACGAAGCGTCGTTCTAGGATCTCAAACGGGTATCTGATGCGTGGAAAGGAAGGAAAGAAGATAAATCGACGATGGGAAACCTCTTCCTCGAGCGATACATGATGGCGAAATGGTCATGTTTTGAGCAATGCACACGGATCAAGCGCGTGTTACAGGGAGGTGGGGGGATGATGAGGTAATGATGAAAGGGATTGACCTGTAGCCAGTCAGATGAATCCATGCAGACTTGCAGGGAGGTGAATGCCATTCGGTGTTTGATGACTCCACTTTATCGAAAATTCACAACAGCAGACCGACCCTCCGACGGATCAAGATCGCGCATGCAAAGACCAGGACTGAAACCGAATCACTCCAGAAGAGAACTCCCCCAGATCATCGTTTCACTCCTCGGAGAAGCTTCTGATTATATAATGGGAGTAAGTGAGAGAGAGAGAGAGAGAGAGAGAGAGAGAGAGAGGTGAGTGGGAATGGCTTATGTGGGGATGCATGGAAGCACGGGTGGGGCTGTGAATAAGAAGGCGAGAAAAAGGCGGAGGTGTAGGGAGATGGAAGGAGAGAGAGATACGGTCTACGCAGCGTCGGTGGTATGTTATGTACGGCCGACATCTTGTGGGGCCCTACGCTGTCTCGTTTCTCCGTTGCCCCTCCCTCTATGGTGGGTCCGCCACTTACCTAGGAGCCAAGCAGGACCTATGCAAAACCCTGTCTCTATGTACACTTCCTTGGAGAATTCACGCATTTGACCTCAAGTTCTCAGCACTCAAGCTGATTGGGCCACGTTTTTCTCCATCCAGTTTTCTGATAACTACAGAGATAGACATTACTTAGTACTTTTACTCAGATTAGCTTACATATTGGTACAAATCAGAAGTATGATTAGAGAGTATATTCATAATATTTCCTCGCATCGAGCATTTAAATTCATCATAAATTGTCAATGTGTCTCGGACATGAGCTCGTTACATCTTGATTGAATAATTTTTAAATGAGGAAATTATCATTACCTTTGCACTTTGCTCGAGTCAAAGATCTCAATGTATCGTAGAGAGAGAGAGAGCATAGAGCAAACGGACAAGGGATTGTGGCCCACTAATGAAGATGGATATGGGGTCATCATTGGCCAACGGAAAGAGCTATGCGGAGGTCCTCAATGGAAGCGAGCGACGGGGCTAGTGGCGGTGGTGGATGAGCTACCATTTGAATTGATTAGGGGTCATTCTTTGGAAAAGGAAATGATAGACTTGCAAACACAAAACAATGGTAACCGATAATTTCTGGGTACGAAACGGTATACACAACCAAGAATCGAGGTACGACTACATGTTTCGAAAATGAATGCACGAAAGTGGTCAGAGGAGAATAAATGCGAGGTATGTTCTTGAATTTTTCTGAGCACGCACGGAAACATACATGTCTAAAAACTCAAAAAGTCCACGGAAATAACCCCAATTGCTCCATAGGACATCTTAGCTACAAACTAAAGGGATCGTCTGCACTCCCAACGCGAACGGAACATTCGGTGGATTTCGCGGTTCTCGTACTTTGAGAATTCGTATTACATAATCATGCCCATGTGAAATCGGGTGTAGTCTTTTGAAGCTCGATATGGGGAATATCTTATTTGGAAAAAAACGACAGTAGGACAGTAGGAAGGAGAAAGACAACGTCAGGAATAGCGGCTTCTTCGTCACGACAAGGGGGGCTGCTGGGGTCGGGGACTGACGTGACCGAAGAAGAATGTAAGGAGGGGAGGGAGAGAATATTTATTTTGGGGTTTCCGATAAAGCGGCAAATGACTCCTGCCCCCACCCTTCCCTCTTCCCCCCTTCCAGCCCAGGGAAAACCCAAACATCACTCCACTTGCGGGGCCCCCCCCCCCCTGGTGGGCCCCACTCGTTCGCCTCCCACAAGCAAGGCATATATTCCCCTCACGTGCCTCACGTGCCCTCCGCTTCTAGTCCTTCCTTCCTTTCGGCTCTGCTCTCGTGCAACGCCCCAAGCAAATCCACACCACCTTCGAGTCCAGCCTTAGACATTTCCATTCTCGTCACGGACGTCGAATGAGACTTGCGACTCATATTTTCAGTTGCACTTTAACTTGGATCTTACCATTTAACTAGTATATCATTGACTCGATGGCGATAAGTTAGATTGGATTTTTTTAGAAAAAAATGTCTCCCGCATAAAAAGATTCCTTGTGTTTTTAGATTGATCCTGTAAACTTATCAGACCCGTTATCCTTTCTTACTTGGAATAACCATATACATAAGAAATTCTCGGATGGCATGATTGCGATCCCCTTCAATCTTTACTATCTTGATTCCATGCTGCGTTGAACGGAAAGTTGTAAGTGAAAACGCAGCAATGTGGAGCCTGGTTCGACTTAAAATTGGAGCTCACGTTTAAATTAAATCAATTCCACAGTGGAGGTGCATTGTCCTGGGCACATATTTAGTAAAAAAGCTTTGTCCTCCAGGTTCAAAGTTCCAATCGACTTCCCTCGCCTCGGAATAAGTTTGAAAATCCATCCTTGCGGAAACGGACAGGCGGGTTTGGATCCATTTTTTGAAAACGAATTTGATCTTGACGCATGGACTTTATGTGCAGCTGCTTTAGGATTAAGATAAACCTGCGAAGATTCTTGATAGCTTGAACAACACACTCCAGACAAAACCAGGACAAGATGAGGATCCAAAGTCGGTCGTAACTTGTCAGGTGAATAAAGTGATGACCCGCCCTAGATTGTCCACTGACCTCGGACACACAGCAGTTGATTTAAAATTATTAACCTTGGCATGACATCGTCCGTTCATCACCATTATCATCATCCATGATAGAGGCTTTGTAACTAATATATATATCGAACGCCACGGATTGCTTAGAGATGTCATCATATTGTATCGACTTACCCTCATATCTGGTCGTGACAATGAGCGGTAATCTCGGGTTACTTGATCGATAATATGACATTGCCAACATGGGATATGTGCATGTTTGTGTGCTGTAGCTAGGAACTAGGTCATCGAGCTCGGTTGGTGAAGAATCCTATGTTAGGGAACGCTTGAAAACAAGTGGGTTCCGAGTTTCAAGCATATCTGTCTACCAGCCTTTGGAGTATCAAATCGAAATAGGCCAAAAAGCTCAAAAGGAGGAATGGCGTATGATGGCGAATGCATGTGTTTGCATGCGCTTTCGAGGAGATTCGTCGACTCGCAGTGCCTCTTAGCCGAATGCTTGTCTTTTTGCTGCTGCTCAAAGGAAAAGACAAGTGCCCTTAGGCACTTTAGCCATATGACTTGGGGCTTTAAAGTTTAAATTCTTCTCCTCCTTCTCGATCGCCATTACCGCAGAAATAGGAAAATCTTGAAGCTTAAGCTAGCGGGGTGAAAGCCAAAAATCCCTGGATTTTCCAATTTGCACCCACGTTTTGCTTTTTCTTTCTGTTTCGTTTGATGGGGGGGATAAAGGTGCGCAAAGGGCTCTCCACGCCACCATCATTCGAAAGTTTTTTTGGGGCTCCTTTCTTTTCGTAGATTAAATCCGGATTGATTTGTGGTCTCCCTCTTCTTTTCCCCCGCTTTCTTTTGTTTTTTAATTCCGCGAGATCTTTAACCATTTCGTGGAGATGGTACATGAACTTGTTTATAGTACTCTAGGATTTTACTTTATCGCAAACATGCGATTATGCTTCGAGTGTCGCTTTGGGGGAACTAACATGTACCACAAGGCCCATTGAGCGAGGTTTCCAACTTCAAAATAGGCGATAGGGTTGCAAATTAAGGTTTAATCAACTTTTGAATGAACGTCTTTCATCGCCTTAAAGAAAATGACACAAATGATCTATAAACTTTGATCAAATGTGTAATAGAATATGCAATGTGGTTTATGAACTTTTAATTTGTTCAATATAATCCATTGACTTTTGATATATGCTTAATTTAATTATTGAGTTATAAAAAAAGGTTCAATGTTGCCCTCAAAATTCACGGATCACGTTATACAAATTAAAAGTTTAAGGACTACGTTAAACAGATTAAAAGTTCATGGATTACATTGCATTTTAGACTAAAATTCATAGACTATTTATGTTGTTATCTCTCACCATAATGATAATCGGGCGTGTTATAATCAATGTATGATCTAAAAAGGGATAAGTACACATATACTTCCTTAATTGGATTATTCAAAGGCCCATGTAATTAGGGATTAAAATGAGAAAACAATACCTCGGCACTTGGAGAGCTACGGTGCCAAGTTTCTTCCCCTCCAAAGTAGAAAGGGTGAGAAGGAAAAACTAAGAGTAATTCTATCACTTGAGCAAATGGCAAGAGTTTTCCGAACAGCTATGGAATCTTCGATTCAAACAACGACACTATTACTTAAAAAGACAAGCTCAACATCCACAAAACAAACTAAAGAACAGTCGGGATTCAAATCGGCCTCAAACCACTCGACAGTAAAAAGCCTCGCATTTACCATCGCTATAGTTAAATTAACATGTGAGAGAGTTTTTCAGGGCACTCGTCAACAATTATTAAAACTCAAGCACTTTTCGAATGTAAATAAGCTGTCTCTGCATTGAATGTAGGGGATCCATCATGTCACCATAATTGTTTCGAATTTTCAAAGCATGATTATGAATATTTTCAAAATACTTAGCTATATCAATTTTTTTTTTTTTTTTTATGATCTATAAACCACTGAATAATCGCCCGGTGACGTAAACTCGGGGGTATTAGCGCGGGAACCCACCTCCTAGGGCATCTCACTTAAGTCGCGTAATGAGGGCGCGAAGTTTCGAACCTTTACCCTCACGGATGAAGGGTTGAAGCTCGAACCATCTAGTCTATTGCGGGGTGGGTTAGCTCTATCAGTTAGTGTGGAGCACTTTCTAAAAAGAAGTCATTGGTAAAATTCGAAAATTATGGAAACCAAGTGAAAATAATAAAAATGGTTAATATCATTATCAAATTTTTTAAGAAATTATCGAATTTGATGACACATAATAGTAAGTTTGTATAAAAATCCATATGAATTTAAGATAAATTTGTTAAAGGTGCATTAATTCAAGTTTTTGGTGATAAAAAATTACTTTGGAATATAATATCATGAATATACTAATGGTATTAACCCTGACAATAATGGAACTTGGGTACCTTTTACCCTCGTGTCGAGGCAAGGGCCTGCCGTCGATTCGCAATTGAATCGGAGAGTTTCGGCGCAAATCCGACGGGCTAAGAAACGGGTGGTCCTCGTGTCGTCTCCCTGACGCTGACGGTCGGGTCAATCGGTCAAGCTGTCCGCCTCGAAATCGACGCGGTCAAGCTCGCCTTCTTCTCTCCCCTCCCCCCCGTCTCAGACGGGGGGGCGGTGGGTGTGGGGGCCCACGCCAGATTCGATCAAACGTTGCTTTTGCTCGGGGGGCACGTGGATGGTAATGATGCGATCGGACAAACAAGCCCCTCCCCCTCCCCAAAGTAGGAGGTCTCACGATCCGACGGCGACTTTCTCGGGCTCATCATACAGCAGCAGATCGGAACAGTGCTAAAGCGACTTGGGGTCCTGCGGTTACATTCGCTTTTTCCATATTTGTATTTTCCAGTAAGGACACTACGTTTTTCCCATTTATACCTCTTTTCGTGGATTCGTTCTCTTTTTCCCTGTAGTTTTATTATGATGCGCGGACATGAAATGCCAATAATTAGATCAGTCATAGTGGATTATAAATTCATTTTCTTAACTTGTATTCGATAAGTTAATTTGTTGTATAAATTAGTTGTATTCAGTAAATGAGTCATGAATTGATTTAATATAAGTGTTAGATGGGGTTATAACTTATTTAGACTTAATCCATTTCTATGATATTTTCTTCACTCTCTCGATCTTAAGCTCGCTCACTTTGTATTTTCACATTTGTCTAGATGTGAGTTTTCCCAAATTACGTTAAATTTATAAGCGTTTAGTAAAATATGTTGGGTTGGGTATGAATCGTTATATTCCTATCGTATAAAAATTGATCAATACGAGATAAATGAATAAATTTGGGTTATACATTTTTCAATTCAATTTAACCCACTTGTTTGATGGGTTTATTTCTAATTTGGAAATCTGGGTGTTCCATCAATTTGACTTGGATGTGATCATTGCCCAAATCCAAACTAAATGGACTCGAGAATGGAGTCTCGTTGCTATTGAGACTCGTCTATATTGAAAGAGGTACATGTTCTGCAAATTGGGTCAAGCATAAGCCTAATCGAGCCAATTAGAGCTCCATGATTGCCCAGTCGTGTCACTCTTGTGTCTCTTTACCGTATAAACTTGTAATACTATTGCGGCATGGCTCTCGTTAAGTGGACTTCACATCGAATTAACTCGATCGTTGAAGAACCAGATCATTGGTTGGAGGTCCTCTATTGATTCACTCTAACGCACTGTTATAATTTACACGTTTAGATTGGTGGCACATTCGCTTAGCATCTAGCAACAAAAACCTATTGAGCTCACATGCATTAGACGGGGACTCCCACAGTGTTTTTTTCAAATCAATATAACCCGTTTTCCATAAAATCATTTCGCTTAACTGTCACGCAATACATATTCAAACTTACATTTTTCGGTCTAGTCAAACACATCGGATCATGATTAACCTAATCAACCAGGACGGTGTGGCGTCTAGGTGGGTATTAGTCGGTCTATAGGGTTTTGAATAACCGGTAATCAAATTGAGTTGGACAATTAATTAGGCCTGCCGTCGTAAGATGTATTAGCCTCTCCTGGACAGACCTAATATCTTTTGCAGTAGACAATGCTATTAGTAATCATCAAGTCTAGATCTAAAAGACTCGCTAGGGATCAACATTTCGTGGAATGCCCCGAAAAATTAGGTCCACGTGATAATCGGACTTGACGAGGCGAGGTGTACGATCACAATTGCCTTGCCACCAGGATTTGATGGTAAATCGGATTAAACATGTCCCATCGTTTGTCTTTCGGCACTGCTCGTGCTATGTTAAGTTTGACATATGGTCCTGTAAGTACTTCTCTACTATTTCTTCGGCGGAATTTCATAGCCAATGCCACGCTGTTTTAACACCGAAAATCAAGGTTTTCGATGAACTTTGCCGTGCGTACGAGATGATTGCGATAGAATTTACTTGCGCCGAGAGAGCACCACGTAATCATTTTTTCACCTATCCGTCGAGTCTTAAGTGTTATTGACTTCCTAATCGTTAATGTAGAACGAGAGAACTTGCACAACAGTAATTAGCCCATCGCAATGATCACGAGCTTCCTCACATGGGAATTCCGGTATTTCACGGTTTAGGAACGAGGTACACCCGTCTTGGGTTCGATCCGTCCATGGTTATTGCAACGCAATTAGTTGCACAGGAGCCTCCTCTCGACGGTCTACATAGTATTGGACCAGAATGGCCCAGGTCCGCTGGCAAGATGTCTGAACTGAAGTCCAAGAATTACCTTCGACAATTTCAAAAGGCCAGTAATCGGGTCGGGCTAAGATGGCCCACATGTCGTACAGGCCCGAATCGGCCCAAATGGTTTGGCTGATACTTTATTGGTTTCCTTTTTCGAAATTAATCCGTTATATATATATATATATATATGTATGTATATAATTATAATGCATTCTCGTCTTACGTCATAATCGACTAAACCCTCCCACTTCCCCCACTCTCCCCAAAAACCCTCTTCCCGCCAACGGTTTCGCTCTTCCGGCAGCGAGACGGAAGCCGAGGAAAGCTCCGGCGATCGGCCGGAATGGCCGCGACGGTCGCGTCGAGGGACGTTCAGGAGATCATCTCGAAGCTGTCTTCCGATAAGGCCAAGGCCCGAGAAGTACCGTCGCCTTCCTTTCTTTCCTCTTTCTTTTTTTCTCGGTAAAATGGAGGAATGTTAAACACGTTCGATCGATCGATTCGGGACTGTCTACCGCCGGTTTCTGTAACCGAACTAAAGAAGATATGGAGAATCGGTTGTTTAAATCGCATGAAGTTATCGTGGAGACCGAGTTAATTATTCAAGAAAATCCTGAAATTCCCGATCATTAAATCGTATGACGTTTTCGCGGAGACAGATTTAATTTTCAAGAACTGCGTTAATTGGTTGCACGGGCTTGTGTTAATCGGATAAGTTCGCATCTGTATCGTGTTGTGGTTGTTTGCTCGTTGGCCATTGAGGTTCCTTTTGATTTTGATACGTGTTGTGTCAATAGGAGGGAATCAAGTTGTTGAACATATGGTTGGATGGGGAGAGATCCTTTGGCTTCTGTAAATATCTCGGGCAAAACACTCTGAAGCTATCGTCGAATGAAGTGCCTCACTGTAAGCTATTGGTCTTATTGGACCTTCCCTTTTGCCCTCTCTCGCATGGCACTGCCTTCATTGAATAATGAGCGAAACTGAAAAGGCTCCAAATGGTTTGTGCAGCTGAAACATGGCCGTTTCTTGTCAAATTGCTCATCCAGTGCGTGTCATTGGAGGTGTCATCCAGCAAAAAGAGGTTGCCCAAGTCAACATATGCAAAATCTCTCAGAATCGTGGTCCAAAGGGCGCATGATACCAAGTTTTCAGGTTTTTCTTTCTGTAACCTGATTCAACGCGAGCTTGCTTTTCTTTTTCTAAAATTCCATTCTGATGATCAGGAAGTGAATGATAAAAAAAGCAGGAGATTTGACTGAAAGTTGTATTAATACTTCATTCCGAGGGCTAGTGGATGCAGGTATTTTTGGTATTAGGAGAGGGAAAGTTCAGGTGTAAAAGTGTGCTCCTGTACAGATTGTTATCTGGAATCACTTCTTTTGAGAATATGTTAAATTGAGAAGGTTAATTGTTAGCCCTTATGTTCACGGTTGCATGTGTTCCCAGCTCTATGCTTACATGAGATCACTACTTTCCTATGTCTGGTAGCTTTCATTTTCCAGTCCACATCAAGTTTTCTTTCCACTTGGTCAGTTTGTGAATCAACATTTTTCTTTTACCAGGCAATGATTTGCCATTGATATCTGTGGCGAAAATGCTGTTTAATCACATATGGGATGTCTTAAGCAATGTTCCAAGCTTTCAATCAGAATATGGGTTGATTCTACGGCATCTTTTGGTCGTCAGAGATTATCAATTTCACATGAGGAAGAAAATATATGGCAGTGAGTCCTGCTTTCATGATTTGTGTATCATTTTCCTCTTTTTGGTATGGTGAGCGGTTGCTGATCAGTTCATTTTCCACTTTCATACACAATGGCTAGACATGGTGCTTCTGTTCATGGAGAAGGTCAAGACAAGTTTGAGTGGTTATAATCAATCCAATGTCAAGGAGGAGGTTTTTCGCTGCATTTTGCTGCTGCAGTGTATGCTGGAAAATCCTCCCGGGGACTTCCCAGATAATATTAGGGAAGAGATCATCCACGGTTTTGTTAGGATATTCTCTTTTGTTAGGTCTCTACAAATTTTCTCTCTTGCCTTGATTAGTTGTAGCTTCCTATAGCAAATTCTGGGCATAAATTTTCATAAATTTTTGTTTCTTATTTTAGGGAAGAGGGCAAGATTGCACGCAAACTTCTTGAGTGTTTTAACATGTTTTTGCTGAAGGACGGTCCAAATTTAGGTTGTCAGGTGTTGAATATTCATGAGACAGTGCAACAATTTGTGTTACGTAATTGGCTGACTTCACGGGAGCGAGGTCTTAAGGTGCGCTGCCTAGCCAACTTAGAGGCTTCTGCTTCTTTCCTTCTTGAATTTGATATTCACTGAATATTGTCTTGCAGGATGCACTTATTTTGTACGCAAGGTCACAGCTGAATTTGACTAAAGAAGATGCTGGGAGGGGTCTGGTTGAACAACTTTTGGACGTTGTTTGTAAGGATCTCGATCAAAGCACTATCTCTACCAGTGGTGTCCCTTGGTGAAAATCTCTCTCTCCCCCCTTCCTTTTTCCTTCAACGCAAATTCTTTTTTCAGGGTAGTGCTTTCAAAAAAATGCTTTATTAAATGGGATCTACACTCAGGAGTGAAGTGGTCAAGGATGATAAATTCGGTATTCTTAGTGGTTCTTATTGTGGTTTGGTGGAACTGGCTGCTCTTCTATTCTATAAGGTACTTACTTCTTGGTCATCTCATTTTTGTATCTCCATGCATCTTGCAGTAATTGCCGTGCCCTGGACTTTGATTTTCTTTGTTGTCTAGGTTTGAAAGTCTGTCTGAAGATCTTGAGAAAAATTTCCTAGACTGGTGCAATCATGATTAACTTCTAGGACAGATCTTTATCTTCTGCTTTTAACACGTTAAACTGCATCGTATATCTTCGGGATGATAAAGGTGTTGATGTACATATATGCCAATATAGTTCCAGTGCACATATGGTAGGATGCATTGGTCGATCTATTGATATATGAATTTTGGTCCTGTTTCTGACTTAGAACTTTCTCATATGATGATTATGATTTTAAGCCTGAATTCTTTTTTCACCTGATGATTATTACAATTCATTGCTCTTCTAGTCATGCATCAGCACAAGCAAAGCACCATCCCCGGGAAAACGGATTAAAAGGGAACATGCAGCCATCCTTCTGAAAGAGGCACTAATGGAAGGAAAATGGTCATGGTGCGTTGTGTATCGACTTTTTTCAATGGAGTCTAACTTTTGGGGGCATGATACGGCCCAATAACCGCATTTTCTCTGACAAGCTAAACTTATCAGTTCATAGTTTTTCAAAATTATGCATCTTGTTTGAGCTGCTTAAGATTAAAAATTATTTTTTTCCTTGCTAAGTAGAGACAATCATGTTCAAAAGGTTGGGAGGTGCTATTACTCACCTATAAACAAACTACAAATGGTATTAGCATCAGAAATTTGAATAATAATTCCATGGTAATTGTCAATTTTGGTTAGTATAACATGACATTTTGTTTTTGAAACAATTCTTTTTCTCTTCTTAAATTTAAATTTTTGCAATAGGATGAAGTTCATCAGGAATTTCTTCATGCTAGCTGTTTTTGTCTCAATAACCATGATTAAAGGCATAAAGCCAGAGAAGAACACACGACTTCTAGTAATTCTAGAAGGGTTCTAAACCGGGTCCTACTAGGATCCATGCAGAGGAACTTGTGGGATATCTAGGTACTTTGATTTTAACTGCAAGGAACATTGAGGTATTTTGGAACAACATTGCACTGATGATGATAGGATGGGCCCAAGTAATTAAGAATTGTGACTTGCATCACTGGCAGATTGAAGGAGTACCTTTTTTGAAGTTTCTTTAAGAATTCCCCGTGCAGACTTGTCAGTGAAAATTATATCATGTCTGCATTTTCTTGATCTATAATCAATCCAATCTGTCATTTGTAGTTTTTGTCACTTCATACTGATACTTCCTCGCCATATCACAGGCATGCTGCGTTCTGTTGTCTTCTATTTAGATACCAGAGTTGTATTAGCACAGACCTTTTCACCTACTGGTTTGAGGGTATATGCGCCAACTTTGAAAGGTACCTCATGTTCTTTGGCTTTATTCTTTTCCCCCCATATATGCTGTTTGTTGTTGCTGTCCATGTTTATATTGCTTAGTTGCCCTACTATTCTGCATGTTTGAATCCAATTTAATGTCATACACCACATTATAGCAATATTCATGCAAAGGCAACCTTTGTCTATCATATTTTTGACTGATACGGTGTCATTTCATTTTTAGTACATTCTTGCGAGATGATTCTGAACAGTTTGATATTGAGTGGTGACTATTCTTTCTTCTGTCTGTAGCATATTTAAGCAATACTTTGGTAATCTCTTGGGTCCTGAGTCACCTCACTTGTTTTTAACACTGATCTTCTATTTTAATTTGGCAGTCATTGTGGCAGAAATGGTTTGATACACTAATTTTATGTGGATATTGTGGAGATTCATCATGTGTATTTGGCATCACTGTATGAATGTTTGTTGATATTGCAACACATAACTCTTCTTGAGTGCACGATAAAGCTTCAAGATTCTACCACACCTTATAGAGGCTTGAACAAAACAAAAATCTGTCATGGGGATTTGAAAATTCTCATCTTTCATTTGGCAGTGGTATTCTTCACATGCACATCTCTCGTGCATGTCTGGGACATGCAAAATGACACATATGACTATAATAGTTTTATGATCTGTAACATGGATAGATGCTCCTTTTTGGCACAAGCAAGATTGGGGCCATGGGTGTATGGCTTCCTTTATGCCATTTTATGCGAATTTTAAGTATTTTTGATTGATTTGAGGTCTTTCAAGTACCTTATAGGATGAATCAGCGTTAAAGGACCTGCTGGGGTATGAAGACTTTATCATATTCCAATAATGGGATAATATTCTTTGTGCTTTCATGGTCTGAATCAATTTTGGCCTAAATGGTTCTTATGTAAGGGGTATTGGCATAAAGCATCTTAGCATTTTCAAAGTTTTCTATTAATTGCTAACTGATGACTTTTACTGTATAATAGGATTATGAATGATGCCAACACAGAGCATAGTTATGGAGGTTTTCTGTGGACTTTGAGGTATATGATTTTTTTTTTAATTTTTTTATTTGACCAGTGAGGCTTATGGAATGACTGATGTGATTTTCAATTTCCTTTCATTAGGATATGATTCATCTCTTTATTAGGATGTGAGGAATATAGGAGTGACTGATGTAATTGTGCATGTCCATTAGAATTGTAGTTGTTCAAAATTAGGTTTGAGGACTTGGTGCTACAGGTCTCTAGAGTTACATAATTTTGTTAGCTGCATGTGCAATCATTTTATATGGGTAGAAAAACTTCTAGATGTTTATTTCCGTACATTTTGATTAATAATATTCCTTTGTAACTCAAGGAGTCTGCAGAAGCTATCTTCGCTGCTCTCACTCTCAGATTCACTCAATGAGGTAATTCTGAACCTTGGTCACAATGCATTGACTAGAGTTACTACTTTATTGTCTCATGTAAAATTTCTTTCTATTATTTTGGAAGCGTTGCTGATGAATTACCTTCTGTTAATTCCTGCTCAGACAAGACTTTATGTGAGCAAATAAAACCATTGACTAGACAGGATGTTGCTTTCTCTTTTTCTATGTACTGAAGTAGGGCATTGGCTCTCCACAATCTGAGAGTCTTGTGTCTTGCAGCATTCTTTTTTCTAATTTATTATCCATTTAGGATGATTTACTGCACACTGCAAATTTTTTTTTCTCCCTTTTTCTTTTGCTTGGTTGACTGTGTTAGGATTTAGAGTTGTTCACTTCTGTTCGGAAATGCAACTGGTTGGTACCAGGTGATTGCCCACGTATCTGTATGGGATTTGTTTGTTGCTTTGTTCAGAATTTCACGTGCATATTAACTAGGACTTTACTACATGGCATTGTATTTATGTAAATTAAAGTAGCTATCTTCTTTTGCTAGTTAAAATATTTCAGACATTGTTCGAAATTTATTGCACGGAATGATAACTGTTGACAATTAATGCGAGGTTCTTGGAGTTTTTACCTCTCTTTCCCCCTGTAAAAGCATGTCTAGACTGGAAAATGCACTCAGTTCCAGGATGAAACTTTTGCAGTTTGACTCGGGCTGGCAGTTGATATGGAACAGTCTGATGCATGGTTTTCCACTGTTCAGTAATATAACCATGGTGGTAAGCTTTGCTCATTGAATTTGCTTAGGTTTATAGAACTAATTCAAATAATGGTGTCATCATATTCATGAATTTCACACTGACGCTATCTACTTCCTCATCATTTTGATGAAGAATAAGATATGTTACCTTGTTACCCATAGATTTACTTGCTACTTCACCAAGCATTCTAATTATAATGTATCTTTTGTCATGTTTAACCAGAATTTCGTTTGGTGAGTTGTGCACTATAGATTCTTCATATGTGCAGAATAGATTCCTCATGAGAGCATATATCTTTTCTTAAATGCTGGTTCTGCAGTTCATCCATATTCTATGCAGTCTACTCTTTAGAATCTGTATTTTGTTGATGATTTTTTCTTGTGAACAATTAAGTATTGTCAATTAAAGTCACAACCTTGGTGAAGACTTGAGTTTTCCTTTTTATTATTTATTTATTTTTTAGTTTAATTTAATTATCTGAAGCTTTTGTTGAATTCAATAATGCAGGCTGATGCTGCTCTCATGCTTCTTGGGAACCTGATTTCAAGGGTTAGTGCGTGTGATATTTTTCTTGAAGATGCATCTTCTTTACACTGACTATTTTTTCATGTGGGGAGAATTTAAATGTTCTTTCATGTCCTTTTCTGATTCCAGGATCTAGTTTTTAGCTACTTAATACCTGAAGATATATGGGATCTAAGGTTATTCAAACGAACAATGTCAGAGTAAGTACGATGTTCTCTATATGCTGACAGGAATCTTCTGAGGACGTTAATGAAACTTCCATTATGGTGCTCAGCTTATTTTTTGTGGACTGGGCCTCCTTGGTTCAAAGTTTTGCATTCCAAAATGGCATGTTATCATTAAGTGCTATTATGTTGCTTCCTATCCATCCTCCCCCTTCTCTGCTTGTTTAAAAAAGCACCTGTATATACTAACATTGTATCATGAGAATGTTTGGGGTTTTGGTTTTTAAATATCGGATCCTTGACTATCTTTCATTCTTTTGCGCACTAATTGTGTGATTGCTACTTTCATATAGGTCTGTCTTGTATTTCATTTCCAGTTACTTCTCCAGGAAAGGTTCTCAAGTAAGTGTCTTTGACATTGTGAAGATTTTGGACTTCTTACATAGTAGTGTATTGCCATCCCTCTTACTTAGTTTGCTAGTTAACGTCTATCTGCTAGTTTACTGTTCCTAAGGCTGCTTCTCCTTTGGCTGTATTTTTGGCATGTTCTTGGTTATGATTTTTTTCAGAATTAGTCTTTCTTCAGATACATTTTTTGACTTTACATAATTCTTGCTCTTGGATCTCACAATTCTGCACATTGAACTTGAATGTTTTGCCTTCACCTGATGTTTTTCCTCTGGGTTGGGGGAATTTGCTTTTTTCCCTCTGGCTTCTTCCCTGCCTTTACAAGCTGCATGATGGTTATTTCAGCCCACATTTCCCTGAGTTTAGATGGGATTTCACTCTACACAGTCAAACTGAACCATTAACCAGTTTCCCTCAGTGTTGATTTCTTTTTATTCAATCAGTGCCTCTTTCTGCTTGATTATGCAGGTCGAACCCCAAGACATGTTACATCTAAGGAAAAAGCTGTTGAGAACAGTCTTAGATGGTCTAAGATGGAAGGTTTGTGTGCCTTAAGTTTCCAGAATTGTATATGTTAGTCATTTTAGGAATTTCTTCTGTTCAGCTTGATATGCTGGTATTTATAGGTAATAATGTACTTATTCATACATGTACCAATACTTATAGGTGATATAAATTTCTGGAGTATTTTGAGATCTTTGTGCTTTTAAATTTTGGATTAAACACCTGTATTTGTCTTTGCTGGCACCTCTTAATTTTTGTTCACTTAGCAAACTCATTATCGATTTATCTAAACCTTTTTTGGTGACTTACCAGGATTCAACCCTGTTTGATGAGAAAATTGTGCTGTTGTTGCCTGCTTCCATTTCTGCCCTTTGTTCTGGTTATGATCCATTTAAGTGTTGTCACAAAGGGACTCCTTCGTCAAACTGTCCTCTAAGTGATGCTGATGCTGTTGCCGGTGGAACCAAGGTAGGCAATATTGTTCTTGGCTGTGTTTTTTCTCTCACCTCCTTCTTTCCATCAGGCTTTTTGTCACAATTTTCTTGTTCCTTCTTTGAAACTTGACCTGGTTATAGAGAGAAGATCAATGTGACAATTTGCCTCACATTTTTGACTGCTCTGTGGAAGCTCTGACAAAAATTGACTCGTGTTGCAATAGGGAGGTTTGAATTCTGGTCTCTTTCTCTCTAATGGCTTTGATTTGCATAGTTCCTGGGCTTTTGTTAAAGTCTACAAATTTTAGGTTTCCCTTGTCCATCTGCATCAAGAAGTCCATCTTCCTCCTCGGCAGCTAAGAGAACTGCTGTTGCGTGACTTGGGGATTCATGTTGAAGGAGCTTTGGTGTTGGAGGATCCTAAAAGCAAGCCTCTGTCAGATATTTTCTTTGTATGTGCTCACTTGGCTAACTTAATATATGCCTTAAATTTCATCAGGTTTGACCCTTTCTCTCTACATTCTACAGTAGCAATTTTTTTTTTGAAGTTCATGTTAGTAATTTTCATTATTTAAGGTGCCTGACTATTGAGTAACATTTTAATTTTTTTTTTTCTCTTGGGTTGCTTTGTTGTTTTAGAGTGTGTTTTCTTTTCTGTCTTGGACTTTGAGTAACATTTTCCCTTGAATATACTAATATGCTTAGTTCAAAAGTACTTAGTTCTGTTATTTTGTCCTTGTGCTTCCTTGAGTATAATAATTGGGGACTATTGATCTTTGACTTGTTTCTGTCAAACTTGAATGTCGATCTCGTTTGATGTTTTCACTCCCTTCATTATTCCCTGTTCTTTTATTTGCTAATTATTGTCTTCCTTCAGACAAAGGAAAGAAGAAGTAGTAGTCCTATCAAATATGGCCAAATTCTTGGCAGAGCTTTTAAATAATGCTGCTGCTGTCATTGAAGAAGTCCAAAACGATGTTCATTCACAAGGTTGTTCGGGTTCTAGTGTGTTGCGTGATGGAACAAGTGCTATTTTAGTTTCCTTTAGAAGCTTTGTTTCCTCGCCTATTTTCAAAGAGTGGAGAAATGGAAATGCTCTAGATGCTGTGTCTAATAGGGCAATAAGCCAGTCCATTCAGAGGCTCTTAAGAGCATTGGTTGGTCTCTATGAAAGTAGAAGGTATGAAAGAAGCCCTCAGTCCGATGTGGGCTCATCTGCTGTTGATGTGATGCTTGATCAATATTCATGCCAAAGTGGTGGAGATAAGAGCCGGATTGTGGACATGGAATTGGATGCGGGCAAGGATTCTAAAAATGTAGATATTCCTCCAGATGGTGGGGAAATGACTTATGGAATATCATTTTCTGTTAAATGTTGGAAGCTGGGCATGATATCGCTGATATCATGCTTTTTCTCTGTGGAACCTGAAATGACGTGGGAAATTTTATGTGGTTTACTGAAAATAGAGTGTGATAGGAAGGTAAAATAGCTAGCTTACTTTTTCCTTATCTCTAATGTTCACATGTTTCCTTTAAGCTTATAATTTTTCCCCATTTTTGCATCAGGTGTCAGAGAATATTTTGCATAATGTTTTCTCGTATCCATATTGGTCTTCTGCAGTAAATGTTTTGGATATGGTGAGAGGATACTGGGCTCTTAATCTCTAGAGTTCCTTGAATATTTGTTCAAAGATACAGGCCAATTTTCTTGAAGAACTTTTTCTTCATTGAGTTTTAATAAGCTGTTTGCAGATTGTTATCTTTGTAGTCCTAGAACTTATGTTTAATGTCACAGGTGAATCTCCTGAATGGCATGATGGAGACGCAAGTCAATCTTAAGCTGGATTGTGGCAATATAGTAGCTGCAATTTGCACCTTCACAGGAACTTTGTTGCGTTTAGAAAGAGTCAGAAAAGATGGAGACTCTCTTGTGTTTTTTGGAGAAGAAGAATTTGACCAGGTTAAAACTTCTCTTCTGCACTCTGGATTTTAAATGTAAGGTCACGAATTGTAACATCTAATTACTCATTTAGAGCAACAACTTCTTATTCTACTTATGACTTTCCTCCAAAATCTGAAATAAACGAAGACATACTAAGTTTCAGAAGAATAAGAACAGATAATATCTGATTTTGCATGTCAATGATTGTATATATGCTAAACTGTTTCTGGTGTTTGCATTACATGAAAGTTGAAGTATGAGTGCCGTTTAGTTTGTACATTTGGTTAAAGCTCAATACAATTACCTTTCACCAAAAAAAAAAAGTTGAAGTATGAGAGGTGCAAAATCTGCGAAAGTTAAAAAGTATATGTCACCCCAAACAGAACAATTTTTTGTAATACAGAGAGAGATAACAATGGCATGAAGAAATTGTACTGTGTATATGTTGTCCAAAATTGGAGAAAGAAAAATATACAGCATTGGCTGACATGGTGTCTATTGTCTTGCGAGCTTAGCTAAATCTTACCTTGTTTTGTGAGTGATGTTTTCATCTTTTGCAGAGTTTGGCACGGCTCAGAGATATGGTGTCTGCAATTGCAGAAGTTGAACTTCTTGATTGGTCAGGACGTCTAAAGCTTGTTGACAGCATATGCAATTTGGTCCTAATATCTCCTAAAGTGGGTCAGGTAATTGCACCTTGTGCAGGCATCAATTATAGGAGACTAAGTTGAATTAGTATTGTGAGGAAAACTTACTCCGTATTATTCAATAAAGTTTAATATATATACATAAAAATAAATCTTAAAAGTGGTAAAGACTAATTTACCCTTCTTACTCTTAACACTCCCCCTCAAGCTGGAGCATAAATATTAATCATGCCCAGCTTGTTACAAATATGTTCTATCCTCCCATTACCCAAGGACTTAATAAAGATGTCTGCAAGTTGTTCGCTGGTTCGAATATGATTAGGAAGAATTACTCCACTTTGCAACTTCTCTCGGATAAAATGACAATCAACTTCAATGTGTTTTGTTCTCTCATGAAACACCGGGTTGGAAGCTATATGCACTGCAGCTTTATTATCGCACCACAGAGTCATGGGTACTAAATCTTTAAAGCCTAACTCAGTCAATAACTGTCGAATCCATACTAATTCACGCATCACTTGTGCCATGGCTCTATATTCTGACTCAGCACTGGAGCGGGCAACAACACTTTGTTTCTTACTTTTCCATGATACCAGATTTCCTCCGACTAAGGTACAATACCCAGTAGTTGAGGAAAACTTACTCCGTATTATTCAATAAAGTTTAATATATATACATAAAAAATGAACCTTAAAAGTGGTAAAGACTAATTTACCCTTCTTACTCCTAACAAGTATAATCAACTGTAGAATCCTTCAAGTTGTGGGACCAATACCAACTGTTCTAAAAGTATAAGCTGGATTTTGACCCAAGACTATGGCGTGGAAATATATAATGGGGAGGCAAATAAGGGGCTTGGAAAGATATGAATTCAGGATCTCTTGCTTTGATATAATGTGAGATTTTGTGGGACTACTTCAACTGTTTCAAAAACTTAAGCTGTTAGACAAAGGCATGGTTTGTAGTTCAATACTCTAACAATCCTATGACACATTAAACCTGAGATATGTTGGCCTGAATCTTAGGTTTAAAGGACTTCTTTGTTATTCCTTTGACCATCTTGTTGCTTAACCTTCTATGTTTACATTACTACAGATGTTGATTGAGAGACTGCTCACCATGCTTCGAGACTCTGACTATAGAGTAAGGCTGTTCTTGGCTAGACGTATTGGTGTTCTTTTTCAGACATGGGAAGGTCATGAAGAGTTGTTTGAGGATATATGGTCAGTTTACTTATTATTGTATTTCATTCAGAATTCTTGGACAAAATATGGTTGGGTATTGCGATGCATGTTATTGGATAGTGGATGCTGATGCGTTATTCCCTTTGATGTTTAGTTCTGTTAGGAACCGTGGAAAAAACACCATCCAACCTTTTTTTATTTACCTAGTTTTATGTGTATTATTGTCGACCAGATTACTTCAGTTGAGTTTAATCTTACCTGATAAGTGCCTTAATTTGCTGATGTCAATTTAAAACAAAGACTACATGACAAAACATTTTAACATAACATTATTAACTTATTAAGTATCACAACTGCAAACCTTTTGTTAATGTTGGTGCATCTTCTCATGTAAATTTTGACCATATATATATATATATATATATATATATATATATAATTTTAGTTACTAGCAAATCCCGGATAAGTCGTTAAAGAAAAATTGAATATCGTGGACAATTTTATCAATGGGATATGCATATATGTTCTTTGTTTGACCTGTCTTGGTCTGAAAATCTATCATATCAAGTATGGGCAGAGGTTTGGTTGATCTGAAGATTGTGTAATTCTCTACCTCCAGCCTTTGTTGTGGTACTCTATCCACCTACTTGGTCCTTTGCTAAGTTCATGAGCAAAAAGCTTCCCCTCCACCTACTACTTTCTCACCCTCTTCTCTCTCCCCTCATGATGAAGTGCCTAAATTTGCTGCAGTCTGACATTGTCCCTACTCTGATAGCCTACTTACGCTATTGCCAAGGTTCTCTTAAAGTCACCACTCCAATTAAGGAAACTTTGTTGGGCTGATCTCAGAAGTTTCTGCCATCTTACAACTCTTTGAACAAAATGTAGATTATATAAAAATTGCTGCTAGTACATCTTCCCTGTTTTGTTCTTTTGAAGAAGGATTTTATCAAATGTTAGGTCTTTAACACTGTTTTATGTGTGCATTAAGTAATTTCTGGTGATTTTTCCGATGGAGTCAACTTTCACCCCCTTTGCTGTGCTTGCGGTAGCTGTTGTTGAAGTCATCGACAGAACTAGAGGCGGTTATTTTTCTTTTGTAGTGGAAAGCCAAGTTGACTGAATATTTTGGATGTCACCAAGCAGATATAGATGCAGGTTTTAGTATTGGAAAGGCTTAATTTATGGAAGTTACAAAAGTAGGGTGTGAATTCCTTGTTTGGTAGACTGGGGAGCAATGATCTTTATTCCTCATTTTATTTTGTTACAATAACAGTTTCCTGTGCCATAAGGTGATTTTTTTTTTCCTTTTATCTTCATTTATGCTGAAATGAGTAACTTTTATTTGAATGCCATGAGATTTGAAATTGACTCATGCTCTTGATATGTCCAGCTCCAACTTTGATGTTCCATTGGTATTTTACTTGAAAGGAAAGATTGTCCCTGCAAGGGATGTATTAGCAGCTGGTCCACAGCCTCGTCCTATGATGGAAACTATCATCCTTACTCTGTGTCATCTCGCATTGCACAGTGAAAAAATAGAGCTCCAGGTCTGGTTGAGGAATCCCTAGAACTCAGATGGTTATCGCATCTGTATTTTCAATTGAATTTTCTGGTATTCTTTTTCAGTTGGTCTAGGTAGTTTAATGACTTGGCTTAAAAAGTGAAGGATGAATTTGTGGTCCAGATAATCTAATTATTGCAGTAAATCTTGTGTTGACTAATTGAAGGCAAATAGAAAAGCGGTTGAAGGAATTGAAGAATTTTTTTTCCTAATCCTGGAATCTCTGTACACTTTTTGGTGTTCAGTTTCCCAAAGTGTTTATGTTAAACAGCTTTTTGTTATCTATGAACCTGGCAAGTTTCCTGTTGAAAAGTCATTGCATCAGTGTACCTATATTTAAAAAAAAAAAAAAAAATCATTGCTTCAGTGAGTCAAGGATGTTGTTGACAAGTAGTCTTAGCACTCTTCTTAATACAAATGTATATTTACAAATCTAAGACGTGCAAAGTGAGTTATTGTGCCATAATGCACATGTCACAAGACATTTAGACGTAAAGTTTTACATTGCCAGAGCGCATTGGGTGCTATTTAACAATATCAATTCAATAGTAACTATGAGAATTTGTGGGACTTTTGCCAGCTATTCTTAAATTTTAAGCTTTAGATGAGGCTAGACTTTGGCCTAAGCCTAAAGTGTGGAAATATATGATTAGCTGTTAGATGAAGGCGTAGTTTAATGTTTAATTGCTCTCTTGCTCTGGTTTCTATGCTTCTTTTGGAATAGTCTTCTGATTTCCATCCCTTTTCTGTCTTGGGATTACTTGCCTCCCCTTCCCCCTTCCTTTTTTTTTTTTTTTTTTTTTTTTTCCAGTTCTAACTCGATCTAAACTAGAAACTTTGCAGGCTGTCTTTATGATATGCGTAATTTCCGCAATTGATCCTTGTCACAGGTAGAAGCATTCTACATTCCTTCTTATTTAGGATCTGACAATCTATTTCCCCCCTCATCTTTGCTCAGAAGCTTTGCTCCCTGCAGGGTGCTGGCAAATGCAGTGCTTGACAATTTGTCCAGAATGCTTCAATACACTACCAGGTTAAAGGTGACTGACATTGCCTTTTCTATCCCACTCCCAATCCGGAATCTGAAGTGCATTATGAATGCAATGGTGTATACCATTGGTTTATCATTGTTATTAGTGTCATCTGAATTCATCTTGTATATATTAATGATTTCTCTAATGTTGTTAATTACATAAGGATCTTAAACTTTTGCAGTATCTGGAAGAACTCATGGGACCTATCATCTTCTGCTGGGTTACTTGTGGCGTAAGTTTGGCTGCCCTTGTTGAGGTGATGCACTTTACTTTTGCTGCAAAATATTGATTGAATGCACTTAATTTGCCCTGATGATCCTTTACAAACTCACTTTAATGTTCTTGTGTTTGCTATACTGCTTATTATATGTCTTATCATACAGCTTATTATTATCAAGTGTACGCTACTTGAAGCATTTTACCTTTTACATCCTCTGGTCCTTTCCTGTGACCTATTGAGCTCCCTAGAAATTCCTTATATGGAATTTATTTAAAATCACCCCTGAAAGTGATTTAATGCTGTAAAAGTTAATCTAATATCACCGTTCTTGGGGTTTTCATTACCTGACTTGTGGTCTGATACCTTATAAGACAATGCTTTATCCAAAAAGTTTATGCGGTCAAGAAATGGGCCAAAAATCAAGAATATTTTATCATAATTAAATTTTTCTGTTCCTGTAGGAGCTTGCTCTTTGCATCCATTTTGGAATCGTCATTATCATTTCTTTTATTTTATTGCAGGTGAGACATTTTTTTGTTTCGGAGGTGGAACCCAGGTACTTTGTGCAGTATTGTTGTGATTGGCTTCTTCCAGCACTCATTCTGCATGAAGACAACAAATCTGATCTCTCCTGGCTTGCACAGGTATGATTTCCCTCTATCATCCTCTTATCTAGGTGGACAGTGAAGATCTCTTAATTAGTATTACGTATGGTACTTTTGTGCCATACATCTGATGCCTGGGTTTCTTTTTGTCTTAGCTGACTCGATCATTTTGATTCCAGATTTCTGGTCAACCTTTGGCAGTGTTGGTTCAAAATCACTTCGTCCCAATTTTTGCAGTTTGTATGGCTCTGCACTGCAGTAAAATTTCGGGATGGGAAAAAGGAGCAATGGTGCTCCAGCGTTATATTCTTCAGATTGCCGAGATTTCTGAGACTGCAAGGGACAATCTTATTAAAAAGCACATGGTTTGTTTGTTACTGTCCCATACAATTTTAGCTGTGGAATTTTGAATCAGATAGCCATACTATCTTAGGTCCTTTGATAATTGTAGTTGGTATTGTATTTCGGTCTTGTTAGCACTTAGTGTAGTATCACTCATATTAAGACTTCATTTTCTTTACATTTACTCTAACTCATCATTTTCTTTTACATTTACCATAACTCATCCACTAATGTATTCATGATTTAACTGGGGAATAACTGAATAGAACCAAAAGTTGAGAGAAATTGATAAAGAAATGTTTGATTTTTTCATACCCTACCGTTTCTGTTGAATTGTCAGGAGTACTTTTCTTTTCTTTGTGCTAAATGCTTTTTATGTTGATGCTATTTGTGGGCATTGCCTCTTTCAGTTAGGAATTAAGTTTAGCGACTGAATTAGCAATTCTGTTTGAATTCTGATTCTGTGAAGACTAGGCAGATTTCATATCAGGCATCTTCCCGTAGTGCTGTTTACTGTACTCTTTTATTATCTCCATCACTCTAACCTAAGATATTACCAGCAAGGGAACACCTTCTTTGGTACTCTGGAACTGTATCCTGATAATGCTTCATACTGGGAGAAAATGTTTCTACTGATGTCATATTTTGTTTGTCTGCTTGCCCGCATCATTTTGCTCTGGAGATTAATTAAGCATCTTCATTTTTATTTTCTAGGTGTCCATAGTTAGCCACCTGTTATCCCTTGCCTATGATGGGTCGGATCCTCCGCTTCCTTTCTTTTCCAAGGATAATATATCCTGTGCAATCCGAATGGTTGTCGACGGGTTCCTGGATCAGTACATGGCCTTCTCTGCACTTTTTGCTTAGTGCTTTTTGAATCATCTTGGTATATGTTCTCACATTTGATTGTTACAGGGGAGACTGTCCTTCAGCGGTTGGTGTTATGGATAAGATTAACATTTTCCGCCCTGATAGAGTTTTCATGGTTGTTCTTATTTTCTTGCACTTCAATTGATTTTCTTTTGAATTAACATGTTTACATTTTTAGTGAACTCATCTTATGGTCTGCAGTTCATAGTTGAAATTCATCACAAGGTCGCATCAGCGAGTCATCACAGGCACAGATGTCATAGGTTGGCTGAAATCGAAGTTCTTGTAGATGTATTGGGGCATAGAGTTGCAAGTGCAAGCACTTCAAAGTGAGTTTACTCATTATGCAATTTCTTTTCTTAGACTTTTGCACTGACAATATTGATGGGGGGGATCTCCTATCCTAGATAGCGTCATATTCACTAAGAAAAAGCTTCTTGTTGGGCTATACATTGGTGTGCATATGTTTATCCTTTTGTAGGAGGTGATCCTGAGGATGTTTGCATATTCTTGTTCTCAACAACTATGGAAGGAAGAGGCTCGCCTGCATGGCTTGTACTCTGTCCTGCATCAATGAACATAACTTAAAGTCAATGTATTTCTACAAGCTTCATTCTTCTTGCCACCTTATATTTGAATTTGGCATTTATACTAAGAGTACTTGAAATTGAGTGCATAATCTTTTACTCTGAAAGCTGAAGCTGTGGTAGAATGGTGTGAAATAAATTTTTCATCTTAACACTTCCCCTTAGACTAAGGCTGATTTGTTGATGAAGGCCTTATGTGTGTGAATCTGATGAGTGGAGTGAAACAGTAGTCAAAGTCCAATAAGTACAATTAAAGGGGAGCCATTAAATGGGAGAAAAGTGAGTGGAAGAAATGAAACTTGAGACCTTTGGCTCGATACCAACTTGAAATTAAGTGTGCAACCATTTAATAAAGGGAAGGAAGCACATAACAGACAAGTGAAGCGATAGAAGTCGAGTAAACCTTGGTGAACTGTGTATATTCATGGCGTTTTTTGAACTCCAAAGATCTTTATAAAGCAGAAGAGATTGGTAAGTAGGATCTCATGTAGTATTTTTCTGAAAGGAATGTTTTACCAACGCCTATATTTTAATGAAACTGGATACCTCCTGCTCCTCAAACTCCTCTGACCTATCAAAGCCATGCCTAAGTTTGCTGATTATTCACATTTTTAATTACATGACCATATGTTTCTGGCAAGATAATTCTATTTGAGCTAAAGAATTTTTAGAGATTTGCATATCATCTGAGTAACTGTGGTGGGTTAACCCAACTCAGGTGTCTGAACCAAGTGTGCCCTTGCTGATAATCAGTCCCAATATTCACATCCCTAGTTCCCTAATCTTTTCCAGTCCCTATGACATCAATCAAAACCTGACATTTGATTTTAGGCATAGCTTAGTAATAGCTTTACCCTAATTCCTTACCACCATTATATATTTAACTTTGCATTGAGGCACTAATGGATTAATGCCAGTTAAATTTGGTCTATACAAATCTACAAGCACCTGCGTGTTGGTGAGAATGTTATCTAACTCAAGCATTTTATTTTTGTGTTATTGAGAACAGAATGAACTTAGGTGTATTCTCCATTTTGACAAGATTAGAAAACATTGGGGGTAAGGGTGTCAAACCGTCTATATATTGTTTAGGCTCTTGGAAATTTTTAAATGAAGAGGAGGTTGATTTGATTGACCCTCTGTATCTCTTCATGTAGGGATAAATTAGTAAGGACACCTGGGGATACAGACCCAAGCCTCAATGTAGCAGTGGAACCTGTCAAAGAGTTGGCCATGCCATGTGAAACATGACAATGATGTAAAAAGAACAAACTAAACCTCTACCTCACTAAGTGGGGTTGGCTCCTATTACGAGGCATAGAACCCCTCCCGTAAAATGTTAGTATAAATCGTAGGAACTTGGGATATCAGTGGTGTCAGTAAAGATTACAGAAAGATGTGAATGGCCATCAAATTTCATTGGATAAATGGAGTGTTTGTGAATCCTATTTTAATCAAAAAAGATTATTTATGGTTGTTGTGTGGAAAGATGGTGAAGGTTCAAAACCTAGAGCTAGTCCATCTGATCAGTTTGCGATGCACCGATGTGATCAATGGATAGTTTGCTGTGTTTATCTATTCAAGTTGCTTTTCTTTTTTTTTTTTTTTGCTAGAATTATCTATTCAAGTTTATAAGCAAAATATGTTGTTTCCAGTTACCTTTTCAATTTGGTTGGGCAATATATTGGTTGCCATGCTTTGCAAGATCAGTGTTGTTGCATAATAGGCACTTTGCGAAAGGCTTTTGAGAATGATCCATCCAAAGAAATCACTAGTGTGTTGGGAGAGCAACTTCAGGTGAATGTTCTATTACTAAATTTATCAAGCAACTTTGGTGCTTAATTTCATGATATTGAGTAGCTTATTGCTTTTGCCTTGTCCTGCAGTTTCTGGTATCAAAGTTGGTTACATGTTGCATACCATCTGATGCTAATGGAGAAAACTCTCCTAGTGGATCATCCCAAGTTTTATCTTTGCTTCATCAGCTAGTTTTGCATTCTGCTCCATTGCTTCATGACTATATTAGAGTGAGCTTTCTACCTGGTTCTTTGGTAATGTAGTCTGTTGTCGCTTAAACTGAAAAGTGATAAGATTTTGCCTTTAAGCACGACCTTTGCTGTTCAGGAATTGGAACCTTTTCCTGACATAAAAATATTTGATGAGCTGCGGGAGTTTCATGAGGATCTATGCAGGGTGTACTCTCCAAGGGATCACTTGTTGAAAGTACGCATTCTCAATATTGGGACAATTCTATAACTGCTTACTTCATACTGTTCTAATCCAACTTTTCTATTTTATACTTACATTCCTCTTATGTCCGTTCATCAGTTTGCAAAGAGATCTTGCCATCTTCCACCAAGGCTATTTCTGTGGAGGTCATTTCTCTTCCATGACAGTCTCAATTCCACATGTGGTGCATCCATTTTTATTTTCGTCTTGGAAGATGTGTTTCACTGAAATAAGGGTGCAAATGCCATTGTGTATCTCTATTTCTTGATCTCCTAACAGACAGATGGTCCCGAATTTATTCTTAAGAGTTATACAGCTGGAGCAGTTCTATTATTCCCAGCAAGATGCTCACAATTTGACTATCTTTGCAGTCTTCAAGCACTTCATAAAAAGTTATTGATGGGAGAATCATCTGTGAACGAACTGCATTTTGATGCAAGGAGTACACAATGGCATGATGATCCTGAAATAGTAGATGCAGTTTGGACGCTAGTTCGCATGTGTGGCTCTGAGGATGCTAACAGTGTTAGAGCATTGGTGTCGGATCTTTTGTCTAGGGTATGCTCACTAAGTTTTTCTTTCTCAATGTTGTCACCTTGTAACGTACTTCACAATTTTGATTACTGCACCCTTTTTCCTGATTTTGCCTAGGTTGGGATTGGGGATTCACATTGTGTTGTCTTTCATCGTCCTGGGTATTCTAGTCATGTACATATTTGCCAACCCATATACTCTGGGGATGCTTCAGAAATGAAGTTTAAACTCCAAACAGGCATGCCTGAAGAACTTCTGTTGGCAGTTTTGAGACTTTTGAAGAAGTATTTGATGGACGATTCTGTTGTAATTGTTGAAGTGACATCACAGGCTCTCAGGGTAAGTTTGTGGAGTGCCACATGATTTGAAGTTAAAGCTATTCACAAGAGTTTTTGCAGTGGTTCTTGAGAAGTTCATTTTGGAGCGTCTTAAACTTGATAATTCAAAAAGAATAAAAGTCGATTGTGAGAGCGGTCTACTTTATTAATTGTTACGATTAATTACAAAGTAAAATGGCATTGTATGCATAATAACCATCACAGTAATCCCTAAGCTTGGAAAAAAAGTATTTAATCTATTAATTACATTACTGACATGGAGCATGCAATGTACAAAATACTTTCTCCTAGGCATGATATTGAATTGTATTATTTCTAGCAGGTTTCTTATTTTAATAAGTTTTCTATAAGTTGGTTTTGGGCTATCAATGACTAGTTGCTGTAAGAATCTATTTGGAGTTTACTGGGTGGAAACAGCTGAAATTTTCAACAATACAATCATAGAAGGAAAAGACGTTGATTAGGAGCTAGGACCTAGGAACACTTTCAAGCGTTATCTTGTTGTGAATTAGCAAGTACAATGGTGTTGTATGCATGATTGATGAGCACACTACCATCTAAGCTTGATTTCAAATTGTAACTCTAGTAGTAGCATTCTTAGTTTAACAAATGCTATGGAAATTAGTTTTGGGCTGCCAAGGACTGGTTGCTAGGAAAAAGCTATGTGGAGCATTGAAAGTGGAAACAATTGAATATTTTATAAATTGAACTGTCAGGGAAAAGAGGATGTTCATGTAGGACATACGGACACCTTATCATTGAAGAGCCTTACAATGACAATGAAGACTTTCATTTACCATTATAAAGTTTGACCAATAAACTTGCAGAGGATAGTTGGGGCTTTTCAGCAAGTTAACTGAGTGTTAATTTTGACTTAAAGAATCTGATTGTACCAAAGTCACAATCCTTATGTTGCACAGTTGTCCTTCCTGTGCCTTTTTTTCTCAAGGCAAGATTTTTTTTTCCCATGGCTTTTCTTCTCAGTAGCTTTGGAATGGTGTTCTCTCAGTTTGATTTTGGCTTTATTGCATTAGCTCTTGATTTAGACCCATTTTGAGAATTTGGAATCATGCATGATGTAAGTTTGTTTCAACCAGGGAATTCTTTCTACTGAAAGGGGTCAAAGTGCTTTGTCAACATTTGATTCCTATGAAAGGTCTCTTGTGGAGGTCAGCTTTTCTTTATGCAATTGTAAAATTATTAGAATTGAAAAAAGGGAACTGTTCACTGTTGTATTGGAATGATAAGCCCTAGGTGATGAGGTGTTCAGTTGGAATTAGTGTATGGTCTGGGCATTATGTCTTCATATACCAATGACAAGTAAAATATTTTTGTGCTATTTCCTCACATATTACATCCTGGGAATAAAATATGCTGAAAGATGAATTTCTTACCCTAGAAATGCATTCCATGTGGTTTATATGTAGAATTGAATGCAAAGGGCTAGTGAATTTTGTATGCTTGCAGTCATTCAAATCTTTAGGATTCAGCTTTGTTGCACTGTAAATTATCACACCTCTCTTGTCTGCAGGATTTGACTTGGCCTTATATGTGTAATCTCCTTCAACCTAACAACTTTAGCTTTTGGGATGAAATTTCTATACATGCCTATTTAGATTCGTCACTTGGTTTGTTTGCTAAAGCTGTCATATTTGACTAGCTTCTACTAAAATCAATATCGTTTTACCTTGTTAATTTAAGTTTCTGTAGATTATCACTTTGGGCTTTGTGATCTTCATGCTTTGAGCTGATTGTATGTTTTCATCTGGGTAGATTCACTCAATGGGGGTTAACATGGAACTAGTGGAGAAGCTTCTTTTGGGTTTGGAACGGAAATTTAATGGTAAATCATGCCTTTTGCTACTTTTCCCCTTTGGTGCTGCTGCATCATAATTTAATTTTTGTTTATGATTTTGGAATGTGTGGCTTCTTTGGTTATCCTGAACCCTATAAAATAGCAGGCTTAAATTCCATGTTCTTGTGTGACCTTTGTCAGCTGGAGAAATAAATGCTTGCTTAATTTGTTTTTCCATTTAGTTTAATTTAAAGTGTGTATTCGGCTATCAGCTATGATTAATTTATAATGTAGGCATCTATCAATGAATAATGGAAGCACTTCCTGGGTATTCTGGAGGCTAATCTAAACTTTGATAGTTATGAGTATGACATCGCTGGATTAGCAGAGTATTGACATGATGGCCCTAAATGGAAGAAACTGTGACTGGATTAACATGCTGACAATTAACATTCCATTTTATTGAAATACGGTGGATCATTCAATATTATTGGAGTATGTAATGGATCCTGTAAATTAAAATCGAAGGGCTGGCAGGATATTGCAGCATTGTAATTGGTGGATTAATCTGTCATGAGTTCCAATTTAAAATGCTAATTAGCCATAGTGCTTGTTCAGGAAAAGCTTTATTCCCTATGCATGGAATTTCATTTACAATGACTACTATTAACAAGGTAAGCATGAAGCAAACTTACAATGACTACTGTAAGACTTGAAGGCCTGGGTTTGTAGAAAGTTTATAGTTTCATGTCCAGATCTTTCAAGCGTAAAGGATGTGCTGATGTACTGTTTGTTGGCATTCGTCACTTTTGTGTCTTAGCTGCAATTCCGAGTGATTGTTTATTATCTTAATATTGATATCTCAGTCGAGGCAATACCACTGGAGAAGTCTGAAGTATGGGAAACATCTGGTAAAACTTTTGATAAGTGGATCTGTCCACTTGTTTTCTCTCTGATTGGACATTGTGATGATGTTATTTTAAGGTAATGCTGTTGTCCTTCAGTGGAAAAGTTCTTGGTTTCATATGTGCTAGTTACCTAGCTAATATGTAGAAAGCACTTGATCATTAAGTTTCAATGCTTGTTTCAGACTATGTCAAGATGTTGTTTTGCTAAAAGTAGAAGTGGCTGAGCTCCTACTTCCATATATTGTGGTCAACCTTGGAAGGAAGGGTTTGGATAATGATTTTTCCAAGATGATCTCCTCACAGGTTTTTTTCTTCTTGCTGTAAGATATAAGTCATTAGTGAGTAGTTTTATTCATCAATCTAAGTTTTTAAACTTCCTTTTGGTTTCTACTTACAAAAAGTATATGTTTTTGAATCCTACTTTTGACATAAAGGTAATAGCTGATGGATAAGCTGGCAAGGGAACTTAGTTCATACCATGAGGCTGTGACCTTTTGAAAGTCCTCATTTTGGACCATACTAATAGAGGAGACAATTGTGAGGCCCATTATGCTAAAGCAAATTGTGAGATTTTGTGGACTATTGCCAACTGTTCGAAAAGTTTAAGTTGTTAGATGAATGCTTAGTTTAATATTTAAATATTCTATCACTCTCCCTTACGCTTAGTCTGGTTTTTTCACCAAGTACTTAGTGTGGACATATTTAATTTGGGAGGCAATTGGGACTTGGAAAGATTTGATCTTAGGTGCTTAGAGACAATGTGAGATTTTGTCGGACCACTGCAAACTATTTATTTTAAAAGCTTAAGCTGTTAGATGAAAACTTGGTTTAATATTTAAATATTCTATCACAAACATACCTTTCTATTAGAAAATTCAACTCAAAAGCTTAAGCTATTACTCAAAGGGAGATTACATGTTCATAAGGCCCTATGAAACATGTAAGCAAGCAATGTGAAATATTTAATACCTACCTCATATGCAACGGAATGAAACCATAAAAAGAAGATATGTGGGGTTGATGCATAGGAAGTAGCCTCAACAAGAAACCTCATGAATTGAAATATTTAATACACTGAGGTTTTAAAACCTGGCTTTTCTAGAAGTTGCAAAACCAAAAGTGCGAGCTACTATTTGGAGGGATGTATGTAAAGCTTAACCCGACTTTTCTTGTATATAAAGCCACTGTATATCAAGTAAATAGATGATATGGAACACTTTAAGAACTTTGAGAGAGAGGAGTTCTGGTGGCTGCAATAATAGATTGTGGGATATATTGGAGTTTTACATGAACATGTATATGTGGCACCTGCATAGCTTAATTTTTGTCCTTATGCTAAAATGCTTGCAAGATATACTTTGGAACATGGACTGTACTTTTATTACCACATGGGGTTGAACATAAAACAAGGATGTTTGCAGTAGATGACGTAAGGATGAGATGTATAGACTATAGGAATTTTTCCACTCTACCTAGTGCAAATCTTGTAGTTTGGTTTTTATGTTTGTTTTCACTTTTACTATATGCTTTTACTTAGGCTTAATTAGATCCCATTGATGGTGCACTTTTTGTAAATGCTTTGATTGACATTGTAAATGCTTATAGTCATAACAAAGCTCCTTTTTGTTTCAAGCTCTTAATATATATGCATTTACACTCCCTTGGTGTCCTGTAGTAGCTTATCTTTCATCTATTAAAAAATTCATTTTATTTGATGGTGGATTATCCAATTTGCTTTGGATTTTGAGTCCTTAGTATTAAATTGCCAGGTCCAAGAGCTGATATTTGCTGAGACAAATAGGTTAACCAAATCAATCCAAGTATTTTTGGGTGTTTTAAATGAGCTTCGTCTCTGCTACATCATGGAAGGGTCTGCTTCTGCTTCAGTACTATCTAAACGAGAATGTTCTAAGGTGAGTCTGTTGAACAGCCCAAGTCTTAATTGTTTCAGTTTTTGGCCATCTGTTAGTTGTCAATTACAATTGCTTGTTATTCAAGAAATGCTATCCAACAATTCCTTTGGTTACTTTGATCACCCAACCACTCATGCATTTCTAGTTTTATAGCCCCTTCATGGCTGTTGCCATTCTTGAAAGGCCGTTGGTTCCTGCAACCAGCATTAAAAGTATTTGGACCATAATGAACTTAGGGTTGGTAGTGGAAGCATTACTCCCTGACCACAATTGGGATTTAAATTGATTATGGGTAGGTTGGCATCATTTTCCATATTCTACTGTCAGGACTCCAACTGGCTTATTTATGTTTGATATTTAGGCCTAGACCAGTGCAATAACACCTCACGTAGTCCTGAAGACGCTATTTCTCTTTGTATTAAATGTGTGTTCTAGTTTTTTATTTTTCTTGACTTGTTTTGCATCAGTGTGGTTTTGATATCTTTATCCTGATTTTCTTTGGAAATGGCTCTTCAGTATGCTACGGGCTCCAGTTATGGATCAAAAACACGTTCTTCTTCAACAAAAGCTAGAGGTTCAACTTCTAAATTGCCTTCTTCTGCATCGTCATATTCATGGGAAAAGGTGTGGTTTGCTTCTGTACTTTCTTTTCTTAGGATCTCTTTCTTGCTTTGTAGTACTATCTGAGACTAACTAAAGAAAATTGGATATATAAAAAAAGCTGTAGGTAAGTGGTTTCCTGAGAATGTTATCATTTGTCTTGGATGGTTTGGGTATCTGTACATTTTCCTTTCCTAACAACTGGAAGACATTTTATCTGGACTGAAGCTATTAGGCATGTGAAAATTTTCTAAATAGCTTTTACTGGTAATGGTGGTTGACTTTATCCTTCTTCGCTGGCTTCAGGCGTGTAGGAAAGATGTTAGGGAAAGATGAGATCCTGAACCCCCAAAAGAAGAAATAGTTGGATTATTGACTTATAGATGTCTTCCTTGTCTGGATAGCTGTTACTGGTACATGATGGTTGACTTGTATCCTTCTCTGCCAGCTTCATGTGCATAGGCAAGATGTCAAAAGATGATATCCTGACCAGAAAAAAGGAGTAGTTGGATTTTTTGCTTAAAGATGTCTTCCTTGTCCTAATGCAAGATCAATTATAACTTTGTGAGTGCAAATTAGTCATTTGGTGGGAACCAAGGTGAGTGTGTAACAGGACATAAATTCAGGCATTTGCCCAGATACTTATGAAATGCAGAGTTAACTATAAGAAAATGGGTGCAAAATATATAATTTTCACATCTGCTTAAGCGGAACAAGCCATTGTCATAGTCTTATTTTGCTGTTATTTTCTTGGGGGAAAGATGGGTAGGGGAGGCTAGACATGGAAAAACACATATAGTTGCTGTGAGAGAAAAGTGCTATTTTTCATTCAGTAATGTTCTATATATATAAATAAACTAAACCCTAAAGCTCCTAATGACTATTTTACCCTTATACTAACACTCCTCCTCAAGCTAGAGCATAGATATTAATCATGCCCAGCTTGTTACAAATATAATCTATCCTCCCTTACCTAGTGGTTTAGTAAAAATATCTGCAAGTTGCTCACTAGTTCGAACATGATTTGGAAGAATCAATCCACTCTGTAACTTCTTTTGAATAAAATGACAATCAACTTCAACGTGTTTTGTTCTCTCATGAAACATGGGATTTGAAGCTATATTCACTGCAACTTTATTATCACACCATTGGGTCATAGGTGTTGAAGCTTTGAAACCTAACTTAGTCAATAACTATTGAATCTACAGTAATTCACACGTTACTTGTGCCATGGCTCTATATTCTAACGCGGCATCGGAGCGAGCAACAACACTCTGTTTCTTACTCTTCCATGATATTAGATTCCCTCCAACTAGGGTACAATAGCTTGTGATTGACCTCCTATCATTTGGAGACCCTGCCCAATCAACATCAGAAAATCCTTCAACTTTGCTATGACCATGGTTTTGATAAATAATCCCTTTCACTGTAGTCTTCTTCAAGTACCGCAATATACGAATAACTACTTCCCAATGAGATGTTCGGGGGGAAGACAGAAACTGGCTTACCACATTGATTGGAAAAACAATATTTGGACGAGTAACTGTAAGATAATTCAGCTTACCCACCGGTCTTCTATATATCTCTCGGGATTATCAAAGATCTCCCCATCCCCAGCGGTCAGTTTAGCTCCTTGTTCCATAGGTGAATGAAGAGGCTTTGATCCCAACATACTTGTTTTAGTAATCAAATCCAAGATATTTTTCGTTGTGACAAAACAATGCATTTCTTTGACTGTGCAACTTCAATTCCCGGGAAATACTTCATTTTTCCCAAGTTTTTAGTCTGAAACTGGTGCTGAAGATAGATCTTTAGCTCAGCTATACCAACCAAGTCATCTCCTATGATAATATCAACATATACAATCAAGAACAGTTTGTCTCCCCCGAATGTTTATAAAAGAAAGAGTGATCATTTTTACATCTTGACATTCCAAAAGATAGTATGGCCTCAGAAAATTTTCCAAACCATGCCCGTGGAGATTGCTTCAAACCATATAAAGATTTTTTAAATTTGCAAACTAGTCTCCTAGACTCTCCCGAGCAACAAATCTCGAAGGTTGCTCCATATAAACTTCTCATTAAGAGTATCATGCAAGAAAGCATTCTTAACATCAAGCTGAAATAAGGGCCAATTATTTATGGCGCAAGAGAGATCAAAATTCGAACAAAATTAAGTTTGGCAACAGGAGAAAAAGTGTCCAAATAATCAACCCCATACACCTGGGCATACCCTTTGGCAACAAGTCTCGCTTTTAAATGAGCAAGCAATTGATGGAGCGTCTTCCAGCACATACAACCCCCACCTCACGTCCTCTACCAATCTAGGGTTAAGTCCTAGGCTCTGATACCATGTGAGAGAAAAGTGCTATTTTTCATTTAGTAATGTTCTATATATATATAAATAAAATAAACCCTAAAGCTCCTAATGACTATTTTACCCTTATACTCTTAACAGTTGCAAAAAGACCACCTCATGATAAAAATATTAGCTAATTTTCTGAACTTATTCAAATCTTTAAACATTCTCTTTCCAGTCTCCAAACATTTAAACCTTTTTTTCCCTTCTTTCCACATGCATACTCATGTGCTTGTTTACTGGTATCTGAAAGGGAGGGAGGAGGGAAGATAGCAAACAGTCTTTCCCTTTCTTTTCTTCAGAAGATGTAACATCTGTCAGATCCTGTCTTTTTTCACCTTCAACAATTCCATCAACTGCCTATGTTGATGGAGAGGGCTGTCAATTAAAGTTGATTCGAGAGAGTTTTTTGAAATTCATTTCTTATTGTCAAATTCAATCAAAGGTTCTTAGAGAAAGCTCAAGAGGATTTGGCACTTCTTTCAATAATGAAGATCTTTCATTTATATTCCATGCAACCCCTTTTTCCGCAACCTGACAGAAACTTCAATGGTTTCTTCTCTTATCCCAGCTTATCATAAATCTAGAACTGATTGTTTGCGGGGAAGGGGAGCTTTAATGGTTTATATTTGATAACTAAATTGGCCACTCTTTGCTTGTCTGGTACTATGAACTCACTATGTAAGATCCCTTTTGTGAAGTAAATTTTATTCCAAACGCTTGTTAACAAAGAATGGACCGAGATTATAAATCAAACATGTATCTTAATACTCTCCTCAATCTCCAAGGCTTCCATGTGAAGGTCTAAACCCCAAGTCGAGTTGTAGTTTGTGCTTATGCTCACTAGATCTTGATGCAGTTTCAAACAGACAAATAGACAAGTGGAGACAGGATTTTGATATTTATAACAGAAAACAGGTAGATTTACAATCAGGAAGTGTTTGGAATTCTTGTGTTCTAAGATTTCATGTTAATAATTGTTTGTCCTGAAAGTTTAAGTTGTCGGAAACTGACTTGCAGTGTATATCAACTATATTTATAACTCTTTTACTTTGTAATTGAGAGCCTTCTTCCCTTTGGGTCATGTTGGAATGGGAAAACAAAAGATCCATCATCTGTCAATGCTTCCAAGCTCATGTCTGTCCATCTTGTGTTGGCATTGTAATTTACCCCCACAGAAATGTCTCCTCATTACCATGTTTTATAAATTGAAAGATTCCCTCTTTGCCCTTGTTCACAGATTAAAAGATTTCCTTCAATGAGTGTGACCTTTGATGACCCTCACGAACATCATAGACTACCCAGAAATTTCCTCCACACCAAACTTTATCACTTAACCCCGCAATCTACTAATCTGCAATATCAACTGAGCAATCTCATAATTTGCTGCAAGATGATGACATGAGATTCCCAAGATCTCTTGCTGAATTCAGATAAAAGTGCAAATAGTCTAATATTAAGTTTTTGCACAAGATTAGGAAGCATCTGCAGAATTTCTTATTAAGAAGATAAGTGTGTGATTTATTGAATTAATAATTTCAGGAAAGATTAATCCAACAAAAGTTCATTGGTATGGGAAATGATGGATGGATAAAGCTCAATAAGGTCTTATATTCTGTTGCATCACTGTTATTTGGTGAAGAGGACTTTTTTATTAATTTGAAAGTACATGAAAAAGGTTAAGAGTTTGGCAAAGGAGTTTGAGGGAGAGCAGAAAACTGGTGTGGCATTTGGTAGAGTGGGGGTAGAGTAGTGAAGGAAGACTAATACATTACAAGAATTTGTTGACTTTGGATTTTCTTGCTTCTTGGAAACTAATTTGGCTGTTTTCCTGACGTGTCCCAGGTCTATTGGATGTCCATTGATTACCTTACTGTGGCAAGGTCAGCTGCTGTAAGTGTCAAACCATCATTCTCTCTGTTTTGTTTTTTTTTTTTTTTTTGAAAGGGGGGTTTGTCCATATTATGGCCATGAGGCATCTGCAGTGCTCCTCTTCCTGTATTATTTCATTTGCTAAGTTTTTCTTTTTTTGCCAGACCAATATAACTAAGTTTGTGTTCCCCTTTTCAGTCTTGTGGATCGTACTTCACCTCCATTATGTATGTAGAGCATTGGTGTGAGGAGAATTTTAATAGCCTCACATTGGGGAGGCCTGATTTCTCCTATTCTGAGAAGGTAATGCAGTTTGTATGGAGCAGTCTCTTTAGCTGTTTCTTTGATATATCAATGGATTTGTTAATTTGTGATGTGGTGTGTTTAACTGGGTTTCTTTACATTTTCTTTGTTGTTTTCCATCACCAGCTTCCCTGCCACATTGAGATACTGGTATCGGCAATTATTCAAGTCAATGAACCTGATAGTTTATATGGGATAATTCAGTCACACAAGGTTAGATCTTATTCATTATCAAGTAGATATAGTCAGTGTTTCCTTCTTGCCATTGCATTGTCATAACTGAATGTCATTGTCATTGTGTTCTCTGCTGTTTAAAATGGTGCATCACATGTAGTTTACTTTGCCATATTAACATGGTTGAAACTATGAGCTCATTCTTGAAAGGAACCAAAGTTTGTGCAATTGGCTTTTAACTCTGTTTCATGTAATGAAAAGAGCAAACCTAGAGAAACCACAGGGTAACATAGATATTGATCAGAGAAGGAAATCTAGTGAGAACAAATTTTCCACATCCTTGTCTCTTTCTTTTCTTTTCTTTGTAGAAGGTGGGACCTCTCTTTACTTTTGAGTTCTTTTTAGAAAACACAGCTTTTCGTCAAGCAGCTTTGGCTTTGGCTTTGGCTTTAATAAAATGTCATTTGTTGTAATTTATCTGACGCCCCAGTGATTGTTAACTGGAGGAGTGCAAGTGCTGAATTGGTGCAAAAGTAAAAGTACATGAGAGAATTCGAGATTAAATATTGTCAAAAGTGTTCTCTCTCATCTCTTGTTTATGGTTTTTATCACAACCTAATTTACATGTAGTTTCCCTCCAACCAATAGCTTAATGTTTTTTGGTTGAACTTTCTATCAAGGTAATAGAGCCAAATTTAGATTTTCGTTTCTTGTATTGTTTGTAATGCCCGAAATTTACTCAACAAAATGTCTTTTGTTGTAATTTATCCCAAGCTTCAATGATTATTAATTAGAGGAGTGCAAGTGCTGAATTGGTGCGAAAGTAAAAAAAAAACATGAGAGAATTTTGAGATTAAGTATTGTCAAAAGTGTTCTTTCAAATCTCTTGTTTATGGCTTTTACCATGGCCTTATTTACATGTAGTTTCCCTCCAACCAATAGCTTACCATTTTTGGGTTGAACTTTCTATCATGGTAATAGAGCCAAACTCAGTTGTTCGTTTCTCCTGTGTTTTGTAATGGCCAAAATCCACTCAGCTTCTGCTGCGTACTCTTCTATCCCAGGACATCGATCTTCCTATTTTTTCCAATCTAGGACAACCTGCAAACACTGTTGATGAGTCAGCCTTGATGCTGAGTAAACACTTCACCTATTGAGCAAGTAATTTACCACATCTTCTTGGGATCAGAAAGATCAGATAGGTGCTATTTGATGATGCATACAAAATAGGTAACCCCATCGATATACACAGGTGGTCGCACCAGTAGGATTCTAGAAGGAGCCCCCATGGGTTCAAGAGGTGCCTTTGACCGTGTGGCACTTTGCCTTTACAAGGTCAAAGAGGTGGCTTCCATGGCAAAGCACTTTGTTGCATGGCACTTAATTTCTACTGTGCAGATTTCCATCGACTGTCCTATGAACATGATGTCAGCCATTCACATATCTTGTATTCGATATCACACGATGAACACATATTAACATAACTGATCCAATTTACATATAGAAATAATACACACTGTAAGCAAATGCTAGAGGTGGTGAAGGATTTACACTTTCTATTTACAAATTCGATTCCTAGAGACTTAATAAATTGAGCTCTTCATTTTCCTTAATCCAAATGTGATCTCTCTCTCTCGCTCTCTCTCTCTCACACACACACACACACACACACACACACACACACACCTGCTGGTTAGAGTTTCTTGTTTGGTTCTGTCAGGAACTCTTGTTGTGATCTCTCCCCCATTGCATGGCCAACGAGTGTCGGTATTTAAATATACCAACATAGCCATGTCATATTACACTTGCTCATTTTATGCTAACTGAGGCCTAAGCTCTTCAATTCTTTTCTTTTTCCTCTATTACACTTTACAGATTTCTAAGCCCAAAACTATCATAAAGTCACTAGCCGGTTCATCACATGGTTCTTGTCTAAATTTCATGTGTCATTATATGTCTGGTTTGCATGTGAGAGGGGGTTTTAAAGGCTATATTTCACATTGCTTGCTTACAGTGTTTAGGAAGGCCCCATGTGCATGTAGTCATCCTCAGCCTAAAAGCTACATGTGCAGTCGAATTTTTATAACAAATACAGGTACTCATCAGATCACTAAGCCTCAAGCTGGAGCATGTGTATCATATGTCCCGAGTATGTTATCTGTGCAATTCACATGAGGGCTAATCTTAGTGAACAAATTGTTAAGTTGATTACTTGAATTCCCAAAGGCTGTTTTGATTTTGCCAGAAACCACCTTCTCTTATCAATGAATAGTCAGTTTCAATGTAGATTGTCTATTAGTTAGAGGACTCCCAGTAGGCATTTGCATATCTGATAGTACAACTACACCCACGATCCTGGTATGACGCTACTCTACCTTGAGCACCTTTTATATACCAAAGAATATGAGCCACTGCATCCCAATGGCTCTGTCATAATGAATCAAGGAACTGACTTATTCACTACGCGAGCTATATCAGGATGAGTAATGCTAAAGGTAGTTCTCTCTTTCAACCAGTCTGCGATAATGTGCATTCTTTGGAATACATTTCCCTTCATCCCACGCTAGATTTATGTCAGGATCCATAAGGATATCAACTGGTTTAAATCCAGGCTTATTTGTCTTCTCTTGTAGTTGCCAGTTAAATTTCCTGTTTGCAAGTTGCAATTATTTGATATGCAATGTTACACGGACTCGACACTTTGGGCCAAACTACCCTTGTCGACACTACACAGATGTGATCATGTGATTTGGGGTACACATCCAAGTAGTGGACACGGCTTGACATCACTTCAAATTCTGGTCCTTCATTTTTTAGTAGAAACTGATTTACATTTTGTACACAAGATAAGGATGAAGGAAAACAATGAAGATACCTTGTGCAAATAAAAGGAAAAGGGCAAACTCACTTAACTTTTCATTAATGAGTTAATAACATTAGTTTTCTAGTCTGGTTATACTCACGCATAACATTTTGGAAAATGTGAGACGATGAATTTGAGAAATTGAGCTTAAAACATATTTTTGTGATGAAAATGATTGAAAATTGAGCTGAAATTTGTGCTGTGATAACTTTTATGTATTAGTAGGCTAGGAGAGGGAGGTGAGGAAAATGGGTAAAATTTTAAAATTTTTGTGAAAAGGAAAGGGAAAATTTTCAAATTTTCTTCCACTGTCCCATTTTCTATCTTCCTAAAAATAGCATCAATCAACTGAGTGTATATTTAAGGTCTACCATATGATGTGTCCCTGTATGTGTCCCATTTCTAGGATCCTTTTATAACAAGTTCCAAAGTCTAATATATTCTCAAAGGATTACTCAGATGAGTGGATTCGCAACAACACCCTATCCTCACCTTGAGTGGAGATAACATTAATGATATGCTTACATGCCTCTGGCTGTCGCATGAGAGACACTGTAACCTACTAGCACAGCTGGAGCTAAACTTTGGGTTCGGTATGATGGAGTCATATTTCTTCAAAGTGTAATCCCTGCTTAGCATGCCTGTGCCGTAGTCTGCTTTTTTCATCTTAGTTCTTGGCTTTGTGGAATGATCAGGTATGGTCGGTATATATGCTAGTGTAATCATGTCAATACAGTAGTATGAACAAATAATGCTCAATTCTCCTGAAGGCTTCTGTATGTATTGTAGAATGTTTTGTTCAGTGTGCTTGATCCATGCATGCCGTGTCCTTTTCAATTCTTACAAAGTTGTTCTGTATTAAATCAACAAATGGGATAATGCTATTGACAGTTGAGCTCTCAAATCATCACCTTTGAGCATGAAGGAAATTGGAGCAAGGCCCTTGAGTATTATGACTTACAAGTACGGTCAAAAACCATGGTGCCAGATGACATATGTTCCAGGACAGTGTTAGCAGAGAGCCTTCCTTCAACAGCTCATCCATCTTCTTCTGCATTTGACAATGTGACTAGGCTGGGAAAACCTTACAAAGGGATTATTAGATCTTTGCAGAAAACTGGTTGTAGTCATGTGCTGGATTTGTATTACCAAGGATTGACATCTCGTAGAGGACAGTTCCAGTGTGATGAAGAACTTTATGAATTGCAGGTGCAACTTATTCATTTCCTTCAATGGAAAGATACATTTTTTGTGATATATATCCATCTTTCATGGATTTGCCCATTTGCATTGATTTTTGGCCAACTAGAGAAAGCATACTGATCAGGATGATTATGAGTTCATGGTCCACAGTATGAGGCTGCTTGGCGTGCTCGGAATTGGGATTTCTCCTCACTTTCCAGATCTACTTCTCTCTCTTCTGGTCAACAGATTAGATGTGATCATTTCAATGAAAGCCTCCACTGGTAATTTGTTTTATATATAAATGACCTTTATATTCACTCAGATTATTAAAACTTCTTTCTTCATATCTTCCAAGTGAAATTACTAGAAGGAAAAACAAAGGAATAGTAGATGTTAGTTAATCCTTTACCAAGCAACTTTTCCTTTGGTTATATTTAAGTAGTAATTCCAAGTGCGTTTGATTCTTATATATATGAATCACACTTCTTTGTAATGCTATAAAATGTGAACCATGTGAATTTACCAACCCCTTTCCTCCCACCCCCATATATGCGTCCTCTCTCTCTCTCTCTCTCTCTCTGTTTGTTTGTTTGTTTGTCTGTTTTTTTTTTTATTATAAATAATATTGGATGTGAACCATGTGAATTTGTACTCATTGCCCCTCTCTCTCTCTCTCTCTCTCTCTCTCTCTCACGCGTGCGCGCACAAGTGCGTGGACATTCATTCACAACAAGCTTGCCTGTATAAGTGGTAGGTTGGGAGACTGAAATTCTCATTGTTACTAATAGTAGTTTGGCCACTACTCAAACAGTAGTGCTGATATGCTAGTCAGTTTGCAGATTAGAAAAAGAAGCAGAAGTTGCATCTGAAGCTATTCTGTCAATGCAATGTATAACAAATAAGTTGAAACTTTGATGTTGTCCTCCAATCCAGATGATGGATTAATTGGCTAATCTTCATGCAGCACATAGCATCTTGCATTAGCTCTCTAGTAAAAGAACAATGTTATTAACCTTTGCATGCTTACACTTTCCCCTTATGTCTCTGCATTGTGGAAGAGCAGTTGTTTGAGGGCACTGCAAGAAGGGGATCTTGAGGAATTCCATGGAAAACTCAAGGACTCAAAGCAGGTGATTGCCTCTTAGCTCCATCAAGGGGATGTTGTTATCTTTGTTATAATACTTTAATATTAGAGCATGCATTCATTTAATAGCTAAAGCTTCTAGAATAGTTGGCCATGTTCCCATAAGTTTGACATGGTATTGGAGCAAGTCTTGAGTTCAACTCCTTCTAGGGCCCTAATTTGTTTCTCCTATTGTCAATTTGTACATTTTAGTATTAGGTCAGCCTATCCTATGTGTTAGGGGGGAGTGTCACAATACTTAAAGATTAAATCACACCTTCATCTAATAACTTTTGCTTTTGGAACATTTAGTTGCGGACCTACAAAATTTCCCAATGTTTCTTTCCATTTTCTTTGTTTCAGGAGCTTCTATGGTCTGTCTCTCATGCAAGTGAGGAAAGTACTGAACATCTCTATTCAACAATCATCAAGCTACAGGTAATAATCATCGATATTTTCTTATACTCAGGGAGTAAGATGAGCCATGTTGATTAAAGTCTCTTGCATGGACCTGTTTCAGCCACTGCATAGCACCTTCTGGCCATTAGTATATACATAAAAGTCATCTCAAGACATTAGCATTACAGTACCAAGCCTTTATCACAATTGCTTTTAGTCCAACTGGCTAAGGTTATGCTTCTATAACAGAGGTTTTGTATATGTAGTGAGTGGTGTGCCCTTTTATTTATAATGTCTTGAAGTTTTGCTTTGATTGTGCATAAACATCCTAAAGTTATAAGGTAGATGCATAAGGAATTTTAGATGTAAGGATTGTAGTTACAAAAGGGAATCTCAGGGCCCATAATACCCCTCTTTTGCATGATACAGGATCTACAATGTCTTTCATTGCATTTGCATCCACAACGTTTCCCTCTACTAATGTGTGTCATTCTAAGAAAGTTAAAGCAGAAGTCACTGGATTTGTGTCTTTTGGTCTCTAGAAAAATTGTAAGTCTTAAAATAAAAATCTGCCATTGGCTATTTTAGTTTATCATTTTCACTCTTTTGCCATGATTTTTTTTCTGTAGATATTGTATCATCTTGGCAAAGCTTGGGATATGCGTTGGAGAACCTTCTCTTCCAATGAAATGAAATTGTATCCATGGAAGCAAAAAGTATTTTCTGAACCTTCAATTCCTACAATGGACCAGGTAGTTACTAGGCTTTCATGTGCTTGCAATGCTCTCCAATTATGATAGTGGTGGTCAATCCTGATAGGTTCCTTGTCATATGATGTCATTGTTTCATAGATGCTTCCATCCATTTCTGAACAGTGTTTCAACTGATGTTGTGAGGTGTGGAATATTGATCAATATATCGCCGTCTTTCAGTGTCATAATCCAATTTATGAAATCCTCTGAACAGGTTTAGGCTGATTTGTAGCTAGTGTACTAAGTATTAATGGCTCATTAGCCAATATAATCTATAGAAATAATATTACCAAATCTAGGATTCAACCTCTTCTTGGTTTATATGGGTCGACCAAGATGTGGATCAACTATACAATCACTTTTATGTTCTTGTCCTTGATTCCATATCAAGTCTTCTATAAGATCTAAGAGCTCCTTAGTTATATTTTCTAATCTTTTCCATTCACATCTTTTTAGGTCTTTTCTTACCCTTTTTATTCTAAGTCTATCCTATAAGCTCCCAATGAGTTGCTCGTATGTAGAGAATGTAATATAAGGGAATTGTTTTCTGGCCATAACTAGTTTTTTAACTGTGTAGTCAACATTGAAATCCTATATTTCTTTCATCAGACTCTTAGTATGCTTAGCAAACTGTTGAATTCTTCCTGTGGAGTATAATCCTTTTGAACATGTCCAGTCAAACTGAGTTGGCAGCTCGAACTAATATAGCCAATTGCCCATTTATTCAATAATGATGTAATTTGATGATGAATCTCTTTACTTGATAATTTAAGTCTTTCCTTAGTGGATGCCTGTAGTTATTCTCTCTGTGTCTAATGCTTTTGAAACCAGACCACTATCTCAACATTTTACTACTATTATATGTTAACTTGTATGTGGTTCTATAGTTTCTATCACACCAACTGATCTATTCCATTTGACTTCAAATTAGATGGTTTGGCTGAATTCTGATTGGGAATGGATTGTGAAACGAACAGAGCTGCACATGAATCTTTTAGAGCCTTTCATTGCCTTTAGGGGGGTTTTGCTCAATATTTTGAGTTGCAAGGACTCCATGGTGCAACATCTTTTGCAGTCTGCCTCCACCCTTCGAAAGGTATAATTTAAAATGACTAGTTTCACTTGGTAAGTCATTGCAATTCTTTGTCTTATTTCTATTACATGCCTTTCTACAGGGTTCTAGGTTTTCTCAAGCAGCTGCATCTTTACATGAGTTTAAATACCTTGTGGTTGAGCGCAGGGAGCCAGGCTCTTCATTATATTGGACGGGAAGGGTAAGATTGTCTGGTTTAGTTGAGATTTGCATCACTCAATAGCAAATGGACATGCTAACATGAACTTTGACTGTGCTGCTGCCTTTTTCTGCTCTTGTTTTTTCTTCCTGTAACTGTTGTTTCATCTAAGAGATAGATCTTCTCCTTGCAGTCTGTGAAGGATAAAGCTATGTTTATGAATATTAGTCAGTAGTTAGTAGGTGGTCATTAAAAAGGAACTCAGGGTTTTGTTAGTGTCTCTCATGCTCTACGAATTGAGCCATCTTATGTACGCTTAATTAAGTTAATGAGTAAAGATGTAGCCTTCGAGTATTTCTCTCTACCTCTCAAGTATTTTCTCTCTCCTTTTCTCTTGAAGATCCTAGAATACTTACAACTGGGAATTACTTGCAGTAGCTTATATATGGTTTTAAACCCAATCGAATTCTTATAAAAGTAGAACTGCGGAAGAATTTCTTTCCGAGTGTTAAAGTTGAGTGCAGAATGATCTCCTCTAAAAGCTGATGCAGTTAGAGAGCTGCACCATATATAATTTATAGAATAAAGAAGAGAATGCCATAAATGAGTGAAAGGGGATTTGGGGAATCTTACTCGAAATTTAAAAGTTTGATTTGTTAGAGAACAGTGCTCAACATAGTTAATATCTTAACACTTCGATTTGCTGTATATGCAGCTGGAAGAAGCAAAGCTTCTGCGTGCTCAGGGTCAGAATGAGATGGCCATCAGCCTTGCCAAATATATTTCGGAAAATTTCCCTTTGGATGAAAAGGCTTCAGATGTATATCGCTTGATTGGAAAGTGGCTGGCAGAAACCCGATCTAGCAAGTAATTGTCCACATCTATAAGCAGTAAAACTTATTTTGCTTTCAGTTAGATTTTCAGTAAACGTTAATGTTTCCTACTTTTCTGTGAAATGCAGCTCAAGAACTATTTTGGAGAAATACCTGAAACATGCAGTTTCGCTAGCTGCGGATCGCAAAAGTACAGATAAGAAATCCATAGAAAGACAAGGCCAGACCCATTTTCATCTTGCACACTATGCAGATGCTCTTTTTAGGAGTTATGAGGAGAGACTTACCTCAAATGAATGGCAAGCAGCAATGCGCTTAAGGAAACACAAGGTAACTCTTTGAGTGCGAACTCTTGGGGCTAATTGATGGCTGTTATGACTGTTATATTTGCACGTCCATTCTGCAGGACCTGGAGTTAGAAGCACTTGTAAGGAGATTCAAGAGTTCAGCGAAGGCAAGTTCAAGTGTTTGATTAATGAGTGACCTTTGGTAGTTTGACACAACAGTTTCTATACATCAGGAACTGATATTCATTTATCTGCTTAAAAAATTCTGATAGACAGTCCTTTATTCCATATTTAGGGGGAGAAGACAGACTACTCGGTGAAAATACAAGAGTTGCAAAAGCAGCTTGCAATGGATAAGGAAGAAGCCAAGAAATTACAGGTGTCTGTAAAATACTGCTTTAACTTTCCTCATGCAGAGATGCTGCTGTGCTGCCTTTGAAGCTTTGACTGTCCCTCTTTGTCCCTCTTTGTCCCTCCTTGCATTTTCTTTTCATTTACCAAATTAATAAATGTAGAGGGCTAGCCTTAGTGTAGCTGTGAAAGGTCACTTGATTGAGGCCTGAGGTCACTAATTCAAATCATTGAAATAGCCTCTTTGGTAAACCACGGGTAAGGCTGTATATATCAACCCCTACAGTGCGGGAAGCCTTGTTCCTTGGGATGCCCTCTTTATTACCATATTGATATTTGTATATGAGATGCTCCTTAAGGGACTGTTAGAATATTTCAATATTGAACCACGCCTTAATCTAATAGCTTAAGCCATTAGAGTAGTTGGCTGTGGTCTTATGAAATTTCACATGGTGTCAGAGTAGGAGGTTTTGAGTGCAAATTTTTCCAAGCCTTTTAATATGCTTTAGTTTTATGCTAAAGTCCAGCCTACATGTGAGCTGAATATTTAAATATTTAGATATTAAACCACGCCTTCATGTAATGGTTCAAGTTTTTAAAGTAGTTGGCACTCGTCTCATAGAATTTCATTAGGTGGTTATCTTGGTGTAGCGAAGAACTTGTGGAATATGCTCTCAATTGTACTTCTTAAAACATCGAGGGATCAGTGATCTTCGGATTCCAAATATAAATCTGATCGATGCATTTATTCTCTAACTTTAAAGTATAAGCTTTGGTTAAACATCCTTGTACATTGCACCTAAACTTTAATTACCTCATTTTTCATTTGCTTAAGGTGTAATCTATTTAGTATTAGTCCAAAATTGCTTAATTGCTTTTCAACATATCAGGATGACAGAGACAACTTTCTTAACCTGGCTTTGGAGGGATACAAGCGTTGTTTGGTCATAGCGGACAAATATGATGTGAGGGTGGTAAGTATGTTTAGATTTAGGGTGTTTTAGATATTTATTCTGTGGTTCTTCCAAAAGACTAAAATTATGTAATTCAGACCATGTGGTTTTGGATAAATACTTTTTATCTGAAAGATGACCCAATCCTTTTTAGTGTTTCAGTAATCTAACTGCATGTGATTTGAAGAACTGTAATTTGTAAATTGCATTACTGTGAATTTTACATTTTTGTTAGGTTCTAGAGTCTACATTAGTGCTTAAAAATGTTATTGTAGACTCAGTGTCCTCCACTTGATCAGAGAATTTTGTTCTACCTTTTGAAGAAACTAACCTTTGTGCTTCTAGGTGTTCCGTCTGGTTTCATTGTGGTTCAGTCTCTCTTCCAGAAAAAATATTGTTAATAGCATGTTTAGCACCATCGATGAGGTATGGACTAAGCTATTGGATTAATTTCCAATTCATATTTGACTATATATTTTGTTATAACAATTAGTCTATCCTTTTGTCATTATTTAAAAATTAGTCCATCTTTTGTCATTATTTTCAATAGATTTACTAACTTCTAATGTGCTTGCAGGTTCAGTCTTACAAATTTGTACCACTAGTTTACCAAATTGCTTCTCGAATGGGAAGTTCAAAAGATTCTCCAGGACCTCAAAGCTTTCAGGTTATTGAAGAATGTAATACTATAGATCTTGTGAAGAGGCACTGTTGATTAACAAATAACGATTTCATATTGCAGTTTGCTTTGATCTCTCTTGTCAAGAAGATGGCAATGGACCATCCATATCATACTGTCTTTCAGGTAGTCAGGTTCATAAATAGTTAGCAACACATGCTAGCAAGGGTTTTACTTGTATGCAAAATTTCTTCACAATTTTTTTTCTTTGACATTGGTTCTCGTCTTTAATCAAGGTCACCCTTTGAAAAGCAATAATTTGATGTACTGATATTTTTGGACTGATAAAATGCGTATCTTGAGAAAGATGTAAGACCACCGGCAATTAAGAAGACTGTATGGAGAGAAAAGAAATTGAAAATTTTCTAGTCCCATCATCTATTGTGTGATAAGGCTGCCTTAATGACTTCTGCATGTAAGCTTTGCAGCATCCAGAATGAGAACCTTCTTGCAAATATGGTGCAAGAAGTCTGAGAAAAATTTAAGTTAGTAGATAATATCAAGAATTCACCCAGGGAATCTGCTGCTCTAATCATTTAGGCTTTGTCCTACATTTTGTCTTTATGGACTGAGGACAAAGGAGGCTAGTCATATAAACGTGCGATAGCAAATATAGTTATTAGAAAGTCCAAATGAAAGCTTAAGCTATTAGGTGAAGAGAGACAAAATATATACAAGGCCCAAACAAATTCGTGGACAAGTGATGTGGGATACATTAACTACCCTTTCACCCACAAATTGGACAAAAAACAACATAAACCCTGTAGGCAAGCAATATGGATAATTTAACACAGTGCAAACTAGGCAAAGGACATTTGGAATTGACTTACAGGTAATAAGACATATGAGAGCCATCTGTCAAATGAATAATTAATTACAAATCAAAGATTGGAACTTGGCTTTAGTACCAGGTTTCAATGTCCAATGGAAAAACTTAATTTATTGGATGGAGGGAGACTACATGCGCATAAGACCCAAACGCATCCCATAAAAAAAAGCAATGTAAAATAAGTGATATTGGTCATTTCCAAAAATCCTATGTATGTAGGATTTTTTATCTATCCATAATGCGGTCTTGTTGTTTCTTTATTCTCCCGTTGTTTGAACTTGTTTATTCTTTGTCTAGCTTCTAGCTTTGGCCAATGGTGACCGAATCAAGGACAAACAGCGCAGTAGAAACTCATTTGTAGTGGATATGGATAAGAAGCTTGCAGCAGAAAACCTATTAGAGGAGTTGTCATCATATCATGGAGCTATCATCAGACAAGTAACTTGGATTACTTTTTAGTAATATTATTCATACTTGTGTTGGCCACTCTAATGTGACTTACTGATGAAAGATACTTTTGTCTGCAGATGAAACAAATGGTGGAGATCTATATCAAACTTGCAGAACTGGAAACAAGGAGAGAGGTTATCATATGTGTTGGAATGCATAATTTTTTCACCTGTTTATATCTTCAAAATTGAAAACGTCCAGAATCAAGTAATTTAAAGGTACGTATGACATCACTAGAACTACTATGTGGTATCTGCAGGACACCAGCAAGAAAATATCCCTACCGCGAGAAATCCGGAGTCTAAAAGAGCTAGAACTTGTGAGTCATTTCCTACCATTTTCCTATTAAGCCCAGATAAATTTATAATGATAGGCAATGGGTAGGTATAATGATAGGCAATGGGTGTTCCTTTCAGCAGCTGTATTTATATCACAGCAGTTCATCATTTCTCCTTGCTCTTTCAGAAACGTCCACTTTTTTCTGCCATTTTCTTTGTATTCTTTAAAATAAAGCATAAGATTCACCTTTACATGCATGATGGACTTTTTAGGTGCCAGTGGTGACAGCTACCTTTCCAATTGACCGAAGTTGTCAGTATAAGGAGGGCTCCTTCCCATATTTCAAGGGATTAGAAGATTCCATCACGTTTGTCATCATCATTCTAAAAATTTCTTACTTCTCCTTGAACTCCATGTCCCCCAAAGATATATGTTAAAATTCTCATACTACTTGATGCCAACTTTGACTTTCTTCTTTGTGATGTATAGGGTAATGATTGGAATAAATGCTCCAAAAGTTATTGAATGCTTTGGTTCTGATGGTCACAACTATCGGCAGCTAGCAAAATCTGGAAATGATGATTTAAGACAAGATGCTGTGAGATTTTTAAGCCCTTTTGTATTCTACGTTGCTACTGAGAGTTCTTTTAAGTTTGGTCACACCTTTTCAAGTTTAGCGGTTATTTCTTCTGAAGCATGAGGGTTCTTGCTAAATAAAATTTTATTCTATAAAGAGGTCTTTGATGATTGTGTTCATTTAGATGATTCTTCTGCTATGGTGTAGCTTTTATGTTTTATTTGTCAAATACCATTCTCATATCCATCAATGCTGAACTGAGAAGATAAGGACTAGACTTCACCCCAGTTTGACTCCTCTTTAGAGTCAAATATTTTTTTGGCACACAATGATCACAGACTTCAAATATATTAGAAAAGTCCATGCTACTATTTCATGCTGAAATATATTGAAGGCCTGGCAATCTTAGAGTATTATTTTTTATATCTTTCTTCAGTAATTTCATAGTGAATAGTTCTCTTTTAGATTTTTCTTTTCTCACTCCACTACAAGCTGCCATACCTTCTTGTTTAGAAAGAGCACAGAGACATCAGTAGACATCAATTTTGGCAATGATTGATGTTCATTTCTAATGCACAAACTTAGAATTATATTCTCCTCTGGACATGAATGGAAGTTTCTGTTTCTTCAACATATTCCAAAATTTGCGATGTTCAAGTGGTCTGAATGTATTGTCACATCCAGGTTTGCAAGAAATGGTCCTTTGATCCTTATGCTTAAGATAGATTTTGCCAATCCTTTGCAGGTGATGGAACAATTTTTTGGTTTAGTGAACACCTTTTTGCATAATCACCGAGATACACGAAAGAGAAGATTAGGTGTTCGAACCTACAAGGTACCTTTCCCACTATAATGTTAGCATGTAATCACAATCCTGTAAATTGGTGTTCTCATTGACATATAGCATTTGTAAGAGTATCGTATATGGGTTCTGAATTGTATCCTATTGGTCAATCTAATATCTAGAGTCAGTTTCTTTCTCATATAACAGCATAATATTGATAATCTCTCATTATCACAACTAGACAAGCTTTAGAATCTTACACCCATTTCAAAATTAAATTTATGTATCCTTCATTCACTTGCCTGTGAGCTTCCCTCCTTTTTCAAGTGCTTTGGTAAACTCTGGCTGCTGCACAAATGCATTGTTAAATAGTACTGATATCACAGAGTTTTAGTAATTTCTTCATGCTTAACTCTAAGTCTTGTAAGTGGATTAATCTCTACTGGTGATTACCCAGAATTCCATCCCCTGCATCTGTGAACAGCTTTATTCAATCCTTAATGATTGAATCGCTGTGCTTGTGTGGTGCCCCAGGGTTCCACTCTTCCCTCCTTTCTACCAACAAGACAATTTTTGAATGGATACACTGCATTTTGTGTTCCCCATCACAAAATATACAGTTTCTATCTTGTGCTGAATGCTTCTGAGCATGTTTGCTTTGCAAATAAGCATCCCCCGTTATTCTCAAAAACTGCATTGGGTGCCTATCCTCAGCTAAAGTCTTCTAAATGAGTTGCCGTATGCTATCATTCGTGTTTTCATCTCAGATGTGGAGGCTAGGTAGAAAGCAGACTAGTTAGTATTTACAACAAACAGATTTCTTTAATACAGTACGGTAATCATGCTTCCATCAATTTTAGTACTCTTAATATGGACTGAGCTTGATGAATGTCTAGAACTTCTGTTTATATGATCCTAGACAGCATCGTTAGTGCAAAGGGTTTCTGATATTATTTTTCTGTTGTTTGTTTATATACCTTACTTGAATGAGATGATATAACTGTGGTAGGTTTAATACCAATTTCGTTCTGAATAGGTCATCCCTTTTACTCCTAGTGCTGGTGTGCTTGAATGGGTTAATGGTACTCTTCCTCTAGGTGACTACCTTATAGGAAGGTCAGTATAAATAAATGATGCAGTCTCCTAGAAACTTGACTTCTATTGTTACATGAAGCATTATTTAGCCACTATTGCCAATCTAATTTCAGCATGAGAAATGGAGGTGCACATGGTCGGTATGGGAGAGGAGATTGGTTATATCTAAAATGCCGAGAGTACATGAATAATGTAAGTATCATATTTTTCTGGCAAGTTATTAACTTCTTGTCAGTAATGCATGCTCTAATCTATCAGGATGAGTTGGAATTGCATAATTGACAAATTTTGACAATTTGAATGAGTGTCGAGGGATGTAATTTAACTTTCTGAATCAGTAATACAGAAGGGGAGCAAAAGAGGCAAGATGTTAAAGTTAAAACTAGGAATATTTTCCCAGCTGCTTCTCTGTTTATATGTGTCAGATAAGTGAACTATTTTCCCTTTCTTTTAGTGAATAATGGTCAGACCTGTCTGTTATAGGAAAAGGACAAGCGCAAAGCATTCCAAGAAGTCTGCAAGAACTTCAGGTTACTGCCTCTGCCTGGACATCTAAATGCCTACTTTAGTGAAGATCAAAGCAAATTACCTTGAACTCATATCTGACACTTGACACAGGCCGGTCATGCATCACTTTTTCCTGGAGAGATACTCTTTGCCAGCTGATTGGTTTGAGAGAAGGCTTGCTTACACAAGAAGCGTGGCTACTAGTTCAATGGTTTCTATACAATATCTTTTGTGATATTTCTAGTAAAGGAATTAACTTTTTTTCTTTATAATCTTTTTGGACATTGTTGCTTAATACAAGGAGTACCTTAATCTTGATGTCGTAAAGTGGATAACCCGGATGTGAAAGAAACTGAAAGGATTTAGTTGGAGAGTTCATCCCAAAAATTTAAGTTGATAGGTGGAGGGAAACTACCTAAATATGAGGCTCATTGAAGCCCCATAGACAAGCGATGTGGAATGCCTTTATAACCCCTCTATGTGTGCAAACCAGATTGATAATTGCACATGGAATTGATGAATGGGGAGCCTCAGACGCAAAATAGTGGGGGAACCTGACTCGATACTATGTCAAAATGTTTATCCTAATAGCTTAAGTCATAAGGTATCGGGACGCTACATGAACATAAGATCCATTGAAATACCGTAGACAAGTGATGTGGGGTTCTTTGGTATATAGTAACTTAATTTCTCATTTGTGTCGATTTGACCTAGGCAGAAATAAATATTTAGAAATTTCAGATAGAATCATGAGCCGGTGATGGGTGAACACATTCACAGGAAGTTTAATAAGATGTTACTCAGTGATTATGACATTTATATTCCTGTCCTTTATCACCTCCTCCTGGGGAATGCTTTTAAATAATCGTTTTTTCCAGAAGATTCTAGACATTCTAATGAATTTATTTCTTTTTTAGGTTGGCTATATAGTTGGTCTAGGAGATCGACATTCCATGAACATTCTAATTGATCAGGCCACTGCAGAGGTTGTTCACATTGATCTTGGTGTTGCCTTTGAGCAAGGCTTGATGCTGAAGACCCCAGAGCGGGTTCGTTACTTATGGAAATTTCACTATCTTGTCTTCCTCTTGAAAGGATTTTGTTTTAAAAAGTATTTTGGGAATATTAAAAGGAAATGTTTGTTAAAAGGGTACAAAGGGAGTACTACTTCCCCTCGGAAGTATTTGCAGGGTAGAGAGCAATTATAATAACCAAAACTCCATTCAGAAGTCTTTTCAATTGAATTCTGCAGGTCCCTTTCAGGCTAACGAGGGATATCATCGATGGTATGGGAGTTACAGGAGTAGAGGGAGTGTTCAGAAGATGTTGTGAAGAGACTCTTTCTGTGATGAGGACAAATAAAGAAGCACTGCTGACAATTATTGAAGTAGGACTAGCTTTCCGCAGATTATCTTGAGAAATTGGTTGAAGTTTCAATTTTCCATATGAAGACTGAAAGAAAATGTCTTGCAGGTTTTCATTCATGATCCACTTTATAAATGGGCTTTGTCTCCATTGAAGGCTTTGCAGCGTCAAAAGGTATTTTCAAGTGTTGAGCACATTTATCTAGAAATTTCCTATGCATGGAAGACATGGTTCCCTTTTTCCTATTCTACAATGGTTAATGCCAAATGTGGATGGTCAAATTTACCCTATGCGGACTTATTCTAGTATTCATAAAAGAATTTGTGAGAGTTGCCAAATTTGTGCTGCCTGATGGCGATAGATTTTCTGTCGAGGGAAAATCCAGAAAGCTTAAGAGCGATGTTGCCATATTTGACATGGTCCTTTTTCTGTGTATGCCATGATGCAAACATGACGTTATTGAAGTTCCCAATGATTCGTCTATACTTGTCTTTTTTGCCTTTTAGTTGCTCCATGAGGTTGTAGAGATTGGCATGCTAAGTATTGATCTTGACTTGACAGGAAACATATGATGACCTGGAGACAAGCTTTGAAGATTCTCAAGATGAATATGAAGGGAATAAGGACGCTACGAGGGCACTGATGCGTGTCAAGCAAAAATTGGATGGATATGAGGAGGGAGAAATGAGAAGCGTGCATGGTCAGGTAATCCCTCTTTTTCATTCCCAGTGGTCCACCATTCAATTGTGATCCTGAGCATGGTCTCTCAGTCTCATTTTCAAATAATCACTGTCATCTGAATGAAGAAAGGCACATCTCTGCTAAGCATGCTCCCGTCATTGTTTATCGATTTTGCTTTTTCTAGCTCAAATTCAAAGCCAGTTTTTTGGTGCATTTAAGTGATCCTAGAAATGACTTAGTTATAGCGACTCTAGTAGAAAACTAATTGTTAGGTGATAAGGCTTATGACAGCTTACAGTGCTTTTGCAAGTACAGTAATATTGATTTGTGATTCTCTTCTAGGTCCAACAACTCATACAGGATGCCATTGATCCCGACCGTCTATGTCAACTGTATCCTGGATGGGGAGCCTGGTTGTGACATATACACAACTTTACCTCCAGACTTCTGAAGGCACCCGCCACCCAGTCATCCTGTACAGGCGCGGCTGTGTATAGTATTCTTATTGGTTGAGTCATATGTTGGGTGAGGCAGGTGTTTGTAAGAACGAGAAAAGGATCCCACAATAATTTCATTTCAAACTTTTTTGTTCTTATATTGTAAATTTCGGTGCCCTTCCTAATTCAAGCTCCTTCAATTGGTACGGTCTGCTTGCTCTGATATAACCAGCCTGAGAACCAACATCCGAATCCATTGTTCTCAATGTCACATAAGGTGGTGTTGGACCTGTTGGTGGGGGCTTCTTTTTGTGTTGCGCTGGCAATGCATATTTGTTGCCTTTTTCCATTTTCCTGTGGTCTATATTCAGCAGAATTACGTGGCAGAACAGAATCAGGGACAGCTGTTTTGGGCACACGGAGAAACTCTTCCTCTACAAGCTTGTAGAGTGAAAATCTTTTCTCTAACAAAAAAAAGTCAAATGAAATACGATCTGGTCGGTACCCGGTACCCACCTCCCTGTTCGGTCAACCTCCTTTTCACTAGTAAAACGGAAGTTGGACATCATCGCTCCGTCCAAAACCAAAATTCCGATGGCCTAGTTAATGTCGTCGCCTTTCCAGCTTAATTGCTCGCAGATGCCGACGGACATATTGCGAAGAAGCATCAGCATCAGCATCAGCATCACCATCATCTTGTGTAGACATGGCAAAGCCTGCGTATTGCTTTAATGTGAACCAAGCAAAAGCGCTCGTGTCTCGAATGATGAAATGACAAAAATTAGCTTTTTTCAAAGTCACGCAAGGTCCACAACCGACCGCACCCAACTCATTAATGAATACTTCAACTGCAAGTCCTCCCTGTATAAATTACGTCTGCCTTGTGAACTCTTGAACGCTTCCACTCTGATTTCGAGTTTAGACCTTCCTTATGATCCAACATTTACCTACCGGCTCTCAAATGCAAACATCGGCATTGCTAGCTCTCTGTCCAAGCTTAGGTAGCTATTGTTCGAGCAAGATCGCCGATATTGCTTCTAGAGTCACGGAAGCAATGGCCATGGATAGCTCGCTCAAGGGAGAACCTGCTGGAGAACAGCCAGAACGAGAAGAGCCAACCGCTGAGCAAGACGAAGAGGGTGAAGCACGCAATTTTGAGTTCACATTTGTCGATGGGGGTTCGGAGTTGCCTGCGATGGTAGCTGCTGATGAGATCTTCTGCAATGGTCGGATGAGGCCTCTGTGCCCCATCCTCCATGAAGCTGTGCTGCCCGATATTGCGATCCAAGACCGGGATGACGACGGCCTTAATTCCAGGAACTCGAGGAAAAGGCCTTCGCGCAGGCCACTTAAGAAGCTCATGAGCGAAGAACGAGACCTGTTTGCGTCCGGCTCTTCCTCCGAAGCGGATGAACTCGACCGCGTAGCTCCAGAAATGTATTGTGCGTGGACGCCAAAATCATCAGGAGCATCGCAGATACGCTCTAAAAGCAAGAGCAATTCTACTCATGATTCAAAAAGGTGGAAACTCAAAGCTATGCTCTCTGATTGAATATGAAGAGATGTGGACAGCGCAAGGGAGGTGGATTGAAGGCGTCATGTTGAGAGAATTATTCAAATTAGATCATTCAGAGTGATGATGGATATGTATGACGTCGTCTTTTAATTTTTGCCATGAAACTTATTATTATGCATACAAATTCTATTTATTCAAGTTGGATGGAACTAAATCGGGATCTTTTTGGTCTCAAAAAACTGCAATGGACATGAGAATTTATTGCGGACAATTTGTGCTCCGACCGTGAGATTGAGTATGTAACTAGTTTCGAGATTGATAATTTTTGCAATAAATTATTGAAATTTGTTGGCGTATATTTCAACATTCTACACTTACCAACTTTTATAGAAAACTATCAACCCATTCGAGTTATTTATTATATCCTTATTTGAATTAGTTATCATTTTTTTTTTCAATTGAATTACCAAGTTTATGGTATCAGCTCTTATTGGATTCCTTACCTTTTTTTTTTATTTAAATTATTAACTTCCTTAATGAATTACTAACTCTTAGTTTGTAACTTACTTGTCTAAATTTATCAACTCTTAGATATAATTATCGACTTTTGTTTGAACTATTTACCAATATTTTCCCAACATAGTTATTAAGTAATCCCCCTAACATCTATTAAGTCACCAACTCATATTAAATTATCAACATTCATTTCTTTATTTGAAAGTTACCAATATTTCATTAAATTGTAAACTTCTTTTGTGTAACTCATCAATATGTTAAACTTATTGACTTGTATACAAAATTAGCAACCTCAATTTGAGTTATTCACCATATTTTCACCAATTAACTAGTTAATTTTATTAACAACTGGTATTCGATTCACTTAGCACACATTGGTTTATTCTTATGAATATTACTAACTATTTCCGATCAACTAATTTTCTCATTTGAGCAAGTTACAAGTTTTTTTAAATAAGTAAATTTTGTTCTAAATTACCAGTGTGAACTTGAGTCATTTCCCAACATTTCTCCGATTTAATCAAGAACCAATTTTAACAAGGTATTCTCAATTAACCTACCGATTTTTATTTATTTGTTTGATTACCAACTTACCAACTTAGGCAGCTTACAGACATCACCAATTTACCATAAGATTACCAACTATTCTTGAATTGTCAATTTTCCTTTTTCTTACAATTCAAGGAATGCCCACTCCACACTTACCCAAAAAAAAAAATGCCCACTCCACGACTCGCAGCGTTCTCTCTCCTCCCACGTACCGACCACCCAGCCGCCATCCCCGGAACTCCGGCCGCCGCGCGGCGTCGTCCGACGGCGACGATGATCAAGAACACCCCTGAGAATCACGAAGCTTTTCCTCACGTCACTCGTCGTCGCGCTTGATTTCACGAACTCCCGTCTGTAAGAACCCGACGAAAGGGATAGCGATGCGGTGTTGCGCCCGAGGGAAATGGCAATGCTTCAGCCGTTGCTCTCGTGCGCCTCCTCGCCTCTGCTCCGTCGTCCGACCCATCGGAAAAGTCTCGAATTTCAATCGCTTGAGCCTCCCCAACTCGAAATTAAGCAGCTTTGTTGTAGCAAGGCGTCAGCTTTAGTGCCACGTAGCTTTGCCCGTCCACCTTCCAGCACTTCCCCGCCTCTCCGTCGCCAAAACCCATCAGAAAGATCAGATTTTGAGCTGTTGGTATCGAGCAGTGGACCTGTAGTTGATGTTCCCTTGTTCAGCGAGGCTTTTAATGATTTCTTGGATCGAGGGTTGTTCGAAGATGCTATAAGTTCTTATATTGAGATGCTTGAGTATGGTTTACCTGTCGAGGAATTTCAGTTCTTTCCACGTTTAATCAAGGCTTTTGGGTGGATGTCTGATGTGGAGAGGGCTAAACAGATACATGGCCATGTGTTGAAGCTGGGAATTTTGGATGCTGTGGATGTTGCGAATTCGGTCCTTGGGATGTATTGGAAATGTGGGGCAGTTGATCATGCCGTCCGTGTGTTTGAGAAAAGGCTCGATTGGGATTCGGTGACTTGGAACACTATGATTTCGGGGGCCTGCCAGTCTGGGGATTTCAGGGGTTCATTGGGGATGTTCAGCCAAATGGTAGGGGACTTTGTGTGTACCCAAATAGAGTGGCTTGTCTTTCTGCTCTCTCAGCATGTGCTTCAGTTAGTAGCTTGATCCATGGGCAAGAAATCCACGGTTTTGTTGTGAAAAATATTTTTAAATTTGATCAGTCTTTGGTTTGTGGGTTTATCGATATGTACATGAAATGTGGGGACATAAGGAGTGCTGAAAATGTTTTCATGAGCATTGTGGGAAAAGAGTCTGTGACTAGAAATGCAGCGATATGGAATGCAATGGTGCTTGGCTATGTAACCAACGGTTTTCTATCAGAGGCTTCAGTGCTGCTGGCAGAAATATTGGGGTTGGGTTTAGAAGATGATTCTTCAATCATTGTTGCTGCTTTGGTCTTTTGTTCGCATTCCTTGGATTCTGTCCTCGGAGAAAAAATCCATGGACTTGTCTGCAAATTTGGAATGGAAAAAGAAATAAGGGTAGCTACTGCTCTAATTGATATGTATTTAAAATGTGGTAAGGCTGAAGCCGGTAAAAATATCTTCAGTAAGTGTCGAACTCGTAATATAGTGATGTGGGGAACCATAATCTCAAATTATGTCAAAAGTGATCTCCCCACTGAGGCATTGGATCTATGTCATGAATTTATATATGAATATGGATTTGCAGATTCAGTTGTAGTTTTAGCTGCATTGCGCACATGTTCATCTTTGACTCTTATAGCAAAGGGGAGGGAGTTCCATGGATTAGCAATAAAGGCAGGACTTACTAGTGATGTTTTTGTTGGAGGTGCATTGGTTGATCTTTATGCAAAATGCGCAGATATACAGTCTGCTCAAATTGTATTTCATGGATTACCGCTGAGGGATTTGGTACCATGGAATGCTTTAATATCTGGATATACACAAAATGACCTTCTCGATGAAGCCTTGAAGGCATTTCGTGATATGCAGTTTGAAAACATCAGACCAAACTCCGTTACCATAGCATCCATTCTTTCTGTTTGTGCCCAAATATCTGCATTTAGTATGTGCAAGGAGGTCCATGGTTACACATTGCGGCAAGGGTTTGAATCCAATATTCTCGTGAGCAATTCATTAACATCCACATATGCAAAATGTGGGGACATATGCAGTGCTCGCATTATATTTGACAACATTCAAGGAAAAAACCAAATATCGTGGAATTCTATTTTATTGGGATTAGGAATGCATGGCCATACAGATGAAATGTCTGTTCTATTTGAAATAATGAAGTCATCTGGTGTGATGCCGGACCATGCCACTTTCACAGCTCTTCTTTCTGCATGTAGCCACTCAGGGAGGGTTGATTGGGGATGGAGGTACTTCAAAAGTATGGCTGAAGACCACAGACTTGAGCCTCAACTTGAACAGTACACTTGCATGGTTGATCTTCTGGGCCGCACTGGTCATTTGGACCATGCATATGACCTGATCATGTCCATGCCTTTTGCTCCAGATGATAGGATCTGGGGATCATTGCTTGGATCTTGCAAAACTCATGGTGATGATAGGCTAGCAGATATTGTGGCTGGTCATATTTTCGAAATTGATCCAGATAGTGTCGGTTATCGTGTCCTTCTTGCCAAATTACATGAGTTTGATGGGAAGCATAGTTTAGTTGCTAATATTAGATCAGATATACGGGACAAAGGACTGAAGAAGCAACCCGGTTGCAGTTGGATTGAAATCGATTGCAAGATTCATGCTTTCATTGCTGGGGACCATTCACATTATCAGTCACAAGAAGTTTATGCCATTCTGGATAGCTTGACAAGAGAGATTTTAAGATTGACTAATACAAGGCAGTCAGATGCAGAAGCTACTGATTTTGATGTGGCCTGGCCAGAGAAGCTTTTACCATGTGAAAACAATGGTTTGTTTATCCTAACGTGATGGAGAAACTATAATATAAAAGTTTCCAGAGAAGCTATGCCATGGCTCTGCAATCAATGAGTGACATGGCCGCAACTGAGTATGAGAGTTGGAGAATTGCGATGATACCAAGACAATCTACAGACTCCTCCATCTCTATTTCTCCTGCAGCAGATACAAGAGGCTGTCACTCAAATCTCCAACACAATATTTGCTTGGATTCTGATTTTAACTTCCAACTTTTACCTCGTACTAAACCACAGGATTAGTGTGACTCCTTTAGCATCATAATGATTCTATTTTCATCTTTGTTACATAATCATGAGCCATCTATTGGGGTTTCTGGGAGGATTCAGTGATCTGGAATTGGGTGTTTTCTATTCTGTCTATGCGTAAGCTAATACGATTTCTTCTGTCATTCCTAATTTGATATATCAGGGATGTGGAAAATCCACCAGTAACATTGGGAGACAAGAGTCACCTCTTTTGTGGGCAATTTTTCATATGAAGAATGATGGCATCCTTCAGAAACGGATCCTTGGTTCTGTCTTTGTTAAAGTGATTTAGAAGAAGAAGCTCTAGGTTGCTGACTTTTGGCAAAATCAGGTCAAAGGCATCAACAGAAATAAACCACCCTGATCTCAGTGAGTTTTCCTTTGGGTCACAAGCTTTTCACTGGAGAAACAATTTTTCAAGACAGTGTCTGGATTCTCTGAATGCATGCTTCTTTGATTTAGATGAACTGAATAGGGTTTTCCTCACTAGATGCCGATACATGCAGTGTCCTTGAAAGACGAATCATGCTGTGTGGTAGGTAGTAATTACAAATGCTGTCTCTGACATACTATTCTCCTGGATAGAGGCAGAATAAATCAGAATCCAGTGACTATTTGTGAGCAAGCCTTCCTGATGTAAATGTACTGGTCTTTGTAAATGGAAATGATAGAGATTTTTGGTTGGAAGGTCGAGGAGTTTTCACTTGCTGTTTCCATGTGTTGCTTGTGGCACTCAAACTAGAGGCATCTACTCTGCCAACTGATGTGGAAATGAGACTGTAGGCGCCGGTAAATGGTTTCAGAAACTGATATCTATAATGAGCCCAAACTTCACCGTTTTTGTTAAAGAGTGCTCTATCTATGCAGATGAAATTGTTTCATCCTGACTTTTTTCAATTACGAGTAAAAGCACTTTCAGGCTTTTGTACGTCTGTTTCGGAATATATTTCAGTATTAGGGTTCTCCTGAGCATGCGACCAAAGCTACAGCGAGCTCTACAGATACATAGCACACATTTTGGTAGCTTCTCGACTTGAGCTGGAGAAGATATCTTGCTACATGTGCAGGTGAGAGATCTTTCCTGAACGGTTTTGCAATCAGAAAGCTAATAGTTTTTGGGTTCAACCTTGTTTACATAATTTCTGCTTCTCTTAAGAAAAGGATCATCGTAATGAGGCCAAATGCAATTAATGCAAAACAATCCATTTGCTGTTATTTAACTCACATTTCCATGTTAATTTAGAAGATCTTAGTTGTTTGGTTATGAAGCTTTGATAAATTTTGCTTTTAAGGTGAATGGAACTTTACAATTTGTCCTTAAACTCTGAAATGGCTAAAACAGAACTGATAAGGCAGCTGAATCCTACCGTCCGGGCAACATGACTGGTGTAAACATGAGGTTGAGAAAAGGGATTCAATTCGGGAGCCCAAGATGGACAGTCTCTTAGAAACAAAAGCCGACGGTATCGATCATTTGTTAACACCTTGGCTCATCCATATGTCATTCATTGCATGACAAGATTAGGTATCGGATTCGTTGATAATGATAAAAGTTGAGCCTCAAACAAAAATGTCGATATCACATAATGTTGCCTTCACGTTGCATTTAGGCACAAGAAACATTTTTGTTTAGTATTAACATGCCCACATCAAAGGAATTGCATTCGGGTTGGCCCGGTCGTGAAATGCAACGAAATTAACTCAAAATGTTGAATGGACTTGAATTTAGGAGTGGAGAGAGGCCCTAATCTCACGTGGATTCCCCAAGCTAAGCCTGTTATATTGAAATTCGGCCAGCCCATATTCCCATCTCCTATAGCTGAAATTCAATGCACATGAAGTTCTAAAACTTAGTAAGCAAAGATGCATATATTCTCTAAAATTTTCGGCCACGTAAAGTTGCATATTTTCTCTGAGATTTTTGGCCACACATGGAAATAAGAGGGTACATTCTTTATTTCTTACTCTGAGGGTCATAATTTCACTTAATACCAAAAAGGGGAAAGTGATATATTCTCTCCTGCTTTTGAGAACTCAAGACGAGTGCCTATAAATAGGAGCGCATGGCCGGCCTCTCAAAGGGGAAGAACACAACTCCCTCTCTTCATTAGTCTCTCTCGTGGTCTCTCCCGCGCGGAAGCTCCCTCGGCGTAGTCCCTTCTCTGGAGTTCTCTTGGCGGTTTTTCATTCCGAATGGCCTCCATCTTCGCCGGACGTCCTTCAAGTCAAGTATCCCCAGCACTATCGGCCGTACCCTCCCTTCATTGGCGTCCCATTGCGCTGTCCATGACCACCCTCCTCCGGTGGTCTCTCTCTCTTAGTAGCGGCTCATTCATCTCAGCCCAGCCTTGGTTCGTGACTCTACTTTGGTGATCCGGTGTTCCACCCTGGGGCCAATCTCATCCAACGTCTTTCAAAGAGCCCCCATCTGAGTACGGGCATCTCCGTCGTCAAGGCGTGGCACTATCATCGGCAGTCCCTCTCTTTCAGCGCCCATAGTCCTAACCAAGGTAGGATTCAAAAATTAATCCAAGTAGTAGTAGGATTCTTTGCCTGAATTGATTCGATGCTTTCACTTTAGTTTTTATTTCATGACATTTTTTTTTTCTGTACTTAGTACCATGCCTTAGGTTTTAATTCAATTTCTCTATGTTTACCTTGCGTCATATGTTGCATATTCTATTGGGTAATCAGATCTTTGAGCCAAAAGATTGGACCCTCAATCATATTTTCTATTCAAAGCATATGGTAGTGTGCATTTAATGTCAAGAACGTTGATAATGTTAACATTGGTGATATTGCATCGTTCTTGACTAATATTGACGATCTTGCATTCCTGTAGAATAAGAATAATCTTGAATAATCATGGTTAATATTGGCGAATCTTGATAAGCATTAATGAATCTTGGATATCTTGCATGAATCTGCATTCATCTTGATGAGTCTTGGTCGATATGGACAATTCTTGATAATTCTTGGCGGTTCTTGATATCTTTGAATCGTATTACATTTCTTGCATTAATCTTGATAAGTCTTGATTACGATGGATGAATCTTGGCAATTCTTTATGATTCTTAAATCATGTCTGGTGTAATTGATACATTCTTCCTCGTTCTTAATAATGTTTTGCATAATAGGAAACATTGCATGATACTCTTGCTATAAGAATGATAGTGCATCATTAAATTATTAATCATGTAGTAATTTGATGCATGCCATGCTACCTGGAATAATTTTGATCATGTTATAGTCTTTAGGGATTCAATCTATCAGTGTCTCATGCATATTGCATTTAAAATCCATGTATGTTTAACCTCATCGCATGTAGTTTAATAACCATTATGTACGTTATTTAGCGTTAAAGGATTTTAATTCTACATTTACATTAAAATGAGAACGTCATATCATTTGGAGAGTTTCGGCCTTATCATGTCGCATTTAAGTTGCATTTAACCTCATATAGCTTAGGATAATTATGCATGTCATTTTTTTTTGTTAAAATAAATTTTCATTCATTACTAATACATGAAAGGGAATTTCAAAGTAATAATAACAAAACAAATCCATATATTTCCAAAATTAACAAAAAAACTAGAAATCAAGGCGTTTGATTAGAGAATGGTTGGGTAACTGGATCCAAGCAAAAGGATTAGTGGCCAATTACCGAATCACTCCGCACCATCAATGATAAGCACACACCAAAATATCCATTTGTAATTACGGTTTTGCCTTTTAGCATTGTGCACTTAAGTTCGACATCCCCAATACCATCATCATACAGAGATAACATAAAATGTTGAAAAATCTCAGATCTTACACCTATGAGAGCACGAGCCCTATAGTCAATGCAAAGTGCCAAAACTTTGAGTGAAAACATGTTGAATGAGCACAGATTGGACATCCAAGCTACTATCAACACCATTGAAATTGGAGGCGGGGTATGTATTAAAACTCCAAAATCTAGAATTAAATCTGAGAGAAAAGCTCCTACATATAAGATCGGAGAGCAAAGCTCCCAAATCTAAAACTAGGTCAAGAAAATTAGGAAAGAAACAAAAGGAAATTAAAAGGAAAAGAACTAGGAGGGGAGGGAGAGATTTAGGTCAAATCCCCACCCTCAAGAAGTGGAAGAGACAAAGAAAGGTTTAAAGAGGGAGAGGTAGAGAGAGAGAGAGAGAGAGAGAGAGAGAGAGAGAGAGAGAGAGAGAGAGAGAGAGAGCAAATGATTGCACCCTTATTATGCATGCCATGTTAATTATGAGACTTTTGCACAATTTAGTTATCACTTTTTAGTTTACGCATCATGGTCATTTCTTATGTTAATGACTTAGAATAATATAATAGACAAAGATTGCATGCAAGTCATTTTCATTAACGAGTAAAGGTACCAAAATAGCGATAAAGTAATTTAGTATAATCAAATCTCTACATTCAGCTGTCAAACTTAAGTTTTTAACAAATCCCTAATTGATTAGCGGCAGCTACAAGATAAAAATGAATTGCACGATTGAATTAAGGACCCAAATTGTGGTAGGAATATTTTGAAAGAGTTCCCACTAAGCATGAGCATCGTGAGAGGAGCCTTTGTTCCCGATCTAGCAATCTGTTAACTTTCCCTAAGTGGCTCACTTCGAAGGAAGCCACGACACCACCACTGGCCGATATTTCAACACTAGGATCGTTGCAGACAGATGCTGGCCCTCAGCTGCGACTGGTCCAAAAGGATGAGCTATCATGATTACATGCCCATCTTTATTTCCCTAGTCAAAAGTCGAATCTCACGGTTCTTTTAAGGGAATACATCAAAGCAAGATTTGAACTTGACCTCAGAAAGCTTGGCTGGACTTGTCCACCATTTGCCAGAACAAGAGAGATGAGTATTCTTCGAGTCATAATCTAGATTAGGCAGTACAACAACCCAGTACATCAAAGAAAGGGAGACAACATACTTTCTGTCACTCCCACATGTTTTGGTTTGGGAATAGGGATGAGGACAGCGACTTGCTACCATAAGGCTCTTGATCATAATCAGACATGTAGATCTGGTCTATAAAACCACGATTAGCATCATAAATTATTTGCGGAAGGTTGCTAAGCCCTTATGGAAGCAGACCTCCGACCGCCAATACATTTTGGTAGGCATCCAAAAATAGTGTGACTGGGTGATGGTACAAACGACGAGAAAAATTCCGGATCCTGCTCAAGAGATTCTGAATATCTCTCTAGTATCTGGACAATCTCATCGAAATGGGGACGTTTGTTTGGATTGCTTGACCAGCATCGGCTGATGAGGCGTCTAATTGCCGGAGGACACTCTGGAGGCAGTGGTGGTCTAGCGTTCTGCGCGGAAGCAGAAAAACAGTATGATACTCAACAATTCTGTTCACTCCAACAAATTAATGAAATGCATCAGAAGATTTGCGATATCAAATAACTCATTAATACCTTCTGGGAAACTGCAAACGCGGCCTGCTCTGGAGTCATACCCTCAAATGGTATCAATGTTGTCAAGAGCTCCCACATGACTATGCCAAAACTGTAAACATCAACTTTCTTGGTATGGTGCTTCTCTAAGATCATTTCAGGTGCCATCCAACGGTAAGTTCCCGTAAACCCTTTAGTGTTTCCACACTGAGATTCTGAGCATGAGATACCGAAATCGGCTACCTTCACAGACATGTCGTCTCCGAGAAGCACATTCTCAGATTTGAGATCTCTATGGAGAATCCGTTGAGAATGAAGGTATTTCATTCCCCGTGCAATCTCGAGGGCTAACTTCAGAACTATATTAAGAGGGACGGAATGTGGCTCCTGGTGTTGGAGGTATTTCCTCAACGATCCACCAGCCATATACTCAGTGATGATGCAGAACACGGGTGGTTTTTTACAAGCTGCAACAAACTGCATAAGTACTGAAGATTAAGTAAAATGGCTGTATGGTTATTTTAGTCTATCTGCTAGATGATGGATAATTTTCAGAAATATGCACACAAAAATTGCAACCATTCAGCTCGGGACTTGGGGCAACCGATTATAGAAGAAACCACTCCAAAAAAAAAAAAAAAAAAAAAAAAAAATAGGCACAGACAGTCGTTCTAACTTAAGACTCTCTCAAGAATTCTCAATCTCACCCCATACGGCACTTACTTTAGGTAGGAATTATTACCATGGCTCTATTCGATCACAATTAATCTGTTCAATGCAGCTCCACAGATAAATAAACACAGTTGAGGAATGAAGGCCAGGAAGTATGATGTAGAAATGCCATCTAGATGACATGTGTAGAGCATATTCCCATACTTGGCACCACACTGCATTATCATGGAAAGAGCAAAATCTGTAATACCGTAAGTCTGCATTTTGCCTAGATTAATCCTAAACTGAATTCAAAATCCATTTCGATTGGCATTCATCCATCATGTGCACATAGCAAGATTACAGAGGGGACCGTGAATGGGCAGCATTCGACAAGATCAAGAAGCATTCGCCAATCTGAAAAACAAAGTAGTTCAGCAGAAAGAAAGAGAACACAGTTAAATAGACACAATTTCTCCAACATACAGAAGCCACTGGTAGTTCATAATTCTCCCAGACAATACTGCCCTTTAACCCAGTAGAATGCATCTTCAGATGCTTCACGATCCGTATTTTCTAACGGCAGTTGATTCAAACAGATTCTACCAACCACAACAGCTAGTTACTTTTCCATTTTTTATTATTCACCCACTGTCCTATCGATGCTTCTCTAAGAGCAGGTTTTCCATTTAGGCAACAAAATGCAGAAGCGTAAACCCGTAAAGCACACAGGAGATTATCCTAACAACTAAACCCCATATGCAAACCAAAAGGCGGTAACAAACACAGGTTGATCACCAAGGCCCTTACTGTTATGATATTCGGATGCCATAGCCGGAGCAGCAATGCAACCTCGGAAGTGAACTGCTTGTCGAGCAAAGAGGCCAAGTTCGCATCCTCCTCCGGCTGACTGATCATCTTGATCGCGACATCCCTCTGCTTGTAAATCCCTCTGTAAATCCTGCTATGCCTCCCTGAAGCAAACTTGCCCCCAATCAAGAGCTGAGACATGTCGGCACTCCACTCTTCTTCTCCCTCCCCTTTTATCTCTGCACCAGAAGAGACCAAGTACTTGGACCAAGACACTGCCCTTTTGTATTCCCCAAGCGAAAGCCTCCTCTCCGACTTCCCATTGCGCGGTATTTGCTTCAGCCACTGGAAATTCATGGGTAATTGCCAAATCTTGCAAAATCGTCAAACGCAGAAAGAAGAAAAGGAAAGGTAAAGATCCCTCCTTTTTTGGCCCACCTCCACTTCGGAACCCAACGAACGCTTACACGATCAAGAAAGCTGCTTCATCAAAGCTTCAAACCTCGTCGTACCCACCTACATTCTTCACTACAGTCGAACACCCATTAACGCTAACCTCAATTATCTGGAATTAATATAGCCCGCAGGCGCTAAATCATAGGAAAAAGGCCCGGCCTTGGGATCAGAAACCACCACGGAACTCCAGTTTCAAGAAAAGGGTCACGTTACTTTTTCACAACAAAAAAACGTGATCTGTTTTTCTCCCTTCGCCGCCCCACTCAGGTATCGGACGTAACTATCAAGAACACATAAAATAAAAAACAATGGAAATCAGAGAATGACAGCCATTTCCCGAAACATGACTAAGGAAGCAAAGATCCAGTCTTTCTTGATCTCACACAGATAACCCAACGACATGGCAATTTCAGAGAGAGGAAGAAGAAGATGTTAGGTTTTTGAAGCTCAAGATGCAGATTGCAGAGGTAGAGAGAGAGAGAGAGAGAGAGAGAGAGAAAGAGAGGAAGAGAGAGAGTCGGGTCGGGTGAGGTGGTGGAGTTGCGATTTTATGGTGTGCAGAGAAGGCCATATGCACAGAGCTGGCGGTTTTCTAATTTCTATCACCGCTCTGTTCAGTCCTATTTTAACTAATATTATAATTTCCTACTTCCCGACAAAAATAACATAATTTCTTTTTATTTTCTCTCAAATTATTCTCTGCGATAATGGAGATTGGATACGTTTGAAGGATGTCCCTCCCGTGGCAGGTAACGACTCTCGATTATCTTTCGCTTTTTTGTTAAACGCTAATTTAAGGACACCTGTTGAGATAATTCGATCACGAAACCAACGATGAATTATAGTTTATATCAATTTTGGAAAATAAAATAAAAAAAAATAAAATAAAAAAAGAAAGATGGATAGGTAGATAGATAGATAGTGGAGTCCATATAACGAGACCGGGGCTAGTACGACAAACATGAGTAACGTGCGAAGATCCACCCCTGAGCAGACCAACCGGGTCTCGTGACACCGACCAGCGCCAGTCCCCACTCTCCCCATTTTACCCCTCCCTTCCTCCCTTTATTTTCCAAACTGCCATTCCCCTTGTACATTCCTCCCAAATCCTGCTCGGATCCTGCGTATGCGAACGCTTCGTCGATGGAGTACCTGTGCCACAATGAGATCGCCGCATTATATAATAACTTTGCCGTACTTTCGAGAGATGTCCTGTTTTCTTCCATTTACATCGATCCTATCCACCGCCCGTCATCATAATATTATTAATTTAATTTTCCAATCGTACCATTATTGTTGATAAGATGTAAGTTGATTGTGAAAAATTAGCGACGTCGATATCACGAAGATGACACTTTGAAAACTCACCTAAATATCTTCTTTTTTTTCTCCATTATTGATTGATCTTCCCATGCTTCGAGTTAGTGTATGCTCTGAGTTGTGTCTTTTCAAGTTTCCAAGTAGGATTTTTATAAGCGATTTGCATTTAAAGAGAAAAATGTGTGGTCTATATACTAAAATTAAATAAATTTGTATTTTTATATCTAAAGCCCTTGAACAAATATTTAACTAACCATTGGGTTTATTCGTTTAGGAATTGCTTTCTTCAGATTGGATTAGATCTACTCTCCATTTATAATAAGAATCTTTTATAAAGCGGTAGCCCATTTTAGGAGATAATCTTAACTGACGATATGTGTTTAGCATCAATCACTTCACTTTAGATAAAGCATACAAATCGCACGATTCAAAACATCAGCCCTTGTGTCCTTCCAAAAGTCGAAGTTTCTATCCTGATCAAAAGATATATACATCATGATTTTTAATTAATTAGCGACAGCAAAATATGTCTTGCCAGAATTTGAACATATATATATACACATGAATATGTAACGATAGAAAGGGTGAAGGGGCAATATGGTCATTTGGGGAGGGGGGGAATGAGATTGCAGTTAGCGAGCAGTTAAAAGGAGCCACGGGGGGGACCACGCCCCACGAGGAGCGTGTCGGACGAGGCCGTATGGTCCTCTTCCGTATACGGTCGTTCTTCTTTTTATCAAATCTTTTTCTTTTTCTTTTCATTTTCATTTTCATTATCTTCGATCCTTTCATTTATTTTATTTATTGAGAGAGAGAGTTAAAATCGAGCGTGTGTACGGTGAGCTCGCGAAGGCCCACGTGAACTGCCGGTGGGTCCCCCCCCTTGTGCGACGATGATCGCCCTATGGCTGGAGATGTAGGGCCCAGATTGCCTTGGTGTATCCAGCCTATGCAACTCTTTCACCCAAAAAAAAAAAACGATAACAATAATAATAATAGTAATAGTAATAATAAAAGAGAATATTCTCATGGTTGGTTTCCCCCCCTCGAAACTGATTTTGGCAATTATTGGTAATGCTTTTCTTGAAAGTGATAATTGGGGTTGGTGGGTGGGTGGAACTCGGTAGCAATCGAATATCCTATTTTCATATATTTATTAATTGAGATAGGACATTTGGATAAGGAAAAGGTGATTCGAAGCAAGCACCATCGGAAAAAGTTAGCTTTAGTTATCTAATCTAATCTTTCAGTTTAAGTTGTTTTATCTTATTTGTTTTTGAAATAATTCGAACTTCATATACTTTAGAATATTATCGAAAATTCAATATCAGCAATAATATCAAAGGCGAGTATTGCAACACACTTTGGTAATTGCTATTTCTTAATCTTCCAAAACATCTCATTCCCATAAATAGACATGTTCATAAACTTAATGGGTTATAAATGAGTTAGCTATATTGAGTAAATGTGATATAATGGATTTTCAATATTATATGAATGTTAAATAAGTCATAAATAAGTTTATAATTTACTTAAACCCAACTCATTTCTATGACTTTTTCTTTGGTCTCTCCTGCTTTCGCTCGATCTTGCGTTTACTCACTCCACATTCTTACCCTAATTTGGTTATGCGTTTAGATTGGGTTAATATAGAAGTGGTTTTACAATATATGATGAATCGGGTATATGTCACTAAATTTGCATTGTATGAAAAATTGGTCAAAATGAATTAAATGAGTCTATTTAAGTTGGACTGTTTATGACTTGACCAACATAATTGACAAATCTACCCATAGACGTGGAGCAAATGGCACAACCTTAAAATAGCTAAGGTAATTTACACAAATAAGAGCCAAATTACAAATAATGAAAACGTAAAATTGAAACTAAAAAGATAAGTCATCCTCGAGATCTATGTAAAATTTATCATATATTCATATATAATATATATGCGTGTGTATGGCTATAATTCCAAAGTCTGTTTGAAAAGGATAAGGCATGGAACCTTGGATGTAAGGGAATAAAGACGGTACGTGGTGATGGATCTACGTCAAGGAGGGAGAATTATCAAAAAAGTCCTAAACTTTTTCTTTTGGCCAATTTAGTCTTAAATCTTTTACAATTGTACCAATTTAGTCCATCCGGCCGGCCAAAAAATTGGCCGGCCGGCGCGACGTGGACTCTGATTGGCCGGCGGCGAACAATTTTTTAATAAATTTTTTTATTTTTTCGATTTTTTAATTTTTTAAATTTTTAATTTTTAAATTTTTAAATTTTTTTATTTTTCCTATCTTCTTCTTCCGGCCGGCCGGCCGAGGCGAGGGCCGGCGAGGCTCGCCCCGCCGGCGGCGAAGGCGGCCGGCCTCGCCCGGCGCGAGGCCGGTCGCCCGGCAAGGCGAGGGCCGGCGAGGCTCGCCCGCCCGCCACCGGCGAAGGCGGCCTCGCCGGCGAGGTCGAGCTCGCGCGGCTCGCCTTCGCCAAAGGGTCGGCGGGTGAGCCTCGCCCCGACGCCGCCTCGGCCACCGGCGAGGTCGACCCTCGCCTTGGCCGGCGAGGCTCGGCCTCGCCATCGAGGCCGAGCCTCGCCTTGGGGCGAGGCTCGCCTTCACGGGCGAGGCCCGCCCCACCGGCGAAGGCGAGGCCGGTGGGGGCGAGGCCGCCGTCGCGGATCCGGCGAGGCTCGACTCGCCATGGCCGGGAAGAGGCCGAGCCTCGCCTTCGCCGGTGGCCGGTGAGGCCGACCTCGCCGGCCCTCGCTCGGCCGCCGGCCAGCGCCGGGAAGGAAGAAGAAGATAGGAAGAAAAAAAAAGAAGAAAAAAAAAGAAAAAAAATTAAAAAAATCGAAAAAATAAAAAAAATATTAAAAAATCGTTCATTGGCCGGCCGGCGTCCACGTCCACCGGCTGGCCAATTTTGGCCGGAGGGACTGAATTGACACAATTGTAAAAGGTTTAGGACTAAGTTGGCAAAAAAAAAATAATTTATGACTAAATTGGCACAATCGTAATAGGTTTATGACTTTTTTGGTAATTCTCCCACGTCAAGGACCTTTACTTGAATTTATTATTGGCGCCAGTATATACAAGAAAAAGCTAAGAACGACGAATGAGAATAACTAAAGGAAATGCCACGAGTATCTCGATTTCTATCTTTGGTTGAAAGTGTTGTTGTTCCCGATGCAACATGGGAGTCACGTTCAAAAAGTATTTTCCTTAGGTCCGTCAGCGGTACTTGTAGCCTGCCCACGCATTATTATATAACATACAAAAAAATAAGCGTGATTTTAGATTTATGGTAAGATCCGCGATTCCCTAATTTGATTTGGGAAGTGATCTCAATTTTCACCTCGATTTCAATTTTTGAGCTTTTGTTCTTTTCTTTTCATTGGGCTTCCCGATCCAGTGTTTTCGTTTCGAACCCGAATAGACAACAACGCCGAAGAGTTGCTAAGGGTCGATAATTCCAATATCGACAATGGTTCAAACCGTTTTGATATCCAAAACGTCTCCAAGAGCATCTCAAAATTGCTGGCCGGCCGAAAAGATTTTTGCAGATAATCAGGAGAGAATGACTCTCACAAGACTCGATGCACGATGGTTAATGTCTATTCTTAAACTTGTGATTTTATTTTATTTTCACATGATCGACGATGTCGACTCGATATGCTCTGCCACAGCCTCGAGATTTAGGCATCGTTTTGCCAATGTCGTATAGCTCGGAAGTTGAAATCACCTTGCGAGTAGTTCGCGGGCAATCGCTTCCGAAAAGGAGTGGAAAGACGAGCAACCAAGAAAAGGCCCTGGGTGCTGAACAAAGCAGTCCGGGGGCCCGTTTCCAATGCATATAGAGAGCTAACACAACGTTGTTTTCATTACGGTGCTCCCCTGATCTTGCGAAAACAGAACATCTATGGCATTCGACATTTCTCTCCGAATCATAAACGACGAGGACCAACTCTCAATTCGGTGCCGATTGTACGTGTCATAGGCCCTCAATACAAGAGTCACCAAGACAAAAGTTGTCCATCAACCACGCCAATGATGCAGATAGAAAGAAGCTACATATGTACATATCGCCCGTAAATTTCACGACATTCACAAATCAAATCCAGACTAGAGGTGTAATTTAAACTTAAGCTACCTACCTCGTCATGACTATGATGATAGCTGGTAACGTAATGTAACACAAGCTGAGAAATACCTTGTGTCGTGCCCTCTACGTTAGCAGCAATCTACCCCACTCGTGGGCTCAGCCTACCTTTTGCACTTTCGAATACATGAAGCTCCAGTTCCCGCGGTTTCCTCAGCGTTCTCTTATCTCATGAGATAGTGGCTCTACCTCTTGCGTCGTCAAATAAACTCCACCACCATAGGAACTTTTTTTATCTTATATAATAAGAATTCCAACAACCTACAAGAAAATTTAAGTGCAATGATAACCCCTGCGTTTGCGTTCATCTTATTATATAGCCACAATACTGGGAATGAATCTTGCCTGCTGTACAACTCAAGCAACAAAGTAAGAGGAGAAGAATTAGGTCTCCCCCACATTCTACATTCTACTAGCTGAACAGATTCATTGTCAAGCAAGATCCCGAGTACACATGTCGTAACCAGAGACAAGGGAACTTAAGGCAAAGGATACAAAAGCCAGGAAGGCCATTGATATTGAAGCACTCGCCATTTCCGTAAACTGATCCTTGCCCCAGTTTGTTTCCCAGTCAACAACTCGGGTTGCTGCTGCGGACGATGCTGCTATCAAGAGATACGCCAGAATCTGCAATTGAATCAGAAGAACCGTCCCACTCAGTATGCATGCCCATCATCTAAAATGGGAAGGTCTAAACACGTGTATCATCATAAAGAAGAGGTTCAAACAAGAGCCCGAGCAAGCCTAAGGTCGATCTAAGCATGAGACAGCAAATATAAAAAGTCAACACAGACTTCCCAACAGCCTCTGCCAAATTAACAATACCATTCTGCATACAGCAATTAATCTTTCCTCCTATGCCCAAAAGAGGACCAAAAAGATGGATAAATAAAGAATCAAATGATGAATACAACTCCTCGAGAGCATTAGAAGACAAAACTCCATACTATGAATTCTGACATAGAGGGTCCGAGTGTAATGAATACTATGTGATTCTACACTCGTGTACATCACAATTTCAAAAGCAGAGGAGCAAAGAATAGTTCCACTGCACACCAAACGTCAGAACTGAAAGGGAATATATACTTGCACGACTTGCCTGATCCATGAAGAAATCAAAATGACAACGGAGGTGGTGGCGGAGGTGCTTCCCAGAGATCAAATGGGAAGCCAGTTGAAACCCTGAATATGCAAATCCAATGACATTCACGGATAGACAGAACCTGCCATCAAACCAGCTTTCTCATTAGGATAAAGAGAAGAAGCAGAACCCTGTGAAACCTAGAGCCAGAGAAGCAACAAATGATCTAAAGCAAGAGACAACAATGATTCTTTCTCTGCTAGCAGCCAGCTTCATTTAGAAGCAAGACGATAACATTGAACCTACAACCTCCAGAATGGACCCACAAAGAAAAGGGGAGCATTTTAGCGCGAAGCATCACTGAATCTGATTCTGCAAATTCAAAAGTGTTCCAGACGGAGGCAAAGCCAATAGATTTTTTTCCTCCTTTCCTTCCTACAGAGAAGTGTATCATTGCGAATTCCTCTATACGATTGAACAATCAATTATTGCGGAGAACAAGCTTCTTGGTAAGCTCAGGATGATAAATAAAGCATGCATTTTTTTGTGATAATGGACGCGATGATAGTTCTCAATCAGAAGCTAAATTTAGGAAGAAAATACAGAGTAAAGGCAGGCACCTGTACTCCTTGTAGCGATCAAACGAATCGCCACTCCATCCCTGGGTCTTGTCAGCAGCCATGACCGAAAACGAAATCAGGCACAGTATCATCTCGCTAATCCTAAACCCTAGCCCCGCCCTCTTCACCATCGCCTTCCCCTTCGCCCTCCTCACTATCGCCGTCTCCGCCGTCTCCGCCGTCTCCGCCGTCGACCGCCCCTCCTCCCTCCTCCCTCTCCTGCCGCCATTCCCCGCGGCCGCAGCATGCGCGCTTTCCTCCTTCGACGCCCAATTCACCGCCCCCCACCTCGGCGGCGGCGGCGGCGGCGGCTTGTGATTCGCGCCCTCGCGCGGCTTCTGGGCGTCGGGGAGGGGCGACGGGAGCGGGGAGCACTGGGTGTACTTGTCGACGGCGACGATGGCCCTGGAGTCGTCGGGAAGAGGGAGCCTGTCGAGGGTGGCGGCCGGGGAGGAGAAGGGCGGGGACTCGGGGGGGTCGCCGAACTCGGATCTGAGGGGAGAGTGGAAGAGACGGGGGGAGTCGGGGGCAGTTGAGGTCTCGGAGTCCCGCGACGACGACTTCTTCATGGCGCTTCCGCGGTGCTGCGGCCGGTCCATGCTGCCGCGGTGGTTCTGGTTGTGGTTTTGAGCGTCGGTGGTGGTGGTGGTGGCGGCGGTGGCGGCGGTGGCGGTGGTCGATTCCATGGCGTCTTCTGGTTCGGTGGGTTCTTAAAGAGGGAGGGAGGGAGGGAGGGAGGGAGAAAAAAGGCGGAAGCTTTGAGTTCGAGTGGAGAGAGCTTCCCAGTTTCCACTCTCTTGAAAGCGAAAAAGAGAGACGTACACACGCGCAAAGTGGGGTCCACTCCTGCCACGTAAGCTCCACTCGCGAGTGCCACGTGTACACTATGCGACACACCGACTAAAGGTCGGTTATATATATTATATACTCGTGACAAGAATATCTCCGGCTGCTAGAACTCAAGAGAGGGAGGGAGGGAGGTGGTCAATACCTATGCGAATGACATTGAACATGTGGATTGGCTACAGATATTAAGAATTGAAAACTTGAGAATAATGAATCTCCTCAATATATCTAATACATATGAAAACTTAAGTCGTAGTAATTTATCATCTAATTCTGACTCTTTGAGCAACACCTCCAATTAACCATTATCATCAACGGTGATGATTGAATATCGACAAAATAATGATAGACCGAATCTCATTCGACGAGCCAAAGTTTTCTTTTGTTTATACAGTATGTATGGTACCATAATTTGGAGCACCTTTAAAGTGATGCGCTTTCTATTAGCAAAGCGTACCTACCCCCACTACACCAAAAAAAAGTGAAGAAAGCTCTAAAGCTACCTTGATGGCGATGGTGAAAAAAATGCGGCACTTAATTTAAATTTTGAATTACCTTTCTAATATTTCGTTGTTAAGCAAATGGTATATTACACGACCAAATTATAATTGGTACAAAAATGGTATATTACATTCTCCCTTCGCTATACAAGTAAAAAAGGAGGGTAGTGAATTAAAAGCTGACAAGTAATGGCACGTGCAATTGAAATTGGCCTCGTTGACTTAGGTTAAAAAACATGAATAATTACCTTTACTTGAAATTTTAACGAGAGGCTCTTTAATTTGTGCCATCATTTCACAGATTTTGATTTACTACCACTTTTTTTTTTTTTCCTTTTTATTGGATAAGAATTTTTATTTTTTTTTGCTTGGACCAGATTGGATTAGCTGATTTGATATGGTTTTTGAGATTATCAATTCAATTCTTGATTCCTAAAAATAGAATTACTATTCAGACAGTCCGATTCCTGGTTTAAAGGGGGAATCGGACAGACTGAATATGCTTATTTTATTTTATTATTTCTTAAAAAAATGTGAAGTAAACACTTCGTTGATCTAGTCCCAAGTAATGGAAAAAAAAGTAATGGGAAAAAAATAAGTTATTGGTTCCATTAGACTGGACCGAACTATCGGTGTGGTCCGATTCCCTATCCTAGGACTAACCGATTCGCTCCCAATTTCAATTTTTAGGAACTAGGAATCAATCATCCCTACTCCCAATCAATTAAAAGCCGACAAGTAATGGCACGTGCACTTGAAATTAGCCTCGTTGACGTAGGTTAAAAACATTAATAATTACTTTACTGGAAATTTTAATAAGAGTCTGGTAAATTTGTGCCATCATTTCTCAGCTTTTGGTTCACCGACACCTTCTCATATTTTATTTTTTCCCTTTCTGATGGAGAAGATTTTTGTTTTGTTTTTTTTTTTGTGTGATTTTTATCCAATTATTATTCGATTATAGGGTCTTATTGACAACTGTCCTTAAGGGACTAATTAGTTTAACTAGAATTTAAAAAAAATAACACTTTTTGAGGTGTTTCGAAAACTGAAGAATTACATCATTAAGGAAGCTCCCACTTACTTGAAACAGAAAATTAGGGCTAACGAGTGGCGGGCACTTAGAGCACTCTTTAATCTTTTCCTTTCAGACCGACCCCCAAAAAAAACAAAAAAATCTTTTCCTTTCACAAGAAGTCTAACTCAAATTGGCCTTGGTTGGATCCAAAGTCCAAGCTAGCTGGCCACGGACACTTCTGCACGTCCAAAAGTGATGCTTTATTAGGTTCTTTGTGCTTTAAGGAGTGCCTTATGCTTTTGTGGGGAAAAAGGCAAAAATAACTCACAAGCTTTTTTCATTTTTATCTTCCTAAAATCAGATGCCTCTTTTCCTTTCCCCCGCTTTTCTGCTGGTCTTCCCTTTTCTAGGTGCAATCAAAAGATGGATCAATGAGAAGATATCGTGGATGGAAAAGACGCATCAAATAATTCACCTCGAAGCGATGCCGGCGAGACACCTGGTTTCAACAAACATTCTCCACAGGCAAAAAGAAAAAAAAAGGAAACAGAGAAGACAATAGAAGAATGCAATTGAAACGAATCAAGGAAAGCATCCTCACTCCCCATCATATGGTTTCTTGCCTTTTAACGCCTTGAATAACAATAAGAAAACCCTCCATTGCCCCATGTTATATCTTCAAGCAATGTGAAAGATCATGTACACGAGCTGCCGACATCGATTTCTTAGCACAACAGCAGATCAAGAACTAAACGACCCAACTAAAAGTATTCCCAGACACCATTACTTACCATCATGAGCACTCCATCCTACTATTAGCAATTATCTGCCAGCAATACATGGCACAGCGGCACTTGCATGAATTTTAGTTCAGAAGAATGAGAACGTATCCAACAAATTAACATGACTCCAGCAAAACTGACAATTTTCTCCAAAACCGTAAGAAAAAAACCCAAGAGTTTAGACTATCAAACGACATCAGACAAATTCATGAGTCATATTCCAATGAACGGAAAACCCAGGAAGGAGTCGAAGTAGAATGTCTCACTACCACGTATATCACAGGCCATATCTCATTACATGCCAATTTGATCACTGGTCATCCTCCTTTAGCTTGAGAAATAAATTGTAACAAAGTAAACTGATATGCACTCAACAACTCATTGGATTAGAGTAGATTCAGTCCTTATTTTGGCCAGGGAAAAAACTATACATATAAGACGTAAACACTACAAGAAAAGGCTGAATACAAAGAAAGCATCAAGAAATACTATCAAAACTTTCCTCTCAAGATGAGATAAGTACCTAATGGCTATTGATCCTCCACCCAGATCAAACATACTATGGACAAAGACCTCTATGCTCCGCCTTTTCAGTAGATATTTTCAGTAGATATCTCTTTTCTCTACCACATCAAAAAGGGTAACGAGAAATGCTCGATAGCTATGGCCTCATTCAGGTAATTTCAGGCGATTGAATAAGACAAGGAAACTCCGCTCAGGTACCACATAAAGGAATCCAAGATCAGCTCCCTTCAAGTATGGACCCATGCCCTATAATTTGAAATCAGAACAAGAAAACATATACCTGACATAAATGACCTGTTATACACAATTTGTGCCAACAGACGATCTTGGAAACGGTGTTACCTTGCCATTTAATTGAAGAAGCTCACCATCAACCCATTTTGGGTTGCGAAATCCGAACTCTGCTATCCTTCCTTGACCTTTGTAACTTGCAACCTAAAAGAAAAGCATTCCATGGTTTAATATATCTACCCATCACGGACATAATGCAAAGAAACATCAAAAGGTCTTCGCAATCCAGTGTGGAGGGGAACCATGCACAAAATCTGGCAATTTTCTGGCACCTATACTGACCAGAAATGATATCAAAGCAAGAAAAATGAAATATCTTCATGTTGTTTGTTGAGATGCTAAAATTGTCATTTCAAGTACACTAGACAAAGGTGTGGACGGAAACTTTATGCTCAGAATTTAGCAGCAGCTAGAAACAAAGAATTGTATTACTGTACCATCTAGTGAAATTACAGAGAAGAAACCCAAGACAATTTACACAGTACCCCTTGAAAAAGAAGCAATCTAAAACATCAGGATGCACATCCTCAACTAGAGAGAGAGAGAGAGAGAGAGAGATTACCACGCCTAATTCATCTGGGAACATCCCTCGATTAGAAGTTCGTCCCCGTTTCCCAATTTTGGCACGAAATGTAACCTATACAATCATACTTTTGGTTAGCTCAAAGTTAGATGCATCCTCGCATAATATATAGATACAAACAAGTAAATACATAATCCTTTGTGATCATCCCAAAGACATGAATATAAAAGACCTGGCCAGCAGGAACATTGAGATCCCCAGTCAACTTCACTGCTTCAACATATTCAAAGAATTCCACCTCCGATGAACCATTATCGGAGCCATTCCATTGTCCGAACTTGCGTCTCAGTTGAACCACTTCAGTACCATAAGGGCCAAATGCACCAACATATAAGCCTAGATTTTATCAAGCAAATGTCCTTTAATGCCAGGTTTCTCATAGTAAAAAGAAGAAGAGGACAAGAGAGAAAGGGAAAATCGATAATCTAAAGCGTACCATCAAAGGGATCTAAATCGCCTTTGGAAGTGGTGATTCGACTGAAATTTGTAAATTCAGATAGTTTATTCCTTTTCTCTGCCTGAGTAACTGCGAGTTTGACGATTTCCCGAACATCTCTTGAAACCTACAACAAGAGAAAGTTCATAGTGATGGAATGTTTGAAACATGAGTACAGATAATGGAAACAAAATCAATTTTTTCATGCACCTATATTTGAAAAGTATAAGACGCATGCATGGCTGTAATACCATAGTATTCTGTTTTATGTGAAAGCCAATCATATTCAGAAACTGAATTCAAGTATTTTCATTCTCCATGACCAGAGCACAAAGACACTGAACAGAAGTAAATATACTGCTGTTGATCAAATTTCTTTGGCAACATTTGTGTGTGTGTTTTTTTTTTTTTTTTTGGTAAGGTAAGTATTATAATGATTTTAACCAACAAATGTACAAAAAAGGACAAGGCACCAAAAGCTTACACTCATAGAGACTGACAACATTTGTGTTTATTCAGCTAAATACAACTTTTCTGCTAACTAAGAGGTTTCTTTAGAATATTATCTGGAACAAAAATTACTGTAGAGTATGGGAAATTTCAAATGTTCTGATGTATACTCTTTTAATCCTAAATTCTAAGATCAAAGCTCTAATCCTTAATCTCACCTTCGGCGAAACTTTGTCTGCAGCCCAGAATGCCTTTGCAACATCAGGGGGCATCAATTCAGATACACCTTGAGCTGCTATTGCTGCAACTTTCAATTTGGATACTTTGTTATTTCCACCATCATGCCCAAGGCCTTTACTAGGAACATGTAGCATGAAAGAATCTCTTTCTATATCCTTTAATTCTGCTGGAAGACGTGTAAACTCATCCTTTGAAGGTGTGTCCTCATTATGCACTACCCCACCAATAAAAAACTTCATATCCAGATCTTTTTCATCCTCTTTGACACTGCTATCTTCACCTAAACTGATTTCATCAGACTGGAAATTTTCCACATCACCATCTTCATCTTCTGAATTCTCCAAAGGAACTGCTTCTTCATCATCGTCCTGCATTAACTGCTTGACGGAATCGCTGTCCTCAATAACTTCCTCAGCTACATCAACATTCATAACTTTCACTTTCAGTCCAGGAATTCTATCTTTCAAAAAGTTTATTACACTTTTTATCCCTTCCTCAGTCGCTCCTTCAATATTCAGGCCCTTGTCATCATTCGTCTCGGTCTTCAACTCATTTTCTTGTACATCTGCAACTGATGTTTCATCAACTTTAGAAGATTGGCTTTTTGAGGATTTTGATGAGGAGCTTGTGGAGGCCACCGAGTTCCCTTTGGTTCGATGCAAATACACTACCTAACAACATTGTGACATCAGAAGCATTTCGCAAAAACTTCAACAGAACTAGGGGAATCACAAAGTAGCAGTTTTCACTTACTTTACAATGCAGCTAGAATGATTTTGGGGTAGAAAATACTAGAAAAATATTTTAGGATAATAGAAACAAGTAACTCAGTCTGCAACTCTAAGATATCACCAAGGGTCCACATGTAAGGAAAGAAAAATACGAGGACTTAAGAACAATGTCCATGTTCACTTGAATGTACCGATTTGTACTACCAGAAACAAGGTGGGCTTATGTAGAAGATTCGCATCTCAGAGAAACTGAACTTCAATTATGTATCAGTACAAAAGAACTACCAAAAGTCATGCAAGGTTGCCATCATGTCAAAGTAATCGAAAAGCGTAATCACACTTGTACGGCCAGTTATAGAGGCTCAAGGCACAAATATTTGAAGCTTAAGTACCAAGATAAATCAGCAGCACATCACCTGCATTTGATATGTATCGTCAGTATCTTTGACAACAAAAATTTCAAATATTGGAGTTCCAGGAGATGCAGTGACCAACTGCCTGCAACAAAAATATTAATCACCACCCAGTCCAGATGAATGCTGCATAAACTATAGTCAGAAGAAATTAACCTCGAACTGTAACTTCTTCCAACAAATCTGCCCACACTGGGAGTTATGCGTATAAGTCGGCCAAAGGGATCATTAGAGTCTTTTGAGCAACCAACCCACCAGCCCACCTGCCAAAAACAGGCGGTGAAATTGTTAGTGGAATTCAAAATAGTTCAGCATAGCTGCAACCTTCGCAGTTCTTCATTCTACCTGTTTAAGGAAATAGGTGTGGCAATACGAACAGACAATTAACTAATTAACTCCACTACATTCTTCAAAGGATAGGACATGTCACTGTAATTCGACTGCTGACAACATGAAAAGCGTATTACTAACTTGATGACCAATAATGCATCAAATATAAAATTAATTCAGGATAAACAACAATGACATGATGGCCCACGACAAACATTGGCACCTGGCAAAATGTCGATATCATGGAAAGGGATCAAAACAATGGAATAGTAAATTCTTTCATACTGCAAATCCTACTGTTTCAGCAGAACGGCCTTCCTTTTACAAAGGCCCTCTGCATAGTATTTAATGATAGTTTAGAAGAACTTGAACCAAAATCAAATTGAGACATAATACCCTATGACATGAACACAAAGAAGTACATGAAAATAAGACAATCGTAAACGCAACCAAACAGGAATAAGACAACCAAAACTGAGTTATGTTGGGCCTCAGACAGAATTCAAAAGGAGTAAAGATCATAAAAGAATTTTAAAGGGTACTCAACAACCAAAAAGATAACATTGTCATAAGAATCAAATAAACATGGAAAACAGGAAGATAAAGATGAACAAAGTAATGTCATAAAGATGATGAAAGTTACCAGCCCGCTTCCCGTATGTTTACATAACCTTGAAGCCTCATGATAACGCTCTTCCTCTATTGCATTCTGCATGTAAACAGGAGATTAACTAAAAGGCGGACTGGTTAATGAACTAGCAAATGCTTCTAGCAAACATAGAAGTGGCCGAACCTTCAACTGAGCCATGATGTCAGCAACAGCATCCTTCGATGTAGCTTCAGCAATAGCCATCTTTAGTTTTGCAGCCTCATGGAAGTCTTCCTTCTCGATCGCTTCTTCCAGTTGGAACTGTAAACCATGATATTAGCACCACGAAGAGGAAGAAGATTCAAGAAATTTCAATATTACATCATTTTGAGCTTTTTGCAGGGGAGACTGGAGTGACTGAATAAATGCCAAATCCACAAAATAAAAATTTAACTAACAGTCTTCCTAAGGACTATACAATTCGTGCCAATTAGCATTCTTCAGCAGTATAAGACATCGCCCAATGATATTTGGATAAAAGAAAGCAATAAACATCACCTACATCAATCTAGAAAGAAAGGCACTTCTGGTTTATCACATCACGCTGCACACAGAGCACATTACGCCAGGTAAAAGCTAAAAGCAAGGGCACTTAGTAAGCCACTCAGAAGCAACAATCCAATTCAAAATCTCACAAGACAAGCCACAAGAAGTAGACTGGGAGAACAACCCAATCGCCAAGAAATCATCAACAAAAGAAACCCAATTCAGAATCATTCAAGTCCAGGGGGGGGGAACATACCTTGAGAACGGAGGCGAAGCTCTCGGCCTGCTCAATCTCGGAGAAATGGCGGCTCCACCGGTTCCAGTCCCAATCGGAGCAAGAGCTGCTGGAGGCACCCTCGACACCGCCGCCGCCGCAGCGGCAGAGCGGAGCCGGGCTCCTGCGGGGCCGGGCGGAGGAGGAGACGCCGGCGTTCCTGCCGAGGGCGGCCCGGGCGCCGGAGCCGAGGAGGAGGAGGCCGGGAGGAGGGGCGGCGGCGGCGGCGGCGGGTTTCTTGGCCGCCGGCGAGTCGAGGAGGCAGAAGGGGCTGGCCGCGACCCACGACGCATTGGTCACCGCCATCTCCGTGCCTCTCCCTCGTTCTCCGCGCGAGCGCGATTCGATCGATCTTCGGGGAGGTTCGTGTAGCGAGGGGGTTCCCTTGGTCGTGTATGGACAGCAGCATCGCCAGATAAAAATCGGAATATCCGAACGGGGCCCTCACTTGCGCTCACTCTTTTTTTTTTTTTTTTTTTCATTTTTTGTTCTTGCCTCGCGTTGTCTCGTCGTTGGTGAATTCGATCCACGGCCCCAAAATTTCCGTCTTTTCGTATTAACCCTGCCGAATTAACGTAATTTTCAATAAAAGTTCTCATTTCTCCAGCTTCATTTTCTGACATGAATCGAATCGTACACTTATGAAAAACATTTTAATTTTATTTGTTGAACGAATGGTTTAGAATATCATAAGGATTTGAATCTCTAGACTGTTGGAGATGAGATTATTCCGTTGGTTCGTACAATTATTTTGATTTTATTAATGACTACTATTTTAGATATATCTTAGTACGGGATTATCTAAACGACAAAGTTAAACTAGATTATCGAGCAAGACTTAATAGGCAATAGTCGTAGTGTTAAAGTCATATAAAGACGCTTTATTATTAAAGTCATTCTACGCCGCCGATGTCTTATGTTGCGTGTTGGATTATTTTCATTTTGTATTCACGACAGTACAAATTGAAAATGAAGTTCACTTACTATTTCGATGACGTAAAGCCTTCATAGTGGGCTTTTCGCGATTATCTTCTAGAAAGGTCGACTTTTTTGGAAGTGTTTTCGAAGTTCTCGAGATGTGAAACTTCAATTCACTATTTAACTAAACTTGAATGAGCCAAGAAAATTCTTGCAAAGACTCAGAAAAATCAACGGTGATGTAATTATGAAATTGATCGGACATGAGCGGGTTTGGACTGGCTAAGATGGGTGGGTAGATTCAAAAAAAAAAAAAAAAAAAAACTGTTCGGAGGAGGAACAAATCGGGTATGATTTTGGGCCGGGCTATCCATGGCCCGCCTAGCCCCATCCGTTAATGAAGTTTCATTCTCCGCAACTATACAACACCATGGATATTTTTATAATAATGTTTTAGGAACAAATCGACATCTTACGTGTAACCCGCCGTTAATTTAAACGTGAATAAAAAAATATAAGTGAATATCCATCTTATCAACCCATCTTATTATCCCTATTTTTCCCTCATTTTGTAGTGTTTGGATTATATGAATGTAAAAAAGTTTATTCCTAAGATTATACACTGGACCTAAGTTGATGAGCAAGCTGGCCCAAGCTCTAGGGCCACGACCTTAATAGCTGTAGCGCCTTCAAAGCTACATTGCCTCACCCAACATTAAAGTGTTTTCAAATATGTATTACTAGTTATATATGAAGGGAATTTCTGATTTCCAAAAACCGGATTCGACACTAAATCAAATCTCTAAACTTGTGCGGAAGACGAGCCCGGGAAAAACACATGCATTATCAATCCTAAGGCACATCACATAATCGAATATACCTTGTTAGCCATATATTAAGCACCGATGCGATATGAGGAAGATAATTTGGCCATGTTCGATCTGATGACGCCAATTCGCCTTGAAGGAAAGATGGGTGTTGCCTTTTGCTTACTGTTCTTTCTTTTTGGAGCGTTTCAAGTGAGAGAGGGAGGAGGAACGTACGTTACTTCAAAAGGTGCGTTCCTTCCTCTTTATTTCCCCTTATATACGTCCCCCTTCAAAAATAAACATGTCCCTTCATCGTATCCCTTTATCTATGGGCTATAATCTTGTGGGCCAGGCTTTTAGGCCCAATATGGGCGGACGGGCCAACTTAGGCCCATCACGTTAATAATTAAAATCATTATCTCACACTCGCACATGGTGGGCCGAACATGATCCTCTTTACCTCTCTTCAACATTTATACTGGTGAATAATCCGTGCGACTAGCATACTTTGAAAGTTCATTGTCATATATCTGTTAAGAATATATAGTAGCTCATAATGGGCATCACACTCTGAGTAGATTTAGTATGTAATACCCTAGATTGATCGATCACATTTATATCTCTTGATCTCTTTTATATAATTATATATATATAAACTGCATTCATAATTGGTCGACTAGTGAATACAAAAACTACAATGTGATTCTCCAAATTTGATCTTCCTCTTTCCTTCAAACTCTCAATTTTAGTTCAGCTTGCTTTTCTAGAAATGTCCCATTAGATCGAATCAACTCATGACCATTGGCAACATCCTAAGATAGCAAACACTAAATAGAAATCTTGAGAATAAGTAAGAGTTATGAGGGCACTCAAATTGAGGAACTCTTTTCCTCAAGAGTTTCACACGGCATAAAAGTTGAGATTAAACTTTTGCCACTCTTATTGGTTGTTTCATGCATACGTAGTATGAAATACGTATTACGGTATTAACTCATTTCCCATGGAGCATATGTTTACACCTTTAATACCGTACAGATGATAGTTCAGACATACCCAATGTCTAACTTGAGTTCACGTATGTATTCATTCACAAAATTCATCAGAACTCACATATGGCATCTTAGACAAATAAAGTAAAATATGTGAGGTATTTTACTTTCGAACATAGTAAATATTATGTCATCATCTTAACACTTAGTTAATGTGACATATATATTTGAAGCTTGAGCTCTCAATTATCACCTAGATAATAAGCTTAAAACCGTCTCATCTCTATTTATCACATAGTAAATAGAGGCGATTACTTGCGTGAGTGGGCTAATATTATATCTGTCCGACATACTTTCTTAACTTAAAGTAATGCACTGAGCATTAAGATGCATAAAGATCAAACAAATATTCATAGTCATTAATGATGAAAAAACACTAGTTCATAAATGTGAACAACTCAAGGAAATTACAATCCAGTACATCAGACTCTACGCAATCCTAGAGATTTTACATGACCATAAAACACATTTCTAGGTATTGGCTTTGTCATAGAATTTGCTATCATTCTATGCGTAGATATGTACTGTAAGTTCATATCCTTTTGTGCAACCATATCTTTGACAAAGTTATACTTGGTATCTATATGATTGGTCTTGCCATGATATTTTGGATCTTTAGTGTACGCTATAACTGCTTGGCTATCACAGTTAACCAATAATGGATTTTCAATAATACCTAAATGATCCAAAAATCTCTTAAGCCAAACTCTTTCCTATACTGTTGCTGATAATGCCACGAACTCAGCTTCCATCGTGTACAAGGCTATACACGTTTGCTTCTTACTGCTCCATGATATGGTGCCATTGTTCAGTAAGAAAGCAAATCCAGAGGTAGATTTTCTTTCATCTAAATCTTCTCCCCAATCAGCATTTGAATAGCCTTCAAGTCACAGATCATTTCCTTGGTAATTCAGCTTGTAATCAGCAGTTCCCTTTAGATACCTCAGTATTCTTTTAACGGTTTTCCAATGTGCTTGACCTGGATTGGATTGGTATCTACTCACCATTCCAACTGCAAAACATATGTCAGGTATTGTACACATTATAGCATACATCAAGCTCCTAACATCACCAGCATAAGAAACATGTTTCATTTGTTCCTTCTCTTGTGGAGTCCTTGGACACAGTCTATAGCTCAATCCTTCACCTTTTGCAATAGGAGTGTCTATGGATTTACAATCTTGCATACGAAATTGTTCAAGAACCTTATTTATATACGTTTCTTGCGAAAGAGATAACGATATCTTCGAACGATCTCTTAAAATCTTAACTCCAAGAATGTATGCAGCCTCACCCATATCTTTCATCTCAAGGTTGGAAGATAACCAACTCTTGACAGTATTAACAAACTCCATATTGCTTCCGGCAATTAGTATATCATCAATATATAATGATATGATCACAAATTGATCTTTGGATCTTTTGATATATACATAATGATCCTCATCTATCATTGTAAAATTATATGCCATTATGGTATTATGAAAACGTATATACAATTGTCTTGACGACTGCTTAAGGCCGTATATCGATCTCAAAAGTCGACATACCTTTTCTTCTTGGCCTTTCATTATGAAACTAGCAGGTTGTTCCATATATATTTCTTCCTCTAATTCTCCATTGAGGAAAGCAGTCTTTACATTCATTTGATGTAACTCAAGATCCATACTAGCCACTATTGCTAAAATAATGCGAATCGAGGTAAATCTCACTATAGGAGAAAATGTTTCTTCATAATCAATTCATTCCTGTTGATTATACCCATTCGCCACAAGGCGAGTCTTATGCCTTTTTATCGAGCTATTAGCTTTTCGCTTTATTTTGAGAACCCACTTGTTCCCAATAGCTTTGCGTCCTTTTGGAAGATCAACCAGTTCCCAAACTTGGTTTGACTTTATTGACTCAATCTCCTCTTCCATTGCATGAATCCATTTTTCCTTATTAGGGTAAGTTAGAGCCTCATTAATATTTTTTGGCTCATCATCATCTTGTGAAGCAACCATAAAAGTTTCCCCTTCAATGTCAAAATGTCGACGGGGAATACTTTTGCGACTTGTTCGCCGTATGGGAGATTGTACACTTTGCACATCATTCCCCATTATGCTCCTACTAGGATTAGATAATGATGTCGTCTCATCATGTGATTGTAATTGATAATGAGTTGAGTTCAATTCATCACTTCTCATATTACTCCCACTTGGACAAACTCCACTAATATCATTATCTTGATCCAAGGTTTCAAATAGGGAGTAATTTTTACATATTTCGCCCTTCTTAGGAAATTCATTCTCTAAGAATATGACATCCCGTGATTCAAATTCAGTTATACTCATACTTTCCTGCTCACCTATGAACACATACCATTTCAAGTGTTCAGAGTATCTTATGAAAATACTCTTCTTTCCTTTTGGACCCAATTTCCCAAACTTGTGAGAGAGCTCATGAGTATAGGCAGCACAACTCCATAGCTTAAGAAAACTTAAGTCCAGTTTTCTACCTGTCCATAACTCATATGGAGTGGAAGTAACTGATTTGGAAGGCACTCGGTTAAGTATATAGGCAGCAGTTAACAACGCATCACTCCAAAATGTGATAGGTAAGTTAGCATGCGTCATTATGGACCTAACCATTTCTAGTAGGGTTTTGTTTCTTCTTTCCGTAACACCATTTTGTTGAGAAATATATGGAATAAACAAGTGTCTTTCTATTCTTTTTTCATCACATAATTTTCTGAACTTATCAGATAAATATTTTCGACCTTGATAAGATCTTAATACTTTTATTTTCTTGTCTAATTGATTTTCTACCAAGTTCATAAACCTTTTGAAACAACTTAATGCTTCAAATTTATGAGAAATCAAATAGACATATCCGAATCGAGTATAATCATCTATAAAAGTGATGAAATAAATAGCCCCATGCATTCCTCTCACATTCATTGGACCACAGATGTCAGAATGGATTAAATGCAGAGGAAATTCAGCTCTTTTATCTTTTCTAAATGGTTTCCTTGTCGTTTTCCCTACTAGGCAATGCTCACATATGGACAAATCGACTTTTTCAATGTTGCCCAACAAGCCCTCTTTGGCTAGTCTATTCATACGTTGTTGGCCAATATGATCAAGTCTAGCATGCCACACATTCACATCATTATCATATGAATTATGAGACATGAGAAGGGAATAACAAACATTGATATCACCACAGTCAACATTTAGTATAATAAAACCATCTAGAAAATGACCACTACCATAGTAGTGTGTATCCAAATACAAATCTACACCATTATTATGAAAGTTCACACTAAAACCAAGCTTAACCAACACCAAAACAGACACTAAATTCCAACGAATCTCCAGAACATACAATACATCATGTAAGAATAAAGTGCGTCCACCACGCATGTTCAGTTGGCAGGTGCCAATTCCTTTTACTTCAGCTTTGGAGTTGTTTCCCACATAGATCTACTTAGTTCTAGTTGGTACTCGTCGGAATTCCACGAATAATTCTCTATCCTTTGCTACATGGTCTGTCGCTCCTGAAACTACAGTCCACAAATGATTAGATTTAGTTAAGAATATAGAATTTGACACATTAGCAAAGCTCTTAAGAGTATAAGGGGTGAGTACCTTCTTTGACTCGCGACAGTCGCGAGTGTAGTGACCCTTCTGGTCACAGTTGTAACACTTCACAATTGAAATACTCTTCACTTGAGGACATTTTCCTCTCTTATGTTGGTCAGCTCTTGATTTCTTGCAAGAAGGACTTGATCCCTTGCATTTTCACATATTGAACGAATCAATGCGCTTGCGCTTAGAGCTCGAAGCTCCTTCTAAGTTGGAAGCAATATAGCAAATATGTGTTTCCTTCTCAAATGCCTTGAGGTAGTCCTCTGCTAGCTCAAGGTGGTGCACAACATTCTCAATTTCTTCCATAACATGGTCAAGAGCTTCTAGTACTTCTTGCTTTTCAAGCACACATTGAATTTTCATATTCAATAATTCATAGTTATCGCCATTGAGCTTTTCATCTTTGTTCACCTCGGCAACTATGCTCTTTGTGGCTAAAGCCATTAATCTGAACACATCAGACATATATGCACGAATTATTAATGCCTATCATTTATACATCCATTTTGCACAGACCCATCATATTAATGAACAATTTTAAGTAAGGTTTCAGAATCAAAATGTCACTATGTTTCCAATCATCCTCCAAAAATCATAATTTAAAACTATCATTAATATAATTGTCTTATGCAAAATAAATTCTATGAAGCTACAAAAACTTCTATGAACTATCCACAGCAGTCAACAATAACAGAAAGCAAATAATATTTGACATCCAATAGAATAATAATGCTTTCATATAATACAACTAACATATCAGTTGTCACACCAACAACAACTAGGTAGAAAAACATTATATAAGATGTCCACAAAACACACTAAACAAAGACCAGCCAATACATCTAACACCAAGTCAGTATACGAATTGGGAAAGATCCTCTTTTGTTCAATTTCTTGATCTTTTCCCTTATAACAATCCAGTAATAATTATCTATAAAATCCATCACAATTTTCCTATATGAAGCGGCTTTGTTGACATCCCATATACGATTCAACACTTTTTGCCATTCTGGTGGAAGAGTGTTCATGAAAAATTGCACCATCTCAGACTGTGGCATAGGACGATCATTCCATATGACCTTTTGAATTTTTCCATTGACTTCAAGAACGTGATCAATTAAGTCACCACTTGTTGACACCCGAAATTTTTGTCGACGTTTTAAACATTCAATTTGCAAAAGTAAAAAAAAAATTGTTTGAAATGAAAAGATAAAAAAAAAATAGAAATAAGGAAAAATGAAAAAAAGAAAGAGAGAGAAAAAAAGAATAAAGAGCCAAAAAGATTTTAAAACATGAATGAAAACATAAAAAAAAATGAAAAAATGAATGAAAATGAAAAGAAAACAAGGAAAAAGTAAAGGAAACAATAAAAGAAAAAAAGAAGAAGAAAAAATAAGAAAAGGAGGTTTTTATCTCGCACGGGGGGATTCTCTCTAGCTCTGGATTTTTTTGGGCGCGGGGGCTCTCTCTTTTTTGGTTGGCTCTCTCAAGCTCTCTCCGGGGGGGGCTCTCTCTAAAATTTTGGCCGAACAGACTCTTTGATTGGGGGCTAGGGGATTCTCTCGCTCACGGGGTCTCTCTCTCTCTAAAGAGCAAGTGGGTAACTTGGGAAGAGATCAGAGGGAAAAACCGAAAAACGGAACAGGAGAAGAAGATCGATCGATCGCCATCGCTCCTTCCCCCACCTCGCATGCGATTCGAGTCGATCGAAACTATCGTCGGTGGCAATGATGACGACGACGACATCGGTGGTGACAGGGGGCTCGATCAGTTAGGGTTTTCTTCCATTGGTGTGATCGGAGCATCTATGACGATCTCTTGATCAATCGCTTTCGTGATTTGGAGATCGGAAGCCCTGTTTTTCGCTAAGATTCTCTCCGGTTTTCGCTGGATCTCTCGGCTCCGACGCTCTTGCCTTCTAGAGCCTTAGAAGAAGAGCAACTGTCAGATTGAGGAGCTCAAGGTGTGGGGCTCAGATCCGAAGCTGACCGGTAGTGACGACGATCAACAACGGGTTCGACAGCGGCAGCAACAGCTTTCGGTCGTCTTCTCGTTCTGTTTTTATGATCTCTTTGTTCTAGTTTGGGCTCTCGCTCGCTCGCTCGATCAATCGAAGACCGGTGGTCGAGGATCGCACGTGAGCTCTCTCTCTCTCTCTCTCTCTCTCTCTCTCTCTCTCTCTCTCGATCTGTTAGGGTTTCGATTTTTGTTCTCTCTTTGAATCCGTTCGGGTCGTGGATTCTGACCTCTCCCTCTCGATCACTCTCTCTGGTGATTTTGCTCTCAGCTGAATCTGACGCTCTCGTCGCGGATCGCGTCCTTCCGGAGCTCGAGGTGCAAGGATTCGGAACTGCACCGAGTTTGGAGGTCTCAACTCGGCTCCGAGGGCAGAACCAAAGAGTAGATTTGCTGGTGTTCACGAAGACTAGATCACTCGATCAAGCATCAAAGTTTCACAAACAAGGTATCATTTTGAATCTGGTTGGCAAGCTTTGCTAGAAGTGATTGTCGAGTATTATGGATTGGAAGTTGATCAGGTTACTATTACTATTTTCATATGTTTGATTCCAGTTGTCATTGATGCTTGTGTGAAGCTTGTGTCAGTGTGGTGTGATTGATTAGTGGGCGTTTTACATCGATTAGGTTTTACCATTGATGATCTTTATGTTTACTTTGTCGTCTTCATGATTGCTTGTTTAAAACTTCATGCCGATCACAGGTCTAGCTTTTAGGGTCATAAACTTACAGAGAAATGATATCTCAGCGTAAAAACACATTTGTATGGAGAGACCTCTCATTTGAAACTAAAAGCATGTGGATAGTTCTTGATTATCTGAGGATAGATTGTTGTTGCCATCTGTTGGATCCCATGCTTGCTTTACTTTTAATTACTGGGACCTTGCAGTAGATATATCTCATCTTGGATATCTTGCCTTTCTTCTGGTTTTCTTTCGAATGAGACTCATTATATTGAAAAAGAGAAAGAGGATTTTTAAGTTCTTGCAGATATACAACTTTGCAGTTATTGTTCTATCTCTTGTATATCAATCTCTTTTTGTTGGGGATTTTTGTGCAAAAAGAATGCAAGAAAGCAAATTATATACTTAAGGTGATTGGTTTTCAGCTGACCTTGCTTCTCTTATGGGTGTTTCCTTCAGTTGATTGCCTTTATACTGTGATTGTTGGTGATCATCATAGTGTCCGATGAGGCGAGGACCTTTTGTGTCAAAGTGCATTCTCGACATTGAAAGTTCGGGGCCAGGATACATTACTAACTGAAATTTCTATTGAAAGCTAGATGGTAACTCTTTACTGATATGCATTGTTCAATCTTGTATCTGAAATTTTCTGCTGGATGTTATACTTGGATTCATGAATCGATGCTTTATGAAATGCCTTTGGTTATAACATACAGTTCTTTTTTTATTATGGAATTGATTCGATTAGGGAAATGCTGTCTTTTCTGTGGCTAATTGCTGTTAGTCTTAAGATGAGATAGCAGATTTGTCCAATTGCTTTCATTATGTTGTAGAATGATGGTGTGACACGCTACCATGTTCTATTCCTGATTGACTTGTTCATGTTCTTGAATTTTTAGAAATTCACGTGTTAAAATTTTTGAGAAGCTTCCTCGTGAAATTTGTTCTTATGATGCTGATTTCACATGATTTGTATATCAATTGGACTCAACTTCTCTTGTGATTCACATGATAGAAATCTGTCATAAAAATGAAATTCATGACCCCTGTTTTTCCCTTGTCAAAGCTGACCTCGTCATTTTTCTGTGATTTCCTTGTTAAGGAATTCTAAGATTGGATCCTTAACAAAAGTTGTTCGTTTCTCTTTTGTTTGCGCTGTGGTAAAACTTCATATTCTTCAGATTTTCTTTTTAGGTCAAATCACTATTAATGTGTCATGACATCCCGACGTGACATTGTGCATTCTTGAATTTTCATAAACTTCTATGTGGCTCACATTAAAAAAAACTTTTGCGATGAAAGTTGTTTCCCATGATTGGGTGTGCATTTGATTCCATTTTGAGGCTAGTTTGGTTATGGATTGATGTTATTTTGATCAAGTAGACTCATACGTGCTTGTGAGAAGATATAGCTTCAATTTTATGGCAATTTGTCATCAAACAATCACAATTTGCAGTCTAGTGTGCTCTGTTATAATTCTGATTGTGTGCCGGAAGTTGTGGATTAAGCATGGATTAGATGGATTTTTTCTTAGCTTATTTGCCCGTGGGACAATGATATCACGTGTCAAGTCTCTTGTCAATTTTACATGTTCAAAGATGCATATTTTTTAGTAAGTGATCCTTAGTCAGCTCATTCATTTGTTTGATTAACTGAGAACCAAGATTATATGGCTTGGATGCTTGTCATGTTATATGCTTTGCATGTGATCATTAGATGAATGACTTAGGTGTGGCACATAACAATACTGAACCTTGAGATGTCGCATAGAACTTGACTTAGGGACTTCGTGACTTTAGTCACCATTTGTGAACATAAAAAATGTCTTGCTTTTGTTTGTTTTGATACGTGATGATTGTTTCTTTAATTTGTATACATCTAGTAATCCGGATTTCTTAGATTCGGTTTAGAATAAGATTCTGAACATGGATAAAGCGTGAAGATGGTGAAGGTCGATGTCCATTCCGACCATTGTCATGTAATATTCGTTATCCCGACACATGTCTCGGGTTCCATGCATTGTATAAAGCCCGACGATTTGCGGGTTTCTTTTCTTTCTCGATTGTTTTCTCTTTTATATTCTTTAGAATTGCATGATTAGGTTTACTACTTTCTCTTGATTGTTTACTTCATGTCTTGCAATTTAATTTTCATTGATTGTTTTCCTTTCATTTCTTAGGAATAAAATATAATAGAATAGAATAAAAGTAATTCACCACGCATGATCATTTAGTATAGAATTGACGATCCTGAAAATATAAAAAGAAATGCATTGACATGTTAGGAAAAAACACAATATACTGTTTAGGTACCGAAAAGGTGCTAATAGCAATATTAGCGTAACCCAAGTCCCCGAACCTAGATATCTGGTTACGTAGGAATCGAGGGAACACTCCCGACCCTCGATTGGGTTTCTAGCCGACCCCCAAGATGAGGTTAGTGGCGACTCCTGTATATTTTTTAGGTTGTTAAATACTTAGATCGTATAAATAAATCCGCTGTCGCGCGGGGTATGAGCTTGGGAGAGCTCGTGATCTCGTGAGGAAACTCTCGTGATTAAAGTACCCCTAAACCCGACCTTTCCCCTCCTTGGCCATTTCGAGGGGTGGTGAGATCGGGTCGCGACACCACTCTCCTATCGATGATCAGTTAGCTCAGCTATCAACTTAGAAAGCATTTTCTTTTGTTCATCGGTAATTGAGCGAATATGTGTGCGCAACCTAAGGGGAGGCATTGTTCCTGCAACAAATGCAGAACAAATAAGGGATCACATATAATCCACATAGACTTAATTGGAAAAAGAAACATATTCTTTTCCTTTTTTTGGTCAACAGTTAAAGTCAACGGTCAACGGTCGTCAACGGTCGAGGTCAGCCGGGTCTGATGGATCGACCCAGCACGTGTGGCACACGTGCAGCTGACGTTACGATGACGTCAGCTGTCGCGTGCCTCGCACGTGCGCATGCGACGCATGCGCCTGCCAACGCACGCGCCGAAATCGCTGGTTCGTTCCGGCTGCGCGTAGGGGCGCGTCCGGCGGCGTTTCGCCACTCGTCGCGCTTGTCTTAACGAGACCTTCCATCCAACGCTATCAGAAATGGATTTCGACTTACAGAAACTCAAAAAAATGGATGAACAGTGCTCGGGTGTTAGGATTTTTCCGTCCCGATCGGTGTCGGCCGATTAATTTCACGAAAATTAATAAGAAAACATCCATAAACATGAAAGGGGTTGGGAAAAACATGAAAAATGATCGGGAAACAAGAACTACGGCTCTGATACCAATGAAGGGAATTTCTAATTCCCAAAAACCGGATTCGACACTAAATCGAACCCCTAAACTTATGTGGAAGACGAGCTCGGGAAAAACACATACATCATCGATCCTAAGGCACATCACAGAATCGAATGTATCTTGTTAGCCACAGATTAAGCACCGATGCCGATATGAGGAAGAGAATTTGGCCATGTTCGATCCGATGACGCCAATTCGCCTTGAAGGGAAGATGGGTGTCGCCTTTTGCTTACTGTTCTTTCTTTTTGGAGCGTTTCAAGTGAGAGAGGGAGGAGGAACGTAGGTTACTTCAAAAGGTGCATTCCTTCCTCTTTATTTCCCCTTATATACGTCCATTCTAAAAAGAAACGTGTCCCTTCATCATATCCCTTCATCCATGGGCCCTAATCTTGTGGGCCAGACTTTTAGGCCCAACATGGGCGGACGGGCCAACTTAGGCCCATCACATTAATAATTAAAACCATCAGTATGAATCACAACATTTCACAATACAATTTCCTTTTTCTTTTTCCTAACATTAGTAGAGTCCGTGTAAGGCTCCTTGTGTGAGATTTTATTGGATTACTACAAACTGTTTTAAAAATTTCAGCTAGAAATGCATGCTTTGATACATTGCGCCTCATGCTTGGTCTTTTTTTAAGGGTCTGGAAAGCCTTAGCCTAAGGCGTGAATATATACGATTGGGGAGGTAAATTAAGGTCTAAAAGATTCATTCGAATTCCCTTATGCTTAGTCATTGGGGAGGCAAATCAGGATTTAAAAAGAATTAAATTCAAGACTTATAGCATATGTTCACATTCTTGAAAATGACCTTTAAGAGAACATGTAAGCATGATGATTTGATGATGGGCGTGTCGTTGCTTGAACAACCCCCTTAGAATTTCACTTCGCAGCATTGGCCGAGTTCCGTTGAACCAATGCCAAAAACGACAAGTCATACCGTGAATTATAAAGCATTGATACTTTTTGGAATATTTCGTGTCAAGTTAGATACTCTTTGATACTCAATCAATAGCTGTCGGATTTTTCGACATTCAATTAACTCTCTTGATACGCAAGTTCGGAATTTCGACATACGAGTTCAAAATTCTAACATGTGATCAATTCTAAAAATTCTCAATAAATGATGGGTTAAAATATAAATATGTAAAAAGTAAAAAATAATAAAAACAATAAAAGGTGAAAAGAAAAAAAATCTACTATTCTTTTCTCTTTTGACTCACTTTTCATGACATACAATTTACCCCATAAATTTGCTTTTTCTTCCAACATGTCTTGATACACGAATCCAGAATGTGGATTGTTTTTTTTTTCCTCTAAGTTTTATGGATTATTAGAATGGAGTTAAATTCGTTAAATTTAAAAAATAAACGATATTAACAAATAATGACTTAATGTTATTAGTGTAAATTCATTCCTGGCTCTTTTATTATTATTCATTCAATCAAATTAATTTGATTGAAATTATCATAAAAATGATAATTAATCATGTATAATTAAAAATATATATTTAATATACAACGTGTCGGAATTATCTATTTTTTGAAAAATGATGTGTCGATGTGTTATATCGTATCGTATCGCATGTCGCTTGTCGGTACTACTTAGGTGACAGAGGTAGAGCGCAAGCTCAGGCCAATGCAAGTGGATTAGCGTTGCCGCCAGTCGATACTGGTGTAGCAGCACCTGGTGATCTGAGAATTGATGGGAGCTAGCAACTAGCCACAAGCCAAGTCTAGCTTTGTTATCTATGGTGAGTAGTTTCTTTATTCTCTACCTTTTATTGAATTGAACTACTAAATACCCGTTAGAGACCATTAGTAAATATAATCAGATTTCTATCGTCGATTAAATTCCGGCATGTGTCTTCACTGTAGTTTTAGGGTGCCTCGTGGTTAATTAGGGGGTGCATGACAAACCTTTGTTTTTGTTTTAGAAATAATTTTTCTATTTTAAATCTGTTTCTGGAATAGAAATCCGTTTGGTAAACCTATTCCATTTTTCTATTTCTGAAATAGATTTTTATTCCAGAAATATGTTTGGAATAGAAATCGGAAGTAGAAATTTTCTACTTCTCTATTTTCTCTATTTCTGTAATAGAAATGAGAGATAAAAATTTTTCTCATCGTTCGTCAATTGGTCCTTCATCCGTCGCCGTCGACTAGTTGCCGGCCGTCGCCGACCGCTGCCGCCGGTCGCCGGCCACTCGCCGCCGGTCCACCGCCGTCCGTAAAGAAATTTTTTTGTGTTGTTATTAAACGAATTTCTATTTTTAGTGTAGAAATTTTGTGTCATTATCAAATGATTATTTTCTTAGAAACTTTTCTATAAATAGAAATATAAAAATCTATTTATCTTTCAAAATTTATTTAAAAACAGAATGGTTATCATTCACATTCTTAAATTCTAAAATCGTATCTTTATGTTTCTTAACACTCCCTAAATCACGGCCTTGCATTGTTGTCCTTCTTGTCAGACCACGCCAGACACGTGCACTCGATATAAACACACAAAAATGACGCGTAAGGGGGAAAAGTACAGATTTTTATGTCTCTAACTTCTTGATATGTCCTCTATGGGGATATTTTAGTGCTTGTGCCGTTTGCAAGTTTTCAATTGGCTGGGAGATAGTTTGTACTCAAGTACGTAAATTGAGACTAGACTGTGGGGGCATCAGGATCAAATGGGAAATTGGGCATATTCGACGATGGACTCTTTCGGGCCCTCCAAATATTATGAACCGGGTCAAACGTCCTCCGCGGGTGCGGGTCCGGGTGCGCAGGGGCCCACGTGTCCGGAACATGCAGCCCTCCCTCCGTACAACGCCCCCAAAAAAGCCGCGTCCTCCGCGTACGACTAAAGGCCGCCGCACCAGCCGTGTCGTTCGTTCCATCACCTCTGACGTCATCTTGTTGACCCGGTTCGACTCGTTTCCACACCTCCGCGGCTGCTTAAACCCCCATCTCGGTGTTTATCAGGAGTGCAACGCGACTCACATTTTTGCTTTTGTTTCCACGCATCGAATGAGTCAAAAAAGAGGAAACGAGGCTCCGGAATTTCACCCACTCCATGCGCCAAAAGGGAGGAAATAGACAAGCATAGTTTTTGTGATTGGTTTACCTTTCTACGCATGCATAAAAGTTGCATTCCTAGGAAAAATAAAAAAAAAACGCACGATGATTTGGGATTATATTTGTAAAATCGAACGGTTTATGATTAAAGTAGCATTCGAATAATAGATTTATGACTGATTCGTACATTTAATCTATTTTGTTGACATGAATCACGACAAATACAAACAAGAAGAAGACAAAAAGGGCAGGGGATATTAACTTTTAATGAGGGGCAAGAAAATTCGACCTAGCTTTGCCACGCAAGTTTCATCCTTGGACACGACTCTGCCCAGCAACATGGAACCCCACTTTTGTCGCCAAAAAGCTTTGCTTTTGACGTTGCGCATGCCGATTGCACATTCTCACTACTCTTTAGTAAGAATAAACGAAGTACATCTTAATAAAATATTTTCTTACAACATAAGTTGACACAATCAATTACCATAGGATTGTGATGACTCGACTAGAATCGCCGTGGTTGAGTTTGTGTAATATCGTAAGATCGACTACTAGAATTGACGTGATTTAACAAATAAACATTTTGATAGAGTTATTAATTATGATGTATTTTTCCGCATACAAATTATCTTTTACTTTTGGAAAATTTGATAAGATGATTGAAGACCAGAGTTGTTATAATACTCATATTAAAACTTTAAATAGCAGCACATTTTGTCTTGGACTATTATGTTTAGAATTTCATTATGAAGTGACATGAAGCACTAGTTAAGCTGTCAAGCAAGGAAATGATATGATTTTCACTGTACGAATTGTTCTCGTGATATGCGCAATTAATGCTTTGAAAACCAAGTGGTCTCCCATTAAATATGTTTAGTATGTGCTCCGATTCGAGGTCGAGGTACTCATAACAATACCTTTATGTCTATTACTTCACATCAGCGTTTGGCTTCTAGGGTTGTTTGGTTTTGCGGGCACTATTGCATCTCGAGTTCATGCCTAAAAACGACGACCTAATATGAGAGCCAAGTGCTGAAAGTTACATTGCAGCCGGTTTATCAAGAATAGGATTTCGTTAAAAAGCGCGCTTGGGATCCTTGATAGGAAGTATTACTAATGCTTGGAAACTCAGTGTTTTCATTCGCGATGTGCTAAACAGAACAAATTTCCAACCTTCCATATTTTCTAATGCGCATCTAGAACCGTTCCTTTTGTCTTTCCTCATCGTGTTTTTCCTGCACAAATTAACTTACAGCACATGGGCGGTAAATAAAAGAAAGGAGAAGACATTTCTCGTTGAAATTACGTTGGATTGAAGCAATCAACGACCGCGATGAGACCTCTCGCTCATTCGTGAAGCTTCAAAACCTCGTTGCTTCTTCCTTCCCCTGAGTTCTAGAAAATGCCTGGAAAAAGGGGGTATCTAATACGGTCAGCTCGCAGAAGCATTGGTCAAGGAAGGCACTCTCGGTTTCTCGTAATCATACGAGTCAATGAGGCAGATTCCCAATTCTCGTGTTCATACTGGCTAAAACCGCTCGGAAAATGAGCGTCGTGAGCGGGTAGATATCCCAAAAAGACAACAGGAAGGCGGCATTCGAGTGCAGCAGACTGTTCACTCGTGGCCAACATGGGAAACGTTAGAAATGGACGAGTAGGTTTTGCATAAGAAGGCCTGCAAGTGAAGATGATTACATGAACCATAAGATAGGCATAGAAAAGAAAGAAGGGTCTGAGTTATATTGCTATCATGAGCATGTAAGTGACATTTTCATTAAAGCTTGATGCACTTCCACACAAGCACTGCTCATTTCTATATTTCAATGACGTCACAGACATATAGAGATGCAGAGACGGATTGATACTGATTGAGTAAAGGCTTAACATCGACCACGACTTTGCATGACGATGGCTAGAATCGCAACGCTTAACACGAGAAACCCCAGGCAAGTGGTTACGGTGGACGCATACCTTAGGGGAGCCGAAATGGCTGACGAAAAGAGAACCAAGCCAAGATTGGAATTGGTCTGGTCTTTCCCGATAATGTCACGAGCACGGTGGTTGGCCTGATCGAGATGGTCAAGTCCATTGGTGCGGTTCTCGTTCGGAATGTCAAACGCCCCCTAAAATGGTTCCTGGTCTTTCCTTTAAGAGCGTCCACTAATGGGGGCATCATCGGGGACGGTCAAAAAGACCAAACTCTCTCGCTGTAACGAAGAAGAAATCAACGAACCTAACGACGACCTTAATTTTTTTCCCAAAAAAAAAGAGGGTCACTTGGGTGAACATTGATAGGAGAAACGAACGATAATACCTTATAAGCCAGCTGTAAGAAAGGGACGGGTACAATGGTGTGGTCGGTGAAAGCGCGGTTTCATCAAAAGGGTAATAGTTGCTCAGAAAAAATAAAAAAATCAAAAGGGTAACAGTCATGGGTCAAGAGTCAACACGGCCGATCCCATGGCATTAGAACTACTCTATCGGCAGCGAATTGGCAACGCTCGTAATTAATTAATTTATTATGCGTGGAGCACATTTGACCCTACTAATTTGTGAACTTTGACCCCATTATAATATATATGTGAGCACCAAGCTGGGCTCATTATAATATGTAAACCCCAAATTTACAACAAATAATGCTCAAAATTCAAAATTCATCCCCAGTTGTGTTGACCAACAAATGAAGAGAAAACACAGGAACTAAATTCGCTTGAAATGCTGCTCGCTATTACTTGGCCGGCCTAAAGTTTTTTTTTTTTTTTGAAGCAGCTTTTACATATTTTGGGATATACACCATCCATGACATAATTGTGAATCTGACATGGGTATAGTCAACATCACATTAGAAAGTAAATGTTTTAAATTCTCTTAAATGGTTTCAACCATCCTCCTAAGCGATCATACAATAAATGATGTTAGGTGGAAAACCTTTTAGAGTAAAAGACAATGAATATCTAGAATTGAGTTATGTTAAAATATCACATATTGCTTGTCTATGAGGTTTATATATTCTTTGCACATGATCATTTACCTGTAGGCTTAAGCTTTTTGGACCGAAACTTTTAATGTGGTATCCAAGCCAGGTTTTGCTTCAATTTATTTTGCGTGTGCTACCCATGTTTGTTAAAATTCTATGTGCTATTCTTAATCACTCGCACGTCAGAGGGAGTGTTAAAGTATATCAAATCGCTTGTTTATAGGTTTATATAGAATTATGAAGGTGTTGCATTAAAATAGGTACATAGCAATCATGTCACAGTCAATGAAGCAAGTTAACGATTGAGAAACAGGGCTATTTTGTCCATTGAAGAAACACAAAACTTTCCTTTTCTTCTAGCAAGGAAAATCGCTCTTTTAAAGAGGGATTTAACTATTTCTTCCGTGTACAAAGTGCAGAAGTTAGATGATATGCTATGGTGACTTACTACAGAGGCATGGTTGAAACTTTTAAAGCAAGACTTTGACCACACGTAACACCGAGCGCAAAATATTTGACTATTGGAACACAAGTCAGGCGGCATATTTTAAATTGCCAATTGTCTTTAGAGGCCTCAACTTCCATTCGCGGAGCTGTCTACAGCTACGGTCGGTGGGGTTCTGTAATCTCTCCGTTTTTTTTTTTTTTTTTCATTTTTCTTTGCTCGTCATCAATAATTTCTCCATTTATAAGCACGTTTCCACACAAATATCAAACCTCTTCACTTGTCGAATGCTCTCTCTCTCTCTCTCTCTCTCTCTCTCTCTCTCGCTGTGGAAAGTCGTCGGAGTCTCTCAAGACGCAGCAGTCTTTTTAACTATAGCCTTTTGCTCTTGTTCAGACACAAATAAGCTTCTATTTTCTAAGTGAATGGTGCTACAGCTGATAAAATCTGGAACTCAAAGATGGAGAAAAGCACGAGCAACGATCAGCCCATGAGACCCGAGCGCAAAACCGTGGAGAAAAACCGAAGGATCCGCATGAAAATCCTCTGCTCCAAGCTTGCTTCCCTCATTCCTCAACACCATATCACCACTTCTAAGGTCTCTCTCTCTCTCTCTCTCTCTCTCTCTCTCTCTCTCTCTCTCTCTCTCGCTCGCTCTCTCTCTCTCTCTCTGTGGGTTTACTAGAAGCGATCAAGTAAAGCGCCTAACTTTCTTTCCGAGCTTGACCTGTTAGATAAGGCCGTAATTTCCTTTCTTTATTGGCTTCTTAACAACAAGTTCTTGAAAATAATCTGTCATTTGAAACCAAAAGTTTTCTTGAAAATGGATGGAATTGATCTATCAAAATTTTATTGTGTATAATTAGAAAAATATGTACATAAATCTGGGTCTGTATCAACTTCAGCAATCAAGAAAGAGTGAAATTTCCTTAATTTCCCTCTTTTTTTGGGTTTCAGGAATTGTTGTCGCAGCAAGATCAGCTGGATCAAGCTGCATCATACATAAAGCAGTTAAAAGAAAATATTGATGGGTTGAAACTGAGAAAAGAACAAGCAGTACTGCAGTCCGAAGGAATGGACACAAGCTGCTCTTTGACTTCATCAGATGATCAGGAGAATAAACTAGGGTTTGTGCTCCCGGTGTTTGAACTAAGAGACCATGGATTAGGTTTGGAAGTGATCTTGATCAGTGGGAGGAGGAGGAATTTCATGCTATATGAAGTGATCAGCATTCTCGAGGAAGAAGGAGCTGAGGTTGTCAGTGCCAGCTTTTCTGTTATTGGCGACAAGATCTTTCACACGCTCCATGCTCAGGTAACTCATTATCTCTAATTATTTCATCTAGGATTTCATAATTTTGGTTTAGTTGAAAAAAGATGATATAATCGTGATGTTATCCTCACTTTATGAAAGAATGAAACTAGAGTTCCATAAGTACATGCGTCTTGGAGCAGCCAAGCTCTGGAGGAAATTTAAATTAGAGAGACGGTGATGTATTAACTGATTTTGGCAAGTCAAAAGTTGTTAAATACCACATGAAAAGTTAGTCTTTTTAGGATATGGCTAACTACATGTACTTTAAAGCGTAACTAGGTACGGGAGTCTACTTTTAAGAGGTTTATATAACTACTACAGACTTTCCTGCACTTTGTTCTTGGTGTGTTGACATTTAGGATGGCAATTTCCGTTGCTAACTTTTATTTTCTTTTGTTCCTCTCTTAAGTTCTTCGTGGTAAGCGTTTCATCCACCGCATGATTAGATGTGTAGCTCTCATTTTATAGTTTGTGATGGAATTGCAGGTGAGACTATGCAGAGTTGGAGTAGAGACCGCAAGGGTATACAAGAGATTGAAAGAATTGATCCACCGATTCTCTCTCTAGAGATCGATCTTCTAATGTAGCAACAACAAAACGTACGAGAAAAGACATGAATTTTTGCTCGAAAAATGGTAATCAGCCGATGCAGATTGGAGATAGAACGAATTCATAGTTGATGTATGTTTTTATGTCTATTGCAAAACTAAAATAGCCACAACTAGTGGGTTATATAGTTACTAGTAGCAAATACAGAAGAAGTTATCTTAGTAACGTAAAAGGCCTATAGAGAGTGATATGTGTAAAGGGCTTACTTACGGTTATTACGTGCCGTGTTTGTCTACCCATACATATGTATGTATGTATATACCAGTTTTGAAGCAATCTTGGATCTCTAAACTATCCTTTGTGTACTTCTTCTTAGGAAATTACAATTTACGTCTTGTTGATTCACTTCGAGATATAAATTGATCTTTTGTGTAAGATGTAGCTTTGGCAACATCTAACTCTATTGGAAAACCCTAAGGTAGTTAACTGAAATCACAAGAATTATGGTTTTGTATCAAGGTCATGGTTGTTCTGAAAATCCTACTGTCACGCCCCGAACTCCGAGCGTGTGAACAACTCACCATGGTCAGGCAAATGCGACATTCCCAGGTAGTGTTGCCGACCCCATTCATTTTAAATGCGCATGCGGAACATATTGTAAAACCCCTGACAAACTTACGGGATAGGAAAGCAGGAAACCAACTCATTCACAACTAAACATACTTTCATAGAAATTCACACTGGAGTTTACATATACCAAAAAAAAGGTCAGTCTACAAAAAAGATCAGTTCACCAAAAAGAAAGAACAGTCCTATGACCACAAGTTAGACTCGTTTGTCAATCCCACCTTTGACTGATCAACCTTCGGAGATGACGGGTCCTCCACCCTACCACCGAAAGGGTCAGCTACTCCCTCACCTAGGATGGCCTCCATCACAGCAGGTGGAATGTCAAAACCACTAAGAGGACCAACCCGGAAATCATTTAAGGAATGTGATGATAGCCCACCAATTCTACTCGCTCATACAATCAAAATCTAGGTTTCCATAAGTAGAACCTTCAAAGTATATTTCGCCTTTCAATAGACCTGATTATCCGAATTGATTCCAATAAGAATAATGGATCACGAGGTGCTATCTCTAGCCGTAAGATCTTCTACAAACCGTATGAACCGAATCCTTGAAGATGAACTCGCATCTGGATAAGTCTTCTCTTTGTAGGTGTGGAAACTATCAGTGAGGGTAAACTTTGAGTCTTGATTCTTGCTGTCTTTAGACTTTAACGACAGAGTCTGGAATTCTTCAGACTTTAACACTTGAGTCTGGAAGTCTTCAGACTAGATTGATGGAAACGTTTTGTCAACTTCAAAACATTAAGAGAGTTTTCTCCAACAATCTCTCTCTTTTTTATGGTAACAAAATTTTTCTGCAGATTAGAAAACTTTTGTCCTGCAAAACAAAACTTAAGCAATACATAATAACTTATAAAAATAAATTGATTAGGACTTGGATAGTATCAATTCTGCAATCACAGAAAACATGTTAATCCTGCAAGATAACTATCCATCCACAATTAGTATCTCAAGTTAAGCTATTGCAAGCATCAAATATTCAAATCACAATAACAGTCAAGTAGCAATCAATATCCAAAGTCAAAAAAAGTCCACAACTAAACAAAAATACCAAAGTCTAAAAGTCATCAAGATCATTAAAGTAAAGACAAATCAAGACAAATCTGCATGACTTCTCCCCCTTTTTGTTAACAGCAAAAAGTGGAAAATAAGTAAAAAAAAGTTAAATGAAAAGATTGGTGTGAAAATCATGGCTGTTTTGGCAAGCGAACAAGCTGAAATTCTCCCATAGAACTCACTGTCTTCTCAAGCTTTCCAATAGTCTCATTTGGTTGCTATAAATCTTCACCCTTCATAGTATCTTGCACTTGATTCTTCAGGGCGAGTAACTATTCTTTCAATGAAATTGAAGTAGCCAAGAAAGCCTTTCTGAGATCTTTTATCTTGTAGTCTAAATCATATTGACCCTTCTTTAAATCCAACAGGATATCCATTATTTGAGAAGAGTCTGCTAAATGTGCTAATGCAGCACTAGGTTCAGTTGAATCTGTTCCTGAAGTCTTGAGATTGGAGGAATCTTCAGCAGTTCATTTACTACGACTAGGAGTGAATGCCTCAAGGTCTGGTTCTAGATGGTGAGAGGCATACACATCCTTTGGATCTGCTACAGATCGATTAACATCACTAGTTATAACAGATGAAGAAATACCTCATTTTTAGCAACTCCCCCCGTTTTTGTGCCTTCAGGTGGAGAAGTAAATTCTTCTTCCTGTTCTGCTTCAGCAAGAGAGTGATGTTTTTCTTTTCCTAAAACTCTAGCAGTTCCACTCCTTGTCTATTCTGAGTTGCTTGACAAAGATACAGCCAAGGTAGGCTCAAAGGAATCATCTCGAGCCTCTTCTTCCTCTTCTTCTTCTTCTTCTTCTATTCTTCCTTCCTCTTTTTATTCTTCTCTTCTTCCTTCCTCTTTTTCTTCTGTCTCTTCTCTGGTCTCTCATTCATCTGTCTCTTGAAAGCTGACAAAACTCTTCAAGTTCCTTAAGGCTGAAAGAGTCATCTCGTCCTCATCTTCTTCATCTTACAAGATGAGAGTTCTCTTCCTTTTTGTTGGAGCATCTATGGGCTCATTGCCTTTCCTTTTAGCCGCTGTAGAGTCTTGTTTTGCCTTGACAGGAGACTTCTCCTTCATGCGCTCTAACACCGTGTTAAGCTCTTTCAGACACATCTTGGTGACCATTTTAAATCTAATCACCATTGGAGTAATGCTTGTCAAACACAAAGGTGCAAGAATGTGAATTTTGAAATGTCTGAAAAAGCGCGTGATAAGAGCAGAATAAGGGAGTTGTCCCTTGTCTTTCACCATTGTCCTGTACATGTGAAACATGATGGTGTGAAGCAGAGAGAATTTGTAGCCAGCATTGATGGCATACATCAATTTTGCTTCAAAACGAGACACATCGGTCTTGGATGTTGATTTTGGACGGATGCAATTGATCATGATTTTATGCAACAAGATGTTGGAGGCATTTATCCTAGAGTAGGAGATATTGCCTTCATCAAACCTGTCTTTTACCCAGTGTAGCGTGAGCAACGAACACACTGATTGGTTGGAAACACGCTCTTTCCACCCCAATCAAGTAAGCCAAAGTGTTCATATCCACCAAAAACTCCTTATCCCTTACTTTGAAAGAGAAATTATTTGCATCCAAAAAGGATAGATTCAAATAGAAGTAGGCTGTGAGTTCTGGATAAGCAATTGTAGATTTAGAATAAAAACACTCAAATTGAAGAAGTGCAAACTTTTCCCTTAAATTTACTTGCACAAAATCAAGAAAATCAAAATCAACGCTTCTAGGGTTCATAACCCCCATCTTCATCAGTTTTGAATAAATTTTCTTGTGGTCCTTAGTTCGGAATAAACTTGCTTCATCACCACCAACATTTGCAGCCACTCCCATCCGAGGCTGGAAATGTGTAAACATTCGTTCGTCATCGTCCTTTCCTTCTAGCTGATTAAGCATGCTATAATTCGGGTCACTAGGAAAGTTAGCAAAAGCCTTTTCAACCGACCCTTTTTCTACAATGCCCATCTTTTCCATATCACGCAAGAATAGAGTTTCATTTTTGTAGTCTCTCTCTCAAATACTCATCGATCAAAGACATAATAGTACCTCCTTCTTTCAATTTAGAATAAAGCTTGAAAGCAACTTTAGGTGTCAGCGTTCTTACAGGTTCAATTTCTTCAATTATTTCTTTTTCTGGTTGAGTCGGTGGAGGAGACTGACGTTATTGAGAAGGTTGTTGTTGACTTGGTCGTTGCGGTTGAGAAGAGTCTTCTTCCTAGGTCAAATCGAAATGCGTAGAACCCTCACGCATGTGCCGTGGTCCCATGCTTGCGATTCTCAAAGGCTTTCTTGAAGACATTGTCGCTTTAAGGGAGAAATTCTCAAGCTTGCTTGAAAATGTGAAAACTTTTTGGAATAAACTATAGAGAAAATGAGAGCAAGTGCGATTTTTGTATTATAGGGTTTGAGAGTAAAAATGAAGAAGGCAAATCTCAACAGTATATAAAGTAAGTGAAGCGAGGTAAACAAATCGTCATAAAGGAAAAATAAAACTGCCTTTTTGAAAATGAAAAACTGCCATAATTTTAAAAACGAAAAGATAATTGCTAAAAATTAAATAAGAAAATAGCGATTCAAAAAGTAATCGTACCTTTTTAAACTTTTATCCAAAAATTAAATTGCTAGTACCGAAATAACTTTGAGTCGTAACTCTTAGTCATTTTGAGTCTGAATACCTTCAGACTTTGCTTCTGAGTCTTAAACACTTCCAGACTTTACTCGATAAAAGATGTGATGTTCAGTCTGGTGCGAATAGACTCAAATAGGCTTTCTCTAATGGCTTTGTAAATATGTCCGCTAGTTGATTCTTTGAGTTAATGAACTAAATCATAACTTTTCCATTTTGAACATGATTTCTAATAAAGTGATGTCGAATCTTTATATGCTTTGCTCTTGAATTCATGATTGGATTCTTTGTTAGATTTATGGCGCTGGTGTTGTCACATTTGATCTCGGTGCATGATTCTTCAATTCCAAAATCTCTTAGCTGTTGCCGTATCCAAAAGATTTGAGAGCAGCAATTTCCAAGAGCCGCATATTGTGCTTCAGCTGTTAAAAGAGCTATGGTACTCTATTTTCTTGAAAACCATGACACCAGCTTGTTACCAAGCAGTTGACATGTACTAGAAGTACTCTTTCTGTCCACTTTGCAACTTGCTAAGTCTGCATCTGAATATCCAAGGAGAGTAAGGTCTCATTCTTTTGGATACCATAGTCCTAACTTTGAAGTTGTTACAATATATTTGATGATGTGCTTAGCAACAGTTAAGTGAGATTCTTTGGGATTTGATTGGAACCTAGCACAAATGCAAACACTAAACAAAATATCAGGTCTAGATGCAGTAAGGTAAAAAAGTGAACCAATTATGCTCTTGTATAGCTTCTGGTCTACACTCTTTCCTTCTTCATCTTTATCCATATTTGAAAAACTTGACATAGGTATCTCAATCTTTTTGCAATTTTCCAAACCGAACTTTTTGATGAGATTTTTCGCATATTTCTCTTGGTGAATGAAAATTCTCTTATTCAATTGTTTGACTTGTAATCCAAGAAAGAAATTTAATTCACCTATCATGCTCATCTCGAATTCATCCTGCATAGACTTAGAAAACTTCTTGCATAGATTTTCATTAGGTGATCCGAAAATAATATTATCAACATAGATTTGAACGAATAGAAAATCTTTACCTTCTCTCTTAATGAACAAGGTAGTATCTATTTTACCATTTTGAATTAGAAATTTACTTAACCTGTCATACCGAGCCCGATGTGCCTGCTTTAGTCCATAAAAAACCTTTTTTAGTCTGAAGACTGAGTCTGACTTTCTTGGATCTTCAAAACTAGGTGGTTGTTCCACATAGACTTCTTATTGGATAAATCCATTTAGGAATGCATTTTTTACGTCCATTTGGAATAACATGAAATTTTTATAGTAAGTAAAAGCAAGTAATAATCTAATTGCTTCTAACCTTGTTATTGGTGCATATGTCTCGTCATAGTCTATCTCTTCTTCTTGCGTATATCCTTTGGCTACGAGTCTTGCTTTTTTTTTTTTTACCACTTTTCCTTTCTCGTCCATCTTATTCCTGAAAACCCAAATAGTTCCAATATTAGACTTACCTTTAGGTTTAGGAATAAGTTCCCAAACATCATTAATGCTGAACTGTCTGAGCTCTTCTTGCATAGCTATAGCTTCAATCCAACTTTCTTCAACCAAGGCTTATTCTACTTTTTTGGGTTCAATTTTAGAAACAAGTGCTAAAGCACTAGATTCTTAACACCTTTTGGATCTGATGCGAATTCCTTCATCGATGTTGCCAATGATGAGTTCCTTGGGATGACTTGACTTATGTTTGCAATTGCTGATTAGTTTGTGAGTCTGTTGATCCTCTGTTTCAGTTGAATCTTTTGGTTCATCTTGTTGTTGAACTTCAAGAGTCTGAACCACTTCGGGAGAAGTAGACTTTGTAGGATTTGGAGTAGGTTTAGATTTTTCAAGTTGAGCCTGATTCATTTGATTCTGCATTGAGTCTTGAAACTTGACGTTCATAGATTCTTCCATAGACTAACTCTTCTTGTTGAATACTTTGTAGACTTTGCTTGAGGTTGAGTAGCCAAGAAAAATTCTTTCGTTCGATCTTTCTTCAAACTTACCAATTCGATTATTTACATTTTTTTAAAACAAAACACTTGCAACCAAACACATGGAAATAAGAAACAATTGGCTTCTTTCCTTTGAATAACTCATAAGGAGTTTTCTCAAGAATAGGCTTTAAGAATACTCTGTTAATATTATAACAAGCTGTAGAAACTACTTCAGCCCAAAAACGAGAAGAAATATTACTTTCAATTAAGAGTGTTCTAGCCATTTCCTGTAAAGATTTTTTTTTTTCATAACTCCATTTTGTTCTGGAGTATATCGAGAAGAGAAAACATGTTGAAAACTGGAGTTGTCATAGAATTTTGCAAAATCTTTGATTTTCAAACTCACATGTGATCTGTCTAATACTTGAAATAGCATATCCTTTTTCATTATGAACTTTCTTTGCAAATTTTGAAATATAAAAAAAGGTTTTAGACTTACTTGCCAAGAAGTATACCCATGTAAAATGAGAATAATTATCCACGATTACTAGGCAGTATCTCTTTCTATCAATACTTTGAGTTCTGGTTGGTCCAAAGAGATCCAAATGCAAAAGTTACAAAACCCGATTAGTAAAAACTTTGTTTATAGGTTTGAAAGAACTTCTAACATATTTTCCCAAAACGCATGGTGTGCATAAGTCACATTTTTGATACGTCAAGTTGGGCAATCCACAAACAAGCTTCTTAGATGAGATCTTGGTAATTTGCTTCATGTTGACATGACCAAGTTTACTATGCCAGAGGTTTGTTTCATCTTGAATGGATATTAGAAACTGAGAGCTTTCTAGTTTTATATCCAGAAAATAGATATTTCTATGTTTTCGTCTAGTGAAAGATTGAGATAAATCCTTACTAGTTCCCAAACAAAAATACCTTCCTGGAAGTTAATCTTGAATCTAGTGTCACACAATTGACTGATGCTGAGTAGATTGTAATTCAAACTTTCCACCAAGGAGACATTGTTGATTGTGAGACTTATGATTTTTATAGTTCCACATCCAACAATTCTTCATTTGCTATTTCCATTAAAAGAAACATTTTCTCTTTTTATTTGCATAAGCTTTACAAAACAACTTGGATCTCTTGTCATGTGTCTCGAGCAGCCACTATCCAAATACCACTTTATCTTTTTCTTGATAGTGACATCGATTTCACTTTATGAGTTTGAGTCTAAATCTGTTTCAAAATCTGAGTCTGATTCTGAATTTGCCATTAAACATATGTTGGCATACTCTTCATCACTTTCCTCACATTCTGTATCATTCTATGTCTCTGCTTTGAGAGCCTTCCTGAACTTTTCAGTTCTTACTTTCTTTTTCTTCAACAAAGGGCAGTTGGGTCTGATGTGTCATTTTTTCTTACATTCAAAACAGACCACATCTTTGTTGATCTCGTCATCCTCAGTTGATTTGTTATGGAATTTTTGAGAGCATTATTTATTCTAATTAAATCTTCTTCCCTTTCTGTTTAGTTTCCCGAATCTCCTTATCATGAGTGCTAGCTCTTCATCATCCATGTCATCTTTAGAATCTGTATCATCAAAATTATCGTTAGATTTTAAAGCAATTGACTTCTTACCTTTGAGATTTTCTTCCTCATTGAGTTGCTCCACTTCATATGTGTGCCTACAAGTTCATCAACTGTAAGAGGCATGATCCTTTGGGTTTCTCTTATTGAAGTCTTCACGTGATTCCAATCTTTGGATATTCCACATAACAATTTATTGACCTTCATTGGTCCTGAGATTGGCTGCCCCTGATATGATAGACCGTTTGCAATTTATGTGAAATGACTAAACATGTCAATAATGGATTCTCCTAGTTTCATCTTGAAGGCTTTATACTGTCCGAGTAAGATATTGATTTTTGTTTCTTTAACTCGATCAATTCATTCATAGGTAAGATGCAGCCTATCCCAAACTTCTTTGGTTGTTTCACAAGATGTCTATTATATTCAGTAGGGGATAAACACAGTATAAAGAGTAGATTGCTTTAGTATCAAAAGCTTGTCTCTTGGTTATTTTTTCTTGTGCCATTTTGCCAGCATCTACAACTTCTTTTCCTCTTTCTGAGACTGATGCAACTTTAGGAATGATTCCATTTTCTACCACATCCCATTTAAGAGGATCTTTCGATCTTAGGAATGCTTTCATCTTATTTTTCCAAGCATTGTATTCCTTTCCATCAAAGTAAGGAAGTCTGGTGTTACTTTGGCCTTCAACCAAACCTGGAGCCAAAATACTAACCATAGATCTTTAGCTTAGAAGTAAAAACACTTCAATAAAATGAGCACACAGCTTTGATACCAATTAAAAGGGCTAGTAAGATCATCTAGAGGCGGGTGAATAGGTGATAAAGAAATTTTTTATGAAACTTCAAAATAATTTTCTATCGACGTAAACAGTAGTAAACAACTTATGAAGCTGTAAATTGAAATAAGGAGTTTAAGGGAAAGAGAATAGAAACACAATATTTATAGTGGTTCGGCTTAGATCAAGCGTACGTCCACTCTCCGCTGACAGCCCACTGGCTGAATTTCACTAAGGATCAAAAGAGATGTTGCAATCTTATGTCCTTGACTAATATTGTAGAGACTCTACTACATTTCTTCAAAGTCTCACAAGTGTTTGTTCTCTCTTTTGAGTACAAATAAAGCTCTACGATTAAAATAGCAAAGAACTAAGAGTTTTAGACTTTGGAATTCTTCTTTCACGCACACGTTTGAATAACTTGAGTGTCTTTTTTATATACTCCTTCATGCTTTCACGACTGTTAGCACTTTTCAAAGGAGTTCTTCACCCGTTGGACATAATCAATTAAGGAAATTTCGAGTCATTTAAGGAATGTGATGATAGCTCACCAATCCTGCTCGCCCATACAATTAGGATCTAGGTTTACATAAATAGAACATTCCAAATATACTTCGCCTTTCAATAGACCTGATTATCCGAATTGATTCCAATAAGAATAATGGATCACGAGGTGCTATCTCTAGCCGTAAGATCTTCTACAAACCGTACGAATCGAACCCTTAAAATGAACTTGCATCTGGATAAGTCTTCTCTTCATAGGTGTGGAAACTGTCAGTGAGGGTAAACTTTGAGTCTTGAGTCTTGCGGTCTTTAAACTTTAATGACAGAGTCTAGAATTCTTCAGACTTTAACACTTGAGTTTGGAAGTTTTCAGACTAGACTGATGGAAATGTTTTGTCAACTTCAAAACATTAAGTAAGTTTTCTCCAACAAGTTTTAGGGTTTTTGACAGAGCTAATGGACTGGTCTGGTATCATAATTTGGAGAACTTTGACGGGGAATTTGTCCTACTCTTGTACATGCAACATGAATTGATGTTCTCGATGGATATTGATTCCGTTTGAATAGCTAAATCCGATAAATTTCACGTCAAATTCGATGCACCATGTCAATTTCTCTTTATCAATCTTTTGGGAGAAAACAAAAACAGTGAACTGCTTGAAACTGAACAACTAAATACTAATCATCACAACACTTGGCAAGAGAATTTATAACACCACCAATGGCAAACCGAGAAAGAGAAGAAACGGAACTCCAGAGATGGGGATGATGATTAAATTGCTGTGGTGGGCAATCTCCATCGTTAACAACACTAATAAAGTCACTGATAAGAAATAATTTGAGATATCCTTTGAGGTCTGTTCAATATAAAATTTTTAAAATTTTGTACTATCCGCAAACATATTAAAAAGATAAATCTAAGATAATGTGAACCGATACCTATGTTGTAATATAACGTGGAAGCTAAGCAGATATTACAATTAAATTAACTCAAAATCACCAAAGAAATAAAACCTCGGAAATTTACATAATTCAATCCGATTATCGATACCCACTCCACGAGAAGAGTTAGTAGTAGATAATTTACTTGGAGAATCAGAGCGTTACAAGATGCTAACATGTTTTCCACACCTATACTGCATCCAGATAAAACAATTCGATTGTCTTGCGAGGGAAACGAAGTATACGATGATAACTAAACCAAAACCTTAAACTAGGAGCGACAATCTAGAATTCCTAGGCCAATCTTCAGCTCTTGGTACCATTTTCCAGTTCTCTCCTTAGCTGCAAAGAAAAATCATCGTTCATATCATCGTCGTCCCAACTGCCGGGGCGCTTCTGTTACCTCTTCCTGAGCATCCCACTCTGCCATGAAGATTTATTATGGAAACAGAGAAGAGGATAACAGAAAGCATCTCTATCCAAGAAGAACGACTGGTACAAGTTTTCAGAATACATGGATCTTCCCAACGGTGAGACGAAGTAAAACCCTCTTGACACTATAAGAACGATGACGTGCTTATAAGTTCAATACCAACAATCTAAATTCTCACAATAATTAATTTATTATGTGTGGGGCACATTTGACCCTATTATTTTGTGAACCTTGATCCCACTACATTACATATATATATATCGGGGCACATCTATATATCAGAGCCAGTGGGAGTCCCTTATAGAGTTACATCTGCATCTGCATACATACATACATACATACATACATACATGAGCACAAACTTGAGCTCATTATAATGTGTAAACCCCAAATTTACAACAAATGAAGCTCGATATTCGAAATTTATCTCAAATTTTATTGACCAACAAATGAGAACAAAACCCAGAAACTAAATTCATTTGAAATGTTGCTAGCTATGACTTTTTCGTGTGGCCTTGATCTGTTTTGGGGGCTTTTACATATTTTGGTGTGTACACCCTCCTATGTCATGATTGTGGATCCAATGTGAGTGTGCAGTCGACGTTATATCTCATATAACGAGAAGGTTTTAGATGCTCCTAGATGGTGACATCCATCCTCCTAAGCGATCATATAAAACAAAAGGCTAGTTGGAAAACATTTTGAAGCGAAAGGCAATATATACTTAGCAATGAGCTTCGTTAAATTTGTTGGAGAAATCCTTTGAAGTGTTTTGAAGTTGACAAAACGTTTCCATCAATCTAGTCTGAAAGCTTGCAGACTCTGCTATTTAAAGTCTGAAGACCTCCGGACAGCCAGACTCAAGACTCAAAGTCTATCCTCGTTGACAGTTTCTAATCCGTTGAAGAAATGCTATCCAGAACTGGATGTTTATTAAGGATGTGACCTTATTGACTGGAGAAGATCTCCTGGCTGGATATGACATGACGGAATCCTTTATTTGATCATAATTGATTCGAAGATTAAGGATCCGATGATTGGCAAAGTATACTTGGAAGGTTCTACTTATGGAAACCGAGATCTTGATTGTATGGGCGAACATGATTGATGGGCTATCGACATGTTCCTTTAATAGCTCGAATGATCTTCCTAATTGATTCCGTCCAACGGGTAGATTGGAGGAATTCCTTTGGTAAGTGCCAACGGGTATGATGGCATGAAGGAGTATATAAGGAAGACGTTCCGGTTGTTCAAGAAAGTGCACGATAGAAGAATTCCAAAGTCTGAAGCTCCTTGTTCTTAGTCAATTCATTTGTTGAGTGAAATCTTGTAAACAAAAGAGAGTCTATATTTGTGAGAAACCTTGAGGAAGTGTGGTAGAACATCTACACTGTGGAATCAAGGAAAAGTTGTGCTGTAATTTCTCTTTTGTTCATAGTAAAATCCAGCCGGTGGGCTGTCAGTGCGGAAGAGTGGACGTAGGCTTGGAATAAGCCGAACCACTATAAACCTTGTGTTCAATTTTCTCTCCCTTACTCTTTACTTTACTTTGATCGTATTTTATTAATCAAAAGAGAACTTCCTTTCTATCGTTTGCCTAGAATCGCTTCCGTATCTCGAGAAATTATTTGTGCACCTATTCACCCCCCCTCTAGGTGCTTATACTAGCTATCTCAAAATTATCCTATATTGTTTCTCTATGAGGTTTACATACTCCTTATATTCACACAATCTCTCTTTATTTGTAAGTTTCGGCTTTTTGGGTTGTACTTTTTAATATGGTATCAAAGTTAGGCTCGGCCTTAATTTATTTTTTGAGTGCAGCCCATGTATGGCAAATATCTCGTGTCATTCCCAGTTTCCTTGCACATAAGAGGGGGTGTTAAAATATTTCATATTGCTTAATAGGACTTAAATAGAACTATCAAAGTATTACATTAACATATGCACATAGCAATCATATCATGCGTTACGAGCACTTCACGGAACAAGTTTTTGTGCCGGAAACTTCATGAAGCAAGTTAATGATTGAGAAAGAAGGGGTGTTTTGTCCAGTGAAGAAGCACAAGAGCAACTTCTTTTGGCAAGGGAAATCACTCTTGACAAGTGATTGGCTGTTTATTCCGTGTGCAGACGGTGTAAAAGTTAAGATGATATGCTGTGGTGTAAAAGGTAAGATGACATGCTATGGTGATTTACTATAGAGGCAGGAATGAAAATCCAAAGCAAGACTTTGACCACATGTAACACCATGCGCAAAATATTTGACTACTGGAATGCAATTCAAGCAGAAAATTTAAAATTAGCAGTTGCCTTTGAAGGTCTCAACTTCCATTCGCGTAGCTGTTGAAAGCTATGGTCTTCACAATAATCTCTCGGTTTTTTTTCTTTGCTCTTCATCAATAATTTCTCCATTTATAAGCAAGCATGCACACAAATATCAGACGTCTTCACTTTTCAAATACTCTCTCTCCCTCTCTGTCGAAAGTCTTAGGAATCTCTTAAGAAGAAGCGCTTGTTAGAAATTTTGTGGAAAATCATAATCCCGATAATCAGGATCAATTGCAGAAACGTGTAAATTTTTTACTAAGTCGCAGCCAGAGATGATATAAAGAACATATATGCAAAGTTTGAACAATCGTGAGTAGGCACTTCTAGCCAATTCTCCAATTATCAGATAATCAAAATAATGAGAATATGAGGGGGTTTTGCTTAAATGACCTATATATATCCCATACAAATCCTAATATATATAGTCTTCCATCAAGACTAATTCTAGTAGATACAGGCAATCTCCATAGTTATCAACGGCTAACTTTGGATAGTAAATTGTCAATGAAATCTAATGTCGGTAATTTAACTAAATATGGGATCATATTAAATAAAATTATAACATTCTCTCACTTGATCACAATATTTCATTGAATGTAATATTCAACCAAATCCACAAAGCTTCATGCTAAAAATAAAACACATGAATCATGGTGATAAGTCCTCTTAAAACGAGTATTATCTTCCATGTATTATAATGTATCTCACCACCTCATATGTGATAACATAATATAATAAATAAACCTTATGTTTATTCTAGGTCAAATATGATTGTTTTTCTTAGAATAACTGAATGTATATAACTTTAATGAGAAAAACATAGCAAATGAATGAAAGTTTCACAAGTTTCTTCGAATAAAAAAAAAAAGTTACATGATTGGACCTATGCCTATTCTGACTACATGATCTTTTTTTTTTTTTTTGGTAAAAGGTAATGATCTGACTTCATGATCTTTATAAATCATTGGTGGCATGTCTTTAATTAAAGGATCAGCTATCATCAATTCAGTGCTTATGTGTTCTATGGCTACTTTCTTCTCTTTAATACGTTATTTAATGGCTAAATATTTGATGTCGATGTGCTTACCTCGATTATCACTTTTATGGTTCTTAGCTATGAAAACTATAGCTGAATTGTCACAAAATATTCTTAATGGCCTAGCAATGGAACTATGGCTTTAAGCCTTGATATGAAGCTTTTTAACCACATAACATGTGAGGTAGCCTCAAAATAGGAAACAAACTTAGCCTCCATAGTGGAAGTGGCAACCAAGGTCTATTTCGCAATCCTCCAGGATACAGCTCCGTTAGCAAATATAAAAATATATCCCGATGTAGATTTACGAAAATCAATGTAGCTAGCAAAGTCTGAATTTGAGTAACCGATTACCTCCGAGCAGTCAGTCTCCCTATATATAAGCATGTGTCCATTGGTATCTTAAAGGTACCTCATCACCTTCTTTGCATCTCCCCAGTGGTTCATACTTGGATTACTTTGGTATCTTCCTAACATTCTCACAGCAAAAGCAATATCAGGTCAAGTGCAAATCTAAGCATACATTAAGCTGCTGATAGCAGAAGCGTATGAGCTCTTTTTTTTTTTTTGTTGCATTTGTTCCCTTTTAAAATCATTCTTTGGGTAGTGGTTCATATTAAACCTGTCACCCTTCATAATGGGTGCTATACTTGATGAACAATCTTTCCTCCAAAATCTTTCTAAAACCTTATTAATATAGGTTTCTTGAGATAGTCCTAATATACCTTGAAGTCTATCCCAATGAATCTTAATGCCAATGACATAAGATGCCTCACCCATATTCTTCATGTCAAAATTCTTAGAGAAAAATTATTTCACCTTATGTAGAAATCCCTTATCATTGGTTGCAAGCAAAAGTCATCCACACATAGGCCAAGAAAATAAATTTTGCTCTCACTAACCTTCTGATACATACATTGATCCATAACATTCTTTACAAAACCGAAAGAAGAGATGACCTCATGGAATCTTAAGTACCATTGGCGGGATGCTTGTTTCAAGCCATACAAAAACCTCTTAAGCTTGCACACCAAATGTTCATCAGCATTAGAGAAGAACCCTTTTGGTTGTTTTAGTAAACCACCTCTTCTAGTTTTTCATTAAGGAACACCATTTTCACATCCAGTTGATGTAATTCCATATCAAAATGAGTAACCAATGTCAAAATAATATGAAAAAAAATCTTTCATAGATATAGGAGAGAATGTCTCAGTGTAATCGATTCCCTTCTTTTGAGTGAATCATTTGGTAACGAGTTTGGTTTTGTATCTCTCAATGTTGTCCAATGAGTTTTTCTTAGTTTTAAAAATTCATTCACAACCAATGACCCTTGCCCCATTGGGCAACTCTATTAAATCCTAGACTTTATTAGATGTCATAGAACTCACTTATTCCTTCATGACATTGTACCACAAATTAGATTTATCATAACTCATGGCTTGTGAAAATGTTTTAGGATCATTCCTAGTACCAACATTATAATCAGATTCTTGAAACTGCACAATATAATCACTAGGAATTGTTAATTTCTTTACTTTAGTAGACTTTCTTAATGTTGTATCAACATTCTCCTGAGAAGTTGAACATAGTTTCTAGTAATTGCTGAACAGTTAGGTTTACTAGATCAATATCAATAGGTTGTGGAATTTCAACAATTGGTTGAACTAAAGGGATATTGTAAACGACAACCAATCCAATACCTGAAGTGGAATGTTGACCATTTGAATGAATTTCTTCATAAACAAAGTCCTTGAATTGATCTCTCCCACTTATCAAGTCATTCTTAAGAAACTTAATATTTCTCGATTCCATAAATCTAGTGGTGTGACATAGCCAATAAAACTTGTATCTCTTGAACCTTTCGGCAAATCCAACGAAATACCCATTTATAGTTGTTGGGTCTAATTTTTTTTTTCTTATGGATTGTAGACTCTTACTTTAGATGGGCATCCTCATATGCATACATGTTGCAAACTCAGTTTCTAATTTTTGAATAACTCAAAAGGTGTTTTAGGGACAGCCTTGGTTGGAACTCGGTTTAATATGTACATTGTCGTTTCAAGAGCCTTAGTCCACAATGACTTAAGAAGTTTGGAGCTACTAAGCATATTTCGCACCATGTCCAATAAAGCTTAATTTCTTCTTTCTGCTATACCATTCTGGTTTGGAGAATTAGGCAAGTGTACCAGGCAATAATCCTATGCTCTTCAAGAAATTTCGCAAATGGACCAGGTGCTTCCACACGCGAACGCATTTTGTTTCTTGAATAGATATTTTGTTCACTTCCCATTGGTTTCTGCTGCTTCTAAAAACTGTGCAAGAAATTTGAAATGTGGATTATATAACCAAAATCAATGCATTAAGTATTAAGTATTGTGACCCACATTAACCATATTAGATTCATGACAAATACATGATAGTTGGTTACTTTTTTTTTTTTTGAGTTAGACCTTAAATTTGGTGTAATTTTTCTTCATATGCCATTTCTTTTTACAGAAGAAGCACTTGAATTCCTTCTTGATGCCAGCTTGGGGAGGTATTTTACCTTTTCCTTTTTGCATGCATTACCTTTTATACTTACCTTGTATTGCCATGTGAGCACTTTCTCCCCTTTTCCATGAGCAGCCTCCCTTCCTTTTGAACATACATGGTCATAAGTTTATTGATTGACCATTTAGTATTATGTGTGTTGTAAGAGATCTTGAAAGGGGCATACACTTATGGGAGAGTGTTCAGAATATAGTTTACAAGAAAAGATTATGATATCCCCACCTCAAGATTTTTCAACTGAGTTGCAATGTCCCTCATTTTTATTATGTGCTCATGTACACCTCTTACATAATCAGGGTTGCGGCATGCGCTTTCTTTGGATATTCAAAGTGTACATCAATAACCTCAAGTAATTCTTTGGCGTAGTTATGTTGAATTGTTGAACCACGAATGCTAGCAGAAAATTTTATTTTTATATACATCACAATGTGGTGGTAGACCACTCCCATTGTGCATAAAGAGTAACTTCAGCTTGAGTGCTATCCTTAGTAGGAGTAGGTGGTTTGTCTGACTGTATAGCATAATCAATATCCATGAACCCCAATTAGACAAGAATTAATTCTTACCATTCTTTATAGTTGTCACTGTTTAGCTCAAGAACAATTATACCAGAACTAATTATAGGTGGTAAAACTATATTATAATTAAAGGAAACTTATGTATCATATATTCGAGGCAAATAAAGTTAAATCATATTTTATTAATGTAAAACATGTTATAAATTATGAATCACATAACATCAAAAACTATATGTGGGCAAAGTTTTTAATTTAAATAGATTCATAATTACTTCATAATGAAACTATCAATTATACTCCATTCCTTAATCCCTATCGGTAAATTAAGAAAAGTAAAATGATATTTCATTATAATTAATCATATCAATATATTGAAAATTCTTGTGGGGTAAAATTCATAATATTATGGTGACTAATCATAATTAATGTCTTTGACTATATGCAATCCAAAGGCTCTTAATGTATATAATTTAATATAATCAAAGATACTGTGGCTAATCTTCAATTATTTAAATATATACGGATCATTAGACATTTGATTACATGCATAAAACATTCACTAAATTACATGTAAGGATAAAATAATAAATCAACGCACCAAGGGCAAAACAGTAAATTAATTCCTCCAAGGGCAGTGTTGTAAATTTACAGATAAGGGCAAAGCAGTAAATACAGAAAACCAAGGGCATAATTGTAAAATCATGTAGTAGGGCCAACGGGTACATGTCACACGCACCCAAACCACCGTGCGGGTGCATGTATCGCACATGCTTGAGGCTTGCGTAGGCACGTGGTTGCACTTGCCTTTGGCGGGCCGTGCGTGTGTGGGTCTTACACGCTTGCGGCTCATGCAGCGTCTGTGCCCTTTTTTTTTTTTTGTGATATCATAGTTTCCGTCATCTTCCACCACCTGGTTCTCCACTTTAAACCAAAATAAGTGGTTGGGTTACCAAGACCTCACCAGCACGACCACATAGATCCAAGATTCGGCGAAAACGGCCAAAAATTGCTTGAAATCAAGCAAAATTCCCCAAAACGCAAACCCTAACCACCACAAATTCTGCTACACAATTCGCCTTGGACAATCACCATAATGCTGAATTACTTTAACGCTTTTGTTGCCCATGGCATTGCAACGGTACTCAAGACAAGTGGTGACTTTGCACAAATTTTGCCAAAATCACCGATCAGATTTTGTCCCTAAATTTATTTTTAATTCAATCAAAAGCCCCACCAAAATTATCAAGCAGAGGCATAATAAGCTCTGATATCAACTCTGGTCAATTATTGCCTTTTTGCTCTTGTTCAGACACAATAAGCTTATATTCTGTAAATGAATGATACTACGGCAGATCAAACCTGGAACTCAGAGATGAAGAAAAGCACAAGCAGTGACCAGTCGAGGAAAAGTCGAGGGCAAAAGCTTGGAGAAAAAGCAAAAATTCCGCATGAAAATTCTCTGCTGCAAGCGTGCTTCCCTCATTCCTCGACACCATATCAGCACTTTCAAGGTCTCTTTCTCTCTCTCTCTCTCTCTGTGGGTTTACTAGAACTGATCAAGTAAAGTGCCTAACCTTCTTTCCGAGCTTAAATCGTTAGATAATGCCGCAATTTCCTTTTCATGATTGGCTTCTTAACAACAAGTTCTTGGAAATAAACTGTCATTTGAGATCATAATTTTTCTTGGAAATGGATGGAATTGATCTATCAAAATCTTGTTGTGTGTAATAAGTAAAATAGGTACATAAATCTGGGTCATGTGGGTCAACTTCAACAATCAAGAAAGAGTGAAAATTTCATTTATTTCCCTTTCTCTTTTTTTGGGTTTCAGGAATCGCTGTCGTAGCAAGACCATCTGGATCAAGCTGCATCATACAGCATTTTAAAGAACGGATCGATGGGTTGAAACTGAGGAAGGAACAAGCAGTACCGCAGTCCAAAGAAATTGACACAAGCGGCTGTTGACTTCTTCGAATGGTCAGGAGGCTAAACTAGGATTCATGCTTATAATTAAATTATGTCTCGAGTTTGAGTTCGTGTACACTTTCTTATTTGGATTAGAATTCATGAGACGGTGTAGTTTCCTTGATTGGTTCCAACGAAGGAGCTCACGTTATTGGCTTATTCGGTTTTGGTCAAAGGAGACGTGTGGTTGTTTCACTCCTATGTGTAGACAAAGAACAAGCCCCACGGTGGGTTCCTCGGTGTGTGAAGAGCCGCCAGAAGCAAATGGAAGCCGCACAGTGGAGAGCTCTCCTTTCGACGCCGCACAAAAAATGAAAATGTCGAAGCCAAACAAGGAGCGTTTCTTGTGGGTGGCACGACAAGCAAGCTCCAAACACGTGAACGATGTGCCGTAAGTTTTACGTCCATTTGAATTGTTTATTTATAAAAACTTGAATTTGGACATAAGTGTTAAAAAATGCTTGAACATGATGATGATTATAACTCTGATTCTCCGATTATAATAGATTATTTACTGCTGACTCTCTTGTGAATGTAGATTCCAATATTCTGATCAAACCACGTAAATTTTTAATGTCTTTTATCGTTCCTCGTTTATTTTCTCTGGTTCTCTCATATTGATTTAGTTGCGAGATCTTGGTTAGTGATTTTGCATTCATTTTACAGCACTTCCAGTGTATGAACGGAGAGACCATGGATTAGGTCCGGAAGTGATCTTGATCAGTGGGAGGAGGAAGAACTTCATGCTGTATGAAGTGATCAGCATTCTCGTAGAAGAAGGAGCTGGGGTTGTTAGGGCCATCTTTTCCCTAATGGGTGATAAGATCTTCTCCACAGTCCATGCTAAGTAACTCATTATATATAATTATTTCATCTAGGATATTATAATTTTAATTTAACAGGAAAAAAAGATCATATCATCTTGATGTTATCCTTACTTTATAGATGAATGGAAACTAGGGTTCTTTAAGTACATGTGTCTTGGAGCAGCCAAACTCTCGAGGAAATTCAAATTAGAGAGATCGTGTTGTTATTCACTGATTTTGGCAAGTCAAATGTTATATCTACCACATAATAAGTTAATCTTTAAGATGACGGCTAGTGACATATACTTGGAAGCATAACGAGGTTGGGGAATCTGCTTTTAAGAGGATAATTAACTACTACAAATTTCATGTGTTTCGTTCTTAGTGTGTTGAAATTTAGAAGGACAATTTCTGTCACTAATTATTTTTTTTTCTTTCGTTCCTCTCTTAAATTCTTTTGTGTAAGCGTTTCGTCGGGCCCATGATTAGATGTCTAGCTCTCATTTTATTGTTTGTGATGGAATTGGTGACACTATGTAGGGTTGGAGTAGAGACCACAAGGACATATGTGAGAATGAAAGAATTTATCTACTGATTTTCTCTCTAGAGATTGATCTTCTAATGTTGCAACAACATATAGTAAGAAAAAAGACATGAACTTTTGCCTAAAGTATGGTAACGGGTCGATGCAGATTGGAGATGGAATGAAATTCATAATCAATGTATGTTATATGTCTGTTGTAGAACTAAAGTAGCCACGACCAGCGAGCAATACAAGCAGTAGTCGCAAATGTTGAAGGAGTAATCTTAGTAGTATTAAAGGCCAACAGAGAGTAATATGTGTAAAATGCTTATATAAAATTATTATGTGCCGTTTGTATATCCATACAAATATATACCAGTTCTGAAGCAATCTTGGATCTCTACAATATCCTTTTTGGACTACTCGTTGGGAAATTACGATTTACATCCCCTCGATTCACTTCAAGAAATAAATTGATCTTTTGCGTAAGATGTAGCTTTGGCAAGGCATCTTGCTCTTTTGGAAAACCCTAAGTTAGTTAACTGAAATCAAGAGTCAAGGTTCTATATCCAAGTCATGGTTGTTATGAAAATCCTATATTGATGTCCACGCTAGTGGTAATAAATCTTCAGTTGTTGTCGAAATAAAACTTCGAGGAGCATACCTGTACGGATGCTGAAGAGAAGGGGCCAAAACTTTGATTTCAAAGCAGATTTTATGGTCACGTCATATGATGATTTTCAGTGAAACTATCCTAATTTGTACTGCTGTCCTAAAGAGTTATGGTTCTTGCTGATGTTGTGGTGTTATTGGAGAACTACACACCCGTGAGCTTTAGGGTTTTGGACAGAGCTAATGGATTGGGCTGTCACCATAATTTGGAGAACTTTAACGGGGCATTGGTCCTACTCTTGTACTCGCGACATGAATCGATTGTTCTCGACGGATATTAACTCCATTTGAATAGTTAAATCTGATAAATTTTGTGTCAAATTTATTGATCGAGTCAATTTCTCTCTATAAATCTTTTGGGAGAAAATGAAAACGGTGAACTGCATGAAACTGAACAACTAAATATTAATCATGGCAATTTGAAAAAGAGAATTTGTGACAGCACATAAGGAAAACCGAGAAAGAGAAGGAATAAAACTCCAGAGGGCAACAATCTCCATCATTAACAACAATAATAAAGTCATTTGACAAGAAACAATTTGAAATATTACTTTGATTCTAATATAACGTGAAAGCTCATTGGATCATATAATTGAATCGACACGGAATTGCCGAAGAAATAAATGACGAACAATAAAGAATATTCAAGATTTATGTGATTTGATTTGAGTATCAATACATATTTTAATAATAAATTATTTATTAATGATTAGAAAATCAGAATATTACGATGGCTCGTATGTCGAAATGTTTTCCTCACTTAAATTCTTTCTAAATCCACGATGTTTATGAATAAAATAACTCAATTGCATGTAAAGTTCCAATCCTCCCATGTGTTCGACGCTTCTTTTGTTCAGAAGTTCGTCGTTTGACTGAAGAGGCGCACTCCCCAACGGAAAAAAAAGACCACTTTGATTCCCTTTTTTGCGGCTTGTAGAAGGAAGGAAATCAGAAAGGAAAACACGCGTTTTTCTTTCTTCCTCCGACAATCTCCTGCATGTGGTGTTTCCTTTTCTTCCTCCAACAGTCTCCTCGCTCCACATGCAGATGTCTGTCGAGAATATATGAGCCCTACTTTTTGTAGGGCTCCTCCCCTCCACACAATATAAAGAAAGAGCGCAAAAAATCATGGTTTGGACGGTCCTCTTCAACGGAAGACCCAATCAAGTTCCTCTGCCTAGTAAGTACAAATTCGATTCGGAATAAAAGACGGAAGACCCAATCAAGTTCCTCTGCCTAGTAAGTACAAATTCGATTCGGAATAAAAGGCACACCGAGTTTGAATAAACGGAAATCCTCGAAGCAAGATCAAACAAGTCATGTTTCATACACAACTCCAAATTCGAGACGCAATTTAGGAGAGTTCTTCATGTTAGCTCGACATTTATCATCTACTCTTCCAATGCTCCAACGAGTTCTCTACTATCATAGACGTATATCAAGCCAAATTCGAGCTAGGACTTACATAGAGGAATGAAGTTCTAAGATTTAGGTTGCTGCACATGATTTGAACTTTTTATTATTTATTTTATTATACGCGTTCATCATTTATGAATTGTTACTATTGACAAATGAGAAATTTTCATGAGAAATTTTCATTTTTGTTGCCATGAAATTTCATTTTGCTTAACTAAAAAAAAAAAAAAAAGAAGAAAAAAATTAGCCTATTTCCGGGTAAATCTCGGAACCAACTTTGAAACTTGTGACAAAATAAGTTCTAAATTCTAGGGTCTAATAGGAAGATTTCGGGTGAAACCTGAACAAACTCTAGAACCGCTCACCTCTATCGGTGGGCGCTAACCATCAGAGACATATATCAAGCCCAAGTTGAGCAGGGACTTATAGAGAGGAATAAACTTGGTCAACATGTCCGTAAGATTCTCCGCTATACATACTTTTTTATGGTCACTTATACAACCTCGACACGGACATGCGACACGACACGCCGACATGTTATTTCTAAAAAAATAGAGAATTTTGACATTGTCCGACACGTTATAATAATAATAATAATAATAATAATAATAATAATAATAATAATAATAATAATAATAATCCTAGAATTAAACCATTAATCCAACATTTTTTTGATATCATTCATTATTTTAATTTGACAAATTCAACTACATTCCATTGCAATAATCCATAAAACTTATAGAAAAAAACAATCAATCTATATTCCACTATTAAATTTAAGAATATGTATACTACAAGTTGTAGAACTTGTAATTGGTGCGATCGAGTCCTTTCATTAACACCATCAATTTGTTTAACGGAAAATTCCGAAGTAGTATTTTTAAATTTATTTATTTATCCTACGTGGCATTTTTTATTACTTTTTTCTTTAAAACTTATTTAAAGAATAGTAAAAAAACTTTTTAAAAAGCTAAAATAATTCTAAAAAACTGGAAAAAAAAAAAGGCAAGGTCGTGGCTGCTTGGTTGGGTAGGTTGCTACCGCCGTCGAAGGAGGCTGGCAACCTCACCGGCCTTAGGTAGCGATGGGGGGTGGCTTGCATCGGCAGGGAGGTGGCCTTCGCCAACCGAGGCAAGGTGCGGGTGAGGCTCACCTAAATTTGGGCAACGCCTTGGCTGGGGTTGGTGAGGCTAGCCTAGATCTAGGTGATGCCAGCCCTCGCTTGTGCCTGCACGAGCTTCCCCAGCCCTAGACAAGGCCTCGTCAGCCCCAAGCGAGGGCCGATGATCCTCACTAAGCCCAAGCGGGGGCATGGTGTTGCCCAAATCTAGGCGAGCCTTGCCCGGGCCTTAGCTGAGGCATTGCCTAGATCTAGGCAAGTCTTACCGGCCCTCACTTGGCCACCGATGGCCTCACTCGGCCAGCGAGGGCCACCCTCCCCCTTGCCACCCTCACCAACAATAGCGAGAGAGGGAGTGGCGCCCAGCCATGATCTCTTTTTTTTTTTTTTTTTTTTTCATATATTTACATTTTGATCTCTCAATATTGAAAATTTTTAGAATTGACCTCGTGCGTGTTTGAATCATGTGTCAGAATTTTGGACTCGCATGTCGGAGCATGTTAAGAAAAGTTAACCACATGTTGGATTTTCCGACACTTGTTGACCGCGAGTTGGCTCGTGTCGGAGTGTCGGACACGATACAAAGACTCTTGGAGAATGTCGGTACTTCTTAGATGGTTGCATCCTCCCTTAACATGCTATATTTGACACAAAAGTTTCAGTCCCCAATAAACTAAATTCTCTAACAATATCTCTGATTTCCACCAAACACCACATCAACCAAATGTTCTATGCCAACATCGCTAACCAAGTCACTAGACTACACTACCTCTTTTGCTGCTTTATCATCACCATGTCTCTCAACAACACTTCCAAATTACAATGCAACTAACAGAAGCAAATGCACAACCACTCGAAGATCGATCGTCTTTAGGTTTTGTGCGTTATTCGAATTCACAAACCCAATTACCACCAAATTACATCTTCCAAAATATACCCAACATTTGTCTTCCCTCATAAAATCAGATGAATTCACTTCACAACATCACAATGTATACATGAATTAATCACATACATTTTCTTAACTGCGTGCAATATATCAAGCCTAGTACTATCCATGGTATAACTCAAGCAACCGACCATACAAACATATGAAATACAAAACAAGTGATCCACCTCCATCCAAGGGGGCATTGACAAATTAGATAATTTATGATGTGTAGCAAGTGTAGCACTTATATAATTTCTTTATCATATGTTAAAGTACGGTGATTGGTTTCAAGATGGGTAACTTCTATATTTGGAACACGAATCTATCTTGTTCAAATCAGTTCTAGTTTTTGGAATTTGAAATCTACCTTGTTGGCCCTAGAACCAATCCTGAAACCTATCATGTTTTTTCGATCTAGTGTAGGGTCTATCTAAAATCCTATTTTTCTTTTATTCCTTTTTTCATTTTATTTTTTTATAGCAAAATTATATGAGCAACAAAGTAAAAGATGAACAAAAGAAATCTCTATCTGCTAAAAATGGAAATTCATAAAATAACCACATAGTCATGTACTGTTATAAATGATAAAAAATTCAAAACACGTAACAAAAAAATATAAATTATAAATATAAAACTTCATTCCTCATTCATCCATAGAAATATTGCTCCGAATTCTAACCATTTGAAAACAAAACAAACAACATAGTAAATCGCTTGAGGTATTTTAAATTAAATTGTTATTAAAAACTAAAACAATTAATAGAAAAACTCACCACATATATTCATTTCACTTGAACTTGTAAACTCTATTTACCATTGATAATATCATCAGTAATAAAATCCAAATGTAAAAACCAAAGAAGAGATTATATAAAGTATTCACTCATTAGATAGATACGCAAATGAGTTATGAGGAGTGTCGGACACCCTAAGTGCTAAAATTTGGCACTGGTGGACACTTAAGTACCAAAATCAGAGAAGAAATTAATACGTAAGTGCCAACGACAACAATTTTTGGCCAAAATGCTAACATGACATTTTCCTGCATGTATTTTTACTGATGTGGCAATTATTTTAAAAATAATTATCCATGTGGATAGGGTGAACGACGTCACACCGTCCACATAGATCGAGTAAAAACTAAATGAAGTCGTTTTGGCATGCTTGGTAAACGACATCATTTAGCATATTGAATCAAGCATTGTCTCATGCTCGCTATCCATCTCGCGCTTGCTGACCTTCTCATGCTCAATTGTTCACGCTTGGTCGCCATTCTTGCTGAGGCTCCGTCGTTGCTCACTGTTCACTCGGGGTCACTCCCTCGTCATGGTCATCGCTGAGGTGCACCAGCACCTAGCAGCCACACATGGTGGTTGCTAATGGTGGTGGCTGGATTTAGGGTTTTTAATTTTAGGGACCATGGAAACGACCCGTTTTGTATATTGATTGCTTAGTAAACAATTCGACAAGCCACGTAGACCACTTTTATTCTTAAAATCATGTTACATTGGATATCCGATTAGCCTCGTTGGAGTTAGCACTTAAGTGTTCAATTTTTTTTTTAAATAGTACTTAAGTGTACATTTTAGAAGTTTTAGCATTTAAGTGTCCACTAGTGTCGGGTTTTAGCACTTGTGGTGTACTTTTGTCAAATTACAAGATAGAAAGAAATATACAAGACTTACCCACTTAAATTTTTCTGCATTTTCAATGCACTCCTCACATTAATTGGCATGCGAATGGCTCTCAACAAATTTTGAGTGCAGATAATAGTCAAAGTACTTTGACAATTGTCAAGCACACAACCTGATACTAAAAGCCAACTTTGAAACAATGATAGAATTAGAATAGACAAAACATCTTGAGCCATCAAAGCTAGGATTTTATATTTTGGCCCAATACTCTTCCACCACATCAAAAGTTCAAGATTAGGGACATCTTCACTTTCAGCTTCAAGATATCGATCAAGCTTAGAATTAATGTTGTCAAACACTATTTTTTTGCATGAAAAAGATTTTTCGCCATTAGCATTGGTTCTACTACTAGTACTCACACTTCAACCACCAAAATTTCAATTAATAGAAATGACAAAAGATTGCTCATAAATTGATACAGATGCTTCAAGGCATGCTTCACATTTTCATGCATCTCATCAATTTTTGTTTCATCATCATATATTTGTCCATAACAGAGCTTCATGACTCAACTTTTTTGCGAGATCCAATGCTATCTAAACTCCCATGATATTTGTTAAATTTTTCTTTCATTTTTGTACTTATAGCTTGAAGTTTAGGACTTGTAGCATTTGCCATCGTTCAATATTTATAAAAAGAGCTAATCCCATAAAATTATCATTTGAGTAATATATGAACTCCTCGACATCCGATTGGTGATATTATAAAATAGTTTTAGAAATTTAGAAAGAACAATGGCATTTTTCCGGTCCTCATTTTGAGGAGAATCAGTGTTAAGCTCGCTTACAAAAAATAAATTATCTTCTTCCATCCTTTCAAAAATTTTTTTTAAACTTTTATGGTGTTTGTTTAACATGAGGTAAGTGGAGTTCCATGTAGTGACAACATTAAAATAGATCCAACCCTTGTATGTTATCCCTTCATTCTCAATATAAGATTGAAATGTTTTAGCTCTCATGAAAGAAATCCTCACATAGCTAACTATGCTTCATATATTGGCAATAGAATCACTCACCCCATTCAGTCCATCTCTTACAATTAGGTTTTATATAGGAGCAGTGCGCCTTGTATGTAAAACATCACAATTTAAGATCAATAACCTTTCTCTTCAAATTTTTACTTCAAATAATCAACGGACACATCATTGGAGCTATTACTATCCATGGTTATTGTAGATACTTTTTTCTTTATTCCCCACTTGTAAATGCATTTCTGTATCATTTTCTAAATCTCCTACCTTTATGACTATGCATCACCACGAAATTGCAACTTTTTTTTATACAACTTCTAGTTTTTATCAATAAAATATGCAATGAGACAGACATACAAATATCTCCCCCTTATCTCACCAACTAGCGTTTATTACATGGTGCAAACAATGTTTACATCTAATCCACATGAGGATACTTCTTTCACTTTTTCAAGTGCTTCCATTGCGGACCTACCAGAATCAGCAGAGTACGCATAGTCAGCCCAACAATGAATATAATTTACTTTATATGTTGTTTTACTAGGAACCCTCATGTTGTTGGTCGCACTTGCTAATGCCTCTTCTTCACCTCCATGGAATGACAATTCCATGATCGGACGCATTTCATCATATCCCTCCGTATTCATTGATATGTCTTAGTATGTCAATTTCATATTAACATGACAATAGCAAAATATAATTAGCATGTTATTACTTCTACTGACAACAATAATACATGATGAAGTTATAAGTATAGTTGGCATACTTATAACTTACAAAAGTTTAGAAAAACAATATAAGTAGATGATGTTTTAAGTATGGGACTATGAACATTAGACTTATTCCAACAAAAAAATTTCACACTAGAATCTGCAGCTACCCGCCCATCAATGATTCAACGTAATTTCATACCACCAAAAAGAGGACACATTGTGTTGAATTGTTCATGGACTGTGTTCGATACAAAAAACTTGCGAGATTTAACCCAAAATATTACCAGCAGTAAGCACCTCCAAAAACAAAAAAAATGGGAAAAGGAATCAACCCCCATAATGGGAAAAGGGATTAATATCCATACTACCGCCTAATATTTTTCAATTTAGCAATCAACTCCAAAATCGCTAATGATTATTGCAAGACATAGAAGTTTAAGAGATCTAATAAAGATGCAACGGGAAGTTTAAGAGATTTTACAGTTTTTAAGTCTCGATGATTGTTATTTAAGCAAGTGAGGGTTGCGAGGATTGAACAAGTGAGGGCGAGTTAGGAGCGAGTGAGGTTTGAGAGAGAGAGAGAGAGGCTACAGAGAACAGAGAAAAAGAGAGAGATAAAGAAGGAGATACTAAGAGAAAAATGAGGGCTTTTGGTTTTTATGAAACCAGTTGCAAATTTGGTCCAGATCTTAGGTGGTTCTTCACTTAGAACCAAGAACTAGATTGGTTTCTGCTAGTTCCAAAAATTTCAAACTGGACCAACTTTCAGGGCTGTTCAGCCCAGTCCGAGTCTCTGATAGAACCGATCTGGTTACACAACTCTATGTTGAAGCACCTCTACACTTTCTTGACGAAATTCTTTCGAGTCACTCGCAACTTTTCAAGTGTCTCTCTTTGCATTTGCATCCCTAAAGTCATCTCCATTATACCCAAATTTTCTATTTTAGTTTTTGCAGACAATTGTCTCTTTATTTCATGCATCTGTGCTAATCACCTTGAAACTTCATTAATTGTGACATCAGAACAATTGTCAGCTACTATAGAATTTAGCAACTCTATAGATACTGTCACATTTACTACACTTTGAACATCTCTAGGCTCCACCTATTTCAAGACACCGTCCATATCTTTTTCCACGATTGATCTCACACTCCTCTTCTACAACAAAGTAGATTCGTTAAAGGTAACCTTTTGACTGAACATACAACCTATTGAATTTTCCTCAGTGCACCACAACCTCTATCCTTTCACTCCATGTGCATAACTTAAGAATATGCACCTCTTTCCAACTCCACCATGCATTCGATCGCAGGAGCATACATAGCGCAACCAAATACTCTTAGTCCAATATAACCAAGAGGCTTACCTTATTATGTTTCCTCATAAGCTTTCCAATCAATTATATGTGATGGTGATCTATTCACTAAGCAACAAGTAGTATTTAGTTATTCAACCTAAAAATCTTCATCCAATTCAGTATTAGAGCGTAAAGAGTGAGCTCTTTCCAACATAATTCTATTTATCAGTTCCACGACTCCATTTAGCTATGATGTGTTTGTAATAGTGTGAAATTTCACCATGTCTTCCTCTAACAAAATCAACTAAGCTCCTCTGAATAAACTTCCAATCATTTAATTGTTTTCAAGCACGTGATCTTTCTTCCTATTTGCTTTTCGATCATCGCCTTCCACAACTTGAATTGGCCAAGTGCCTCACGTTTGTGATTAAGAAGACAAATCCAGACTTTTTTTGAAACATCATCGACGAAGGACAATACATATTGGGCACCATCAAGTGTATGCAGCGTACAATCTTTGAAGGTTGGTGAACTATCATAGTGAACTTTACTCTCGGTTGACTACTCATGTTGCAGTGTTTACAAAAGTTTAGCTTCTTAATTTGATGGCCTCCTAATAGACACTTGTGACTCAAAATAATTATCTCTTTCTCACTTGTGTGTCCAAGTCTCATGTCACAATAGCGTTGTATCTTGACCAAAAGCAATCAAAGAATCTAGCAGATGAACCAATCACCGTTGTTCCCTAAAGAAGATACAACTCGCATTTCATCTTCCCTTGCATCAAAGTAAGCACATTTTAAGAGACCTCTAAAACTCCACCTTTAGCAAAGATCCGATATTCAACCTATCAAGAGCACTCAGTGAGACAAGGTTCTCTTTTAGTATCAGTGCATACCTTGCGTCAATCAACATTCTCATGGTTCCACCGTACATCTTAATCTGAACGATTCTAATCCCCGCTACTTCACAAGCAGCACCATTTCCTATAAGCACCTTACCACCCTCTATTTATAGATAAGTAGTACACTAGTGTCTATGAAAAGTCACATGATAAAAAAATCTAGAGTCAAGCACCCAAACATTACCCAATGAACTTGTGATGGCTGCCAACATATCATCAGCATTACTGGAATTGTTATATGTTGTGGTAACAATATTACCATAGCTTGCAAACTCCACCTTTACTTTTGTGCCTTTGTACTTTGGACAACCTCTCCTATAGTGCCTTACTTCATCAAGATGATAACATCAACAATTCTAAATGTTGAACCTCAATCTAGAGCGCCCCTCCATTTGCCACCTATAGATTCTCTTCGTTCGTCTCAACAATAAGTAACAAAACTATGCGCTATTTTGCATTAAGTTATATTCTCACAACTTTTGCCACTCCTTTGAAAACGAGGCGAAGTTCACCTCTTCCAAGGAGATCGTGATGCACCCTTGTATTAGTGAATCAATAAAGTGCTCAAAAGAATCCAATGGAGATGAAAGCAATAATATACCTTGTTTTTCATTAGGCAAGTCCTCATTGACATTTTTCAAGTTTATGAGCTCATTTAAGTTGGCTCTCATGGATGGGCCTTTGAACATCCAAAATTGAAATATCCTTTACAGCATATACAAACAATTGTTCAAACCGTTCAACAAATAAAGTAACTCAAGCTTTGCCCACAAAAAAGTTGCGATATCTTTCTCTTCGACCACTTTGATCAATACTTCATCTGATAGATTCAATAGGGTTATACTCTTCGTCTTCTCTATCAACTCCACCGTATCGGCCTCTTTTATCATTTCTGGCAATTTATTCTTACCGCTCAACGCTTTTGCTAATCCCTAGGTTGTCAACATAGTAGGTATCTTAATATATCTCCAAACTGCGATCGAACAACCAAAAGCCTCAAATCAACTCTAGAAACCCTAACATTAGTTCTAATATCAACTATTATAATATAACGTGGAAACTAACGGGATCTCATAATTAAATTAACGTGAAATTGCTGGAGAAATAAATGAGAAATAGAAAAGAACATGTGGTTTGGACCATGTATCGGTACTTACTCCATGTGAAGAGCCTGTAGTAAATAATCCATTAATAATTGAAGAATCGAGTGTTACAAAGACTTACACTTTCGAGTGTTTCCCACACTAAATCACATCCAAATTCACAATGTCCTAGCTAAAACAACTTAATTGGATGTGAAACCAACAAATCCCTCCATGTGTTCGGCGCTCCTTTTGTTCAGAGCGTTCCTTCCTTCGCACGACTAAAAGCAGTGCTTCCCTGTGCGGTTGCTATCGCACCCCTTCTTGTGCTGCTTATAGAAGGAATGAATCGGTAATCACGCCATTAACTCTTACTTTTCTTTCCTCTTCACCAATAATCTTTCCATTTATGACCACGCATGCACACAATCAGACCGCTTCACTTTTCAGATTCAATCTCTCTCTTCCGACCAAAACAAAAAGTTCTCTCTCTCTCCGAGGAGTCTCTCTCTTGTTCAGACACAACAAGCTTGTATTCTGTAAGTGAAGGATACAACAGGAGATCAATCTGGATCTCAAAGATGAACAAAAGCACAAGCAACAATCAGTCGCCGAAAGTAGAGCGGAAAACCATTGAGAAAAATCGAAGAATCCACATGAATATTCTCTGCTCCAAGCTTGCTTCCCTCATTCCTCAACACCATGTCACCACTTCTTTGGTCTCTCTCTCTCTCTCTCTCTCTCTCTCTCTCTCTCTCTCTCTCTCTCTGGGTTTACTAGAAGTGATCAAGTGCCCAACTTTCTTTCCGAGGTTAAAAATCGTTAGATAACGCTGCAATTTCCATTTATTTATTTGCTTCTTAACAAGTTCTTGAAAACCACTAGTCTTTTGAAATGAAGTTTTCTTGGGAATGGATGGAATTGATCTATCAAAAATTTGTTGTGTATCATTAGTAACAAGAAAGAGTGAAAATATCAGGTCGTGTGTATCAACTTCAACTAACAAGAAAGAGTGAAAATATCCCTAATTTCCCTTTCTCCTTTTTTGGGTTTCAGGATTCGCTGTCGCGGCAAGATCAACTGGATCAAGCTACATCATACATAAAGCAATTGAAAGAAAGGATTGATGGGTTGAAACTGAGGAAGGACCAAGCAGTACTGAAGTCCGAAGGGATTGACACGAGCAGCTCTTTGACTTCATCGATTGATCAGGAGGCCAATTTAGGGTTCATGCTTCCCGTGTTTCAACTGAGAGACCACGGTTTAGGTCTGGAAGTGATCTTGATCAGTGGGAGGAGGAAGAACTTCATGTTGTATGAAGTGATCAGCATTCTCGAGGAAGAAGGAGCTGAGGTTGTCAGTGCCAGCTTTTCTGTTGTCGGTGATAAGATCTTCCACACACTCCATGCTCAGGTAACTCATTATCTCGAATTATTTCATTGAGGATGTTATAATTTTGTTTTAGCAGGAAAAAAGATCATGTAATCTTGATGTCATCCTCACTTAATTAAAGAATGGAAACTAGGGTTCCTTGAGTACACGCGTCTTGGAGCCAAGCTCTGGAGGAAATTTAAATTGGAGAGATGGTGAGTTATTAACTGATTTTGGCGAGTCAAAAGTCATACATACCACAAAATAGGTTAGCCTTTAAGGTAGAGGTTAAATACATATACTTTAAAGCGGAACTAGGTTCGGAAGTCTACTTTTAACAGGATATATAAGTACTGCAAACTTCCCCATGCTTCGTACTTGGTGCGTCGAAAATTAGGATGACAATTTCTGTCGCTAAGTTTTATTTTCTTTCGATCCTCTCTTTAGTTATTTGTTGTAAGCATTTTGTCTGCCCCATGATTAGACATCTAGCTATCTTTTTATAGTTTGTGATGGACTTGCAGGTGAGATTATGTAGAATTGGAGTAGAGACCACAAGGGTATATGAGAGATTGAAAGAATTGATCCACTGATTCTCTCTCTCCCAAGGTCGACCTTTTAACGTAGCAACAACAAATAGTATGAGAAAAGGCAAGAACTTTTGCCTGAAAAATGGTAATCGGCGAATGCAGATTGGGGATGGAACGGAATTCATAGTCAACATATGTTTTTATGTCTGTTGCAGAAATAAAATAGCTACGACCGGTGAGCTATATAGTTATTAGTAGCAAATGTTGGAGAAGTTATCTTGGTAAAATAAAAGATCAACAGAGAGTGATATGTGTGTAAGGCTTACGTATGGTTATTAATATCAGTTCTGAAGCGATTTTGGATCTCTAAAATATCCTTTTTGCACCGCTCGTCAAGGAGTTGCGATTTACATCCTGTCGGTTCACTCTGAGAAAGAAATTGATCTTTTGCATAAGATGTAGCTTTGGCAAGGCATCTTACTCTGTTGGTAAATCCTAAGGTAGTTAACTGAAATCACAAGAATTAAGGTTCTGTATCAAGGTCATGCTTGTTCTGAAAATCCTACATTGATATCCATGCGAGTGGTAATAAACCTTGAGTTGTTGTCGAAATGAAACTTTGAGGAGTGTACCTATACAGATGTTGGAGAGAAGAGGCCAAAAATTTGATTTCAAAGCAGATTTTATGGTCAAGTCATGTGATAATTTTCAGTGAAACTATCTCAACTAGTACTGCTTTAGTATTCTTCCCAAGAGTTATGGTTCTTGCTGATGTTGTGGTGCTATTGTAGAGCTACATGCATGTGAGTTTTAGGGTTTTAGACAGAGCCGATGGGCTAGTCTGGCACCATAATTTGATAAAGAACTGGGGTTTGGTCATACTTTCATACTCGTGACATTAATCGGTATTTCTAGGCCGGCATTAACTCCGTTTAAATCATTAAATCCAATGAATTTCACGTCAAATTTGATGGACCGTGTCATTTTCTCTCTATCAATCTTTTGGGAGAGAAAATGAAAACGATGAGTTGCATGAAACTAAACAACTAAATACTAATCATGGCAACGCTTGACAAAAAGAATTCATGACCCTGCTAATGGAAAACCGAGAAAGAGAAAGATCAGAATTTTAGAGGGTGGCAAGCTCCATCATTAACAGCAATAATAAAGCCATTTGATAAGAAATAATTTGAGATATTACTTATGTTATGATATAGTATAGAAGCTAACCAGATCTTGCAATTAAATCAACATAAAATCATCGAAGAAATAAATGATGAACAATAAATAAATAAAAAACACTTGAAATTTACCTAATTTGGTCTGAGCATTGATATTTACTTCAAAAGTAAATAATTCATTAATGATTGCAGAATCATATAGTATCACAACTGTTGCACGATCCATGCCTAAATTAAATTCAAATCCGTAATCAAACCGCAAATGTGGACGTAAGATTCAAATACTCCCATATGTTCCACGCTCCTTTTTGTTCAGAACGTCCCTTCGTATGTCTGAAGGGGGATGCTTCGCTACGCGGCCGCCATCGTACGCGACCGACTTTTACTTCCCATTACAGAAGGAAGGAAACCAGAAAGGAAAATACGTGCTTTTCTTTCCTCCTCCGACAGTCTCCTGGCTCCCAATGCAGCATGCACATGTGTATTTAGAATATCTGATCCCTACTTTCCGTAGGGCGAGAAGATGTCCCCCTCTCCTCCACACAATACGAAGGAAAGAGTGCAAAAAGTCAAAAGTTTGGACAGTCTTCCTCAACGGAGGACAAAATCAAGTTCCCCCGCCTAATAATTCCAAGTTCGATTCTGATTGAAAGGAACACCTAATTTCAGCAAACCAAAATCCTCCCAGCAAGATCGAACATGCCACTTTAATGCGGCCGTTGTCGTTTTTTTCCCTTATACCAAGCTTAGATTTTAAGGAAAACGATGTGCAAAAATGTTCATGTTGCTCAAATTTATCCGCACGAGTTTTTTTTTGTTTTTTGGTCAACCAAGTATATTCGTGGTTTTGGGAGCTTGGAGAAGCTTGACGGGCTTCTATTAGGCCTACCTGATGAAATCCCATAAACCCATAAAACCCTCCATATATGGAGGAGGACTTTGGAACTCCTCATCTCACCTATTCCCAAGTGGGAATTTATATAGAGCATGAGACAATAGAGCGTTAACTTAATATTTATACTTTTGAAATATGCTATAACTTCAATTTTTTAAAACTCGTGTGATTTCTCAAGTGACTATCACTCGCAAACATTTGCACTTCACCTTCTCCTCAAGCTCTCAAGTAGCCCCTGTGTCTTCAGGAACTTAAATGCCTGTTCAAGTCAATTAGCCCTTTGGTCACACCATAACTCTTTCTATCGAACCCCGCTTCAAAGTACTTAGGGCCTATTTGGTAACACTTCCAAAAACAACTGATTTTGTTTTTTGTTCCTAAAATAAAAAAAAAAATATATAAATCTGTTTGGTAAATTTTTTTATTTTTGGGAACAAAAATTCATTTTTTCGTTCTCGGAAAATTCTTTTATTTCTTGTTCTCAAAAATACATTTGGAACAAAATCAAAACGTAGAAAATAGTTGCTCCTTATTCCTAGGAACATTTTCTAGAATCGAGTCTAATTTTTCTTATTTTCTCTTTTCTTTTTTTTCTTTTCTCCTTCTCTCTTCTTCTTCTTCCTCTCGGCCGACTATCGTTGCCACTACCACCGGCCAGTGATCAACTGAGCGAGGTCCGATGAGCTCGCCGAAGCCTTGCCTGGCCATTAGCAAGCCTTGACTCCAGCAAGCTCGTCATACCTCACCTAGTCGATTGCCGGCCACCACTATGGTCGAGAAGCGGCCACAAAGAAGAAGGAAGAAGAAAAGGAAAGGAAAAAGAAAAAAATAATAAAATACTAAAAGTATTAAAAATTAAAAATTAAAATAAATTAAGAATCTTACCAAACACATTTCTATCTTAGGAATACAAATTTTAAATAGTTATCAAGCGCCTTTAAAAACTTAGAAATTGTTCTTGAGAATAAAATAAAATAAAAATCATTTTTGAGCAAAAATTGTTTTTGGGAATAGAATAATTACCAAACATGCCCTTATAGTCAATAGAAAGCCCTTTCAACATATTACAAGAACCTCAATTTGGCCGACCCAAACTCAAGCTGAAAACCGACAAAATACAGCCCTGAAGTTGCTAGATACGCACTGTTCATCACACATAGGAAACTTCAAAATTTTATTTTGGCTAAACTATAAATTCAAATCAAATTTTGTAAAATCCTACAGCTCCATAACATCCTAATTATCATTTTCGTGAAAAATCATAGCTCAACAACTGAAAAATCAAATCTTGCAGCTCGAATTTCACATAATTTCGAATTTAAGTCCTAACCATGAAAACTAATATGATTGGAAGAACAAGGGCCGCAAGTACTTACCATATGTTGCGTAGGCGAGGCATCCATGGCAAGCACACATGAAACCCCTCTTTTCTTCGTCCTCTTTCTTTTATTTCCTTTTCTTTCTTCTTATTTTTCCTCTCTCTCGCTCTTGGTCTCTCTTATTGTTGAAGTGAACGTGCCTTCTTTTCCCTTTTTGTTGACTTTTCAACATTTTCTCCTTCTTTTTTCCTTTTTTTTTGGCCCCACCACTCTTTGGCTAAGTCAAAATATATGATGACACTATTTATGTCCTCCTTAATTCAAGATTTGGGTTAGAATCATCATGTTTATGTATTCTTTCGAACTAATCCCCAATAGTACAAACCGGCGTGTCTATACTAAGTACCCGTTATGTCTTGCTAAAGTGAATGGAGAAATAAGTCAGGTACTCAAATAATCTAGAGTATATCATTTTTAGCAAAAAAAGACTTTAATTTTTTGTCGGGAGGGTTAATGGAGTTTTATGAAAGTTACATAAGACAACAAAGAAAAACTAATTATTGCTTGATTTGCATGTAAATTTGAAAGATACTATCCATTACTCGATGTGAAAATTTTGTCCGCATCCATTAGTTAATATATAGCTATCGAATCGAGTATCTCAGGAGTATGCATTCGACCACATAAGAAATAACGAAGTGCTTTTAGAAAAGAAAATCATGTCTTTCACATTGCAAAATACACCTATTATTTTTAAAATATATATAAATGAAAATTCTTTTTTGTTTGTTATTTACATTGTCCTTTTTGTGTTTTAATGGTTCTACTTAAATTTTAACTATTTAATATTGTCCTTTTGGATTTGCCTTTTGATCCCACCAACAAAATCTTCACGCTCCGTCTCCGAGAAAATATTAGGTAGAGCCGAGGTAGCCACGTGTAAAATTCCTAGTCCATTTATCGGGAGACATGTGTCTTCCAGGCCAACCGCAAGTCAAACCCTCTCTTTCTTTGCCTCCCTCTTTCCAATTTCACACCCTCTCTCCTCTCACACACACTCTCTCTCTCTCCACTCGTGACCATTCCCACTCATGACGGAGCCCGCCATCCGATAAACCGCGCCGCCTCCGTATCTACCTCGTCCATTGCCTCCGCCATTTGATGAAACCACGTCGAATGATGCAGTGTGCTCTCTCTGTCTCTCTCTCGACCAGCTCTGTCTCGCCCTCTCCGTTGCCTGACGAACCACGCCGCCACCGCCGCCGCCGCCTCCACCCTTGGTCCAAGAACAAGCCCAAGCCCCCCAGTCGTTCGCAACCCCGAGCCCTCTCTCAACCGATCCCTCTGCTCCGATGTCGTTGCCTCCCGAACCCTCGCCAAATCCAGTGATAATGACCTTGGCCACGAGGGTCAAGCTCTCGGCAAATCCAACAACCCTCGCCCGTGGCTGGCGAGGGAGGGCCATGACACCTCATTGATATCGTTGCCTCCCAAAGCCTCGTCAGATTCGGCGAGGGTGACCCCCCTCGTCGAATCCGACGAAATGTGATGCTCTCCACCCTTGGTCCAAGAACAAGCCCAAGCCCCCCATCGTTCGCAAACCCGAGCCCTCCCTCAACCCCTCGAGGTCCTCGGCTATGATGTTCTCACCTCCCTAACTCTTATGTCACCGCCTCTCGAACCCTCTCCAATCCGACAAGAACAACACCCTTGCCTTGGCCGCAAGGGTCGAGCCCTTGCCAAATCCAATGACCCGCCTATGGCAGGTGAGGGCCGTAACACCTCACCGATGTCATTGCCTCCCAAGGCCTCGCCAGATCTGATGAGAGTTGAGTCTTCGCCGAATCCGACAAAAGCAATGTTCACTAGCCATAGGGACACCTTTTTCGGCCCTCACGTGTGCCTGGCCAAAGGGAAAGAAAAGAAAAGAAAAGAAAGAACATAAACGGGAAAGAAGAAAGAGAAACGAAGGAGAAAGAGGGAAGTTGGAGAAGGTGGGTCTACAAGCCACACATGCCGCTCACATAATGGACTTGTGTAGAGCTGAGGTAGCTACCCCAGCTCTACCTAATATTTTCTCCGGTCTCCATCCTCCAACAATGTGATGCATTAGATCAATATTAACTAGTGCCGAATATGATCCAATTCTTTTAAATTTCTACTCGCAATCTGTTGCATAGCTTAGCGTACAAATTTGAAAATCTAACGTTGCTTTTTGATTGAACGTATCTTCCAAATGCATGCTCTTGGAAAAGAAGAGCAGTAAATAGAGGTGTCAAACTAGGTCGAGCTCGCCTCGACTACAGGCTACAGCCAATGGTCCATTCTGTGCCGGTCGGACGCCTCAATCAGCCCAGCACGGCCCCAGGAGCGAGTCCAGCACACAATTTTAGGGCCCTTGTGTGGCCGAATTGCCTTTGACCCCATCTTTCCTATCATTCAATGTAGATGTAGATGTAGACAGTCAACAAGGAATCGACAACTTGAGGAATGCAAACTTTCAATGATTGAGTGGCGAAGGGCTTTGTGAAGGAATATAGCAACAAGTCATTGTCAATAATAATTATATATATTGGCCAATTATTAAACAATATACTCTACGAGAAGAGCTCGCAACAAATAATACACTAATAATTGAAAAATCAAGTGTTACAAAGACTTATACATACATACATATATATATGCGTATAGAATATTTAAAATATATATCCTTCATTTAATAACTAAGCTTTTAGAATAATTGAGCGTAGTCCCATAAAATCTTTCTAAGTGTTTTCCACATCAGATTACTTCCAAATTCACAATGTCTACAGCTAAAACAATGGAGCTGGATGTAAAACTCAAGAACAAATTCCTCCGTGTTCGGCGCCCTTCTGTTCAGAGCGTTCCTTCGTACGACTGGAAAGGAGTGCTTCACGGTGCGGTCGCTATTCTACCCGACCCCTGTCACTGCACTTGCTTTTACTTTTCTTTGCTCTTCATCAATAATCTCTCAACTTATAAGCACGCTTTCAAACCACAACACCCCCACCCCTCCCCCCCAAAAAAAAAAAAAGCCTCAGGAGTCTCTCGAGACGCACTTTTCTGCCTTTTGCTCTTGTTCAGACACAACAAGCTTGTATTCTGTAAGTGACTGATACTGCAGCAGATCAAATCTAGATCTCAAAGATGAAGAAAAGCACAAGCAGCAATCAGTCGCCAAAGGTAGAGCGCAGAACCATGGAGAAAAACCGAAGAATTCACATGAATATTCTCTGCTCCAAGCTTGCTTCCCTCATTCCTCAACACGATGTGACCACTTCTCTCTCTCTCTCTCTCTCTCTCTCTCTGGGTTTACTAGAAGTAATCTCTCTCTCTCTCTCTCTGGCTTCTTGACTCAAGTTCTGAAAACAGCCTACCTTTTGAAATCAGAAATTTTCATGGAAATGGATGGCATTGATCCATCAAAATTTTGTTGTGTATCATAAGAACATGTACATAAATCCAGGTCGCGTGTATCAACTTCAACAATCAAGATAGAGTGAAAATTTCCTTAATTTCTCTTTCTCTTTTTTGGGTTTCCGGATTCACTGTTGCAGCAACATCAGCTGGATCAAGCTGCATCATATATAAAGCAGTTGAAAGAAAGGATTGATGGGTTGAAACTGAGGAAGGACCAAGCAGTACTGAAGTCCGAAGGGATTGACACGAGCAGTTCTTTGACTTCATCGATTGATCAGGAGGCCAAACTAGGGTTCGCGCTTCCCGTGTTTCAACTGAGAGAATACGGTTTAGGTCTGGAAGTGATCTTGATCAGTGGGAGGAGGAAGAACTTCATGTTGTATGAAGTGATAAACATTCTCGAGGAAGAAGGAGCTGAGGTTGTCAGTGCCAGCTTTTCTGTTGTCGGTGATAAGATCTTCCACACACTCCATGCTCAGGTAACTCATTATCTCGAATTATTTCATCGAGGATGTTATAATTTTGGTTTAGCAGGAACTAAGATCATGTAATCTTGATGTGATCCTCACTTAATTAAAGAATGGAAACTAGGGTTCCTTGAGTACACGCGTCTTGGAGCAGCCAATCTCTTGGGGAAATTTAAATTGGAGAGATGTTTTTGTATTAACTGATTTCAGCGAGTCAAAAGTTTTTAATACCACATCACATGATAAGTTAGCCTTCGACCAAAAAAAGAAAGTTAGCCTTTAAGGTAGAGGCTAAATACATATACTTTGAAGCGGAATTAGGTTCGGGAGTCTACTTTTAAGAGGTTATATAAGTACTGCAAACTTCACTATGCTTCGTTCTTGGTGTGTTGAAACTTAGGATGACAATTTTCATCGCTAAGTTTTATTTTCTTTCGTTCCCCTCTTAAGTTTTTTGTTTCAAGCGTTTCGTCTGCCCCGTGATTGGACATCTAGCTCTCATTTTTTATCTTGTGATGAAATTGCAGGTGAGACTGTGTAGAATTGGAGTAGAGACCACAAGGGTATATGTGAGATTGAAAGAATTGATCCACTGATTCTCTCTCTAGAGATCGATCTTCTAATATGGCAACAACAAACGGTATGAGAAAAGACACGAACTTTGCGCCTGAAAACTAGTAATCGACGGAAGCTGAATGGAGATGGAATGAAATTCATAGTCAACGTATGCTTTTATGTCCGTTGTAGAACTAAAATAGCCACGACTAGCGAGCTTTATAGTTATTAGTAGCAAATGTTGAAGAAATTATCTTAGTAATGTAAAAGACCAACGGAGAGTGATATGTCTAAAAGGCTTACATATGGTTATTATGTGCCGTTTGTCTACCCATACATAGATATACACAAGTTCTAAAGCAATTTTGGATCTCTAAAATATCTTTTTGTATCGCTTGTGGGGGAGTTGAATTGATTCACTTCAAGAAATAAATTGATCTTTTGGATAAGACGTAGCTTTGGCAAGGCATCTTGCTCCATTGGAAAGCCATAAGGTAGTTAACTGAAATCACAAGAATTAAGGTTTTGTATCATGGTCGTGGTTGTTTTGAAACTCCTACATACGAGTGGTAATAAACCTTGAGTTGCTATCGACTTCGAGGAGTATTCTTGTACAGATGTTGGAGAGAAGAGGCCAAAACTTTGATTTCGAACCTTACCAAAAAAAAGTTTTAAAAAAAAAAAAACTTTGATTTCGAAGCAGATTTTATGGTCAAGTCATGTGATAATTTTCAGTGAAATTATCTCGATCAGTACTGCTTTAGTATTCTTCCTAAAGAGTTATGATTCTTGCTGAAGTGGTGGTGCTATTGTAAAGCTACATTCATGTGAATTTTAGGGTTTTGGACAGAGCTAATGAACTAGTCTGGCACCATAATTTGAAGAAGAACGGGGGTTTGGTCCTACTTTTGTACTTTCGACATGAATAAGTAGTTCTCGACAGATATTAACTCCATTTGAATCGCTAAATCCAATGAATTTCACGTCAAATTCGATGGACTATGTCATTTTCTCTCTATTAATCTTTTGGGAGAAAATAAAAACAATGAGCTGCATGAAACTGAACAACTAAATACTAATCACGGCAACACTTGACAAAAAAAATTCACCACCCCAATAATGGAAGACCGAGAAAGAGAAGGATCATAATTCAGAGGGTGGCAAGCTCCATCATTAACAACAATAATAAAGCCATTTGACAAGAATTAATCCGAGATATTACTTGTGATATAGTATGGAAGCTAATCAGATTTTACAATTAAATTAACACAAAATCATCGGAGAAATCAATGATGAACAAAAAAGTACATCAGAAATTTATTTGGTTCACTCCGAATATTTATATCTACTCTAATAATGAATAATTCACTAATGATTATAAAATCACACAACATTACAATTGTCCGTACGATGTAGTGTTCTGCACGCCTAAATTACTTTCAAATCCATAACGAGACGACTCAGGGGGACGTAAAATTCAAATCCTCCCATGTGTTCCACGCTCTTTTTGTCCAGATCGTTCTTTCGTGTGTCTGAAGAGGGAAGCTTCGCTAGGCGGCCGCTACTGTACCCGACTGACTTTTATTTCCTTTCAGAAGGGAAGGAAACCACAAAGGAAAACACTGCTCCTCTTGCTGCATGCACATGTCTATTTAGAATATATGATTTCTACGTTCTGGAGGGCGAAAAGTAGTCCGTCCCCTCCACACGACACGAACAAAAGAGTCCAAAAGTCAATGTTTGGATAGTCTTCCTCACTAGAGAACAAAATCAAGTTCCCCCGCCTAATAATTCCAAGTTCGATTCGGATTGAAAGGCACGCCGAATTGCAGCAAACCAAAATCCTCTAATTAAGATCAAACAAGTCACTATATGCCACCGTTGTTTTCTTTTCCCCCTTATGGCGACCTTAGACTAGGGGTGAGCGGGTCCAGGGTGGGTAGAGTCTAGACCTGGACCCTGTTCCCTACCCTGTTATAACCGGTTCTCCTTTTTGGACTATTCCTACCCTGTTTTCATTGGACCTGTTCGGCCCACCCTGTTTTCGGTCCGGGAACAGGGTTGACCCTGTTTATATTGGAACCTTGTTTTGCATAAAAATTAACCTTAGAAAAGCAAGTCTAGATGAGTTATCTGCTAAAACAAAAATGCCGGACCAAGCACATCCTTCGACCAAACTCATTGGGAACATGTATAAAATTTGGACTCCCCTTGAAGAAAACAACCAAGTATATAATTCGACCATCTCGCATCCCCATATCCCACAAGATATAAATTCAACATAGAACTTTCACGTGGGTTTGACAGTTCATAATAAGATCGAAGCTTATTAAAAGTTAATTCTCTCATTGTCGGAAAAACATAAAAACTCACGTGAATGAACTATATAGCTGATAGAGGTGGAGAGTTGAGAGCCAATTGAGAACATCATCTCATATCAAAAGATAGCTAAACATACAGATGGATCAATATTCTCTCTCTCTCTCGTCTTCTCTTCCTCTCTCAAGGACATGACAAAAATTATAAGCTAAACTCAGAAAATAGAAGTGGTGTTGGGGTTTAATTGGAAAAATGGAAATAGACAATTCGGGGGTGATTGTGCATTTAAGTTCCTATCTCCTCTGCCTACTAGGAAAATCCCCAAAGCTTCTTTAGGAGCAACATTTGAAGCTTTTCTTTGGCACGACTTTGAGATTTTGTGAATTCCCGATCGCTAATTACAGGAAAATCGAAGGAAATTCAAGTGTTGCGAAGGCCGTGGCGAGGGTGTTGGAGCGGTGGAGATGTGGTGACGTTGAGGGGGTGGGGCGTCGGTGGGGGAAGTGTAGGAGGAGGGCATTGGTAGCTCTTGGCGAAGAGCCCGAACGTGTGTCGATGCGGGTGGACGGAATTGGTCACGCTCGCCCACCCGCCGAACCCGAACCCAACCACCAGCACCCACCAAATGCTTTGCTCAGGACCACCAAATGCTAAGAGGCAACCGTCTCTGCCTCACCTTCTCTCCTCCCTTCTGCGACATCGTCCCCACCTAGTACCGGTGGTGCTGACTATGAGATGGACGATAGCATACTTTCGGACACGGAGGAAGAAGATGAATATGATCAATTACCTCCCATAAAATTTTTATCAAGATCCCAGTTTGAGAAGTTGACCTAATTGCGAAGAAGGAGTAACAAAGACATTTTGCCAAACCAAAAAAAAAAAAAAAAAGAAGAAGAAAGAAAGAAGCGAGGGGGTGGTCGGGAGCTCACCGGGATACGAGCGGAGCAAATCTGTCGGGCGTCGAGCGAGAAGGACCCGGCGAGCGGGGAGGTGGTGGTGCGGGGGCTCGGACGGACGGGGCGAGGACGAAATCGCGGCGAACGGCGGCTTTTGGCGTGCGGTCGCGGCGGCGATGGCGCCCGAGAGGTGGTGAGCGAACGAGCGGACGTTGGCAACGGGGCTCGGCGGAGCGGCGAGGCGGCGCGGCTTCACGAAGGGGCGGCGGTAGATCGGCGACGAGAGGCGGAGCGAGGAGGAGGAGGCGAGGAAGGGGTTGAGCAGGTGGAGGTTGTCGGGGTGACGATGACGGTGACGGTGACGGCGGGGCGGTGGGGGGGGAGGAGGAGGAGCTTGGCGGCGGTGGTGCGAACGCGAGGGGAACCGGGAGAGGAGCTCGGGAAGTCTAGTTCTTGCGTCGCGCCTCTGCGAGTTAAAGGAAGAAATAAAATTAGGGTTTCGCTTTAGGCGTAAAAACCGGTTCTCCAACCGGTTCCCAAACCGGTCCCGGTCGAACCGGTTCCGGGTGGGTAATCCCTCGGAACCGGTTCCCGGACCGGTTTCAACAGGTCTGCGTTTTGGGAACCGGTTCCCGGCCCGGTTTTAATCGGAACCGGTTCCGACCCGGTTTTCGGGTGGGCCGGACCGGGAACCGGGTAAACCCGGTCCGGTTGCACACCCCTACCTTAGACTTCAAGGAAAACGAGGTATAAGAATTTTCTTGCTGCTCAATCTTATCCACGAGTTTTTTTTTTTTTTGGTTGGCCAAGGGAATTTCTGAATATTGTAGTTCCGAGAAGCATGACCAACCCCATAAACCCATAAAACTCCCTTATTTGGAGGAAGTGAGTTTTGAACTCCCCACTTCTTCATTATCGCGTGGGAACTTATATAAAGGGTGAGACCCAATAACGTTAACTTGATATTCATACCCTCGAAATACACCATAACTTTGATCTTTTAAAATTCATGTGATTACTCAAGTGACAACTATGTACGTCCTCCTTAATTCAAGGTTTGGGTTAGAATCATCATCTTTATGTTCTTTTTGGGTTTCATCCCAATAGTACTAACCAGCATGTCTATACTAATTACCATTATGTGTCGGACAAGGGAATTGCTTAAGTGAATGAAGATATAAGTTAAATGTTAAAAAAATCTAGAGTATTCCATTTGTTAACAAAAAAAAAAAAAAAAGACTGCAATTTTTTGTCAGAAGTGTTAATGGAGTTTTATGAAAGTTATATTCGACAAAAGAAAAAAACTAATTATTGCTTGATTTGCTTGTAAGGGTAGTAGATACTATCCATTCCCCATATGAAAATTTCATTTGCATCCATTAATTAATATATAACTATCAAATCGCGTCTTAGGAAATATGCATTCCACTGTTATATTATATTATATTGAGATGTTTATTTGAAATTTAAAACTTTTGTAGCAAAATACACCTACTATATTAATTAGACAATAATGAAGTGTTTTTTAGAAGAACTTTTATGGTTTAAAATCATGTCTTTCACGATGCAAAATACACCTACTATATTCTTTTAAAAATATAAAAGGAAATCCACCTTTGTCTATTATTCGTATTGTCCTTTTTGCGTTTTAATGGTTTTATTTAAGTTGTCCTTTTTGCTTTGCCTTGACCCCCACCAGCAAAGTCTTCACGCTCCGTCTCTGTCCTCCAACAACCTGATGTACTAGATTAAAATAGCGTCCGCCATTTGTTTTAAATTTCCACTTACAATATGTCGCATCGCATAGCGTACAAATTATGGAAATCTAATGATGCTTTTTGATCGAATGTCCCATCCAAATGAATACTTTTGGAAAAGAAGAGCAGGAAATGGAGATGTCAAACTAGATCGAGCTGGCCTCAGCTACAGTCAATGGTCTATGCTGTCCCGGTCAAACGCCTCAGTCAGCCCGGCACCGCCCAAGGCACAGGGTGTCGGCCTGATATTTAGGGCCGGCCAAATTGCCTTTAGCCCCCTCTTTCGTATGATTAAATGCAGTTGTATATGCTAAGTAATATCAACACCGATACACGATATGTGACAAAATACGATATAACAGATCGACATATTTCTTAAAAAAATAGAGAATTTCAATACGTTGAAACATGTTATATATTAAATATATATATTTTATATATACATAACAAATTATTATTTTTATAATTATTTCAATCAAATTAATTTGATTCAAATTCATAAATAATAAATAAAGAGTAGAATAAATTTACATTAAAAACATTAATCAATCATTTGTTAATACAATTCATTACTTCAATTTAACAAATTTAAGTCAATTCCAATAATCTATAAAATTTGGAAAAAAGAAAAAAACAAGTAATCTACATTCTGGACTCTTGTGTCAAAGAGTGTCAGAAGAAAAAAAAAAACACAAACTTGAGAGTAAATTGTGTGTTACAAAAGTGAGTTAGAAGAGAAGAAAAAATTAGATTTTTTTACCTACCCCACGGTGGACGCGTTAGTTCGCGCCCTGCCCCCTCATCCGAGAGGGAGGGGTTCGAAATTCCGCACCCTCATTGCCGCACTAGTGCTTCTCCTAGTTTACGCTACCAACTGGCGATGTACGGTGGTTCCAGGGTCAACAAAAAAAAAATTAGGTTTTTTATTTATTTATTTCTCCATTTATTATTTTTATACTTATTTTTACATATTTACATTTTGACACTTTATTTATTTAAAATTTTAAAATTGACCTTATGTATGCCGAAATTATGTGTTAAAATTCGGAACTCGCGTGTCGGAATTTCAAACTCGAGTGTCAAAAAGTGTCGGGAAAGTTGACCAGGTATCAAATTTTTTTACATATATTGATTGAATATCGAAAAGTGTCAAACACATATTGGAGTGTCCAATATGTCACAAAAGCTCTAAAAAAGTATCAATACTTTTTAGTGTATATCTAGACAACTAATAAGGAATTGACAACTTGAGGAATGCAAACTCTCTTGTGATTGAGTAGCGAGAGGACTTTGTGAGGGAAAAATAGGAACAATTCATTGTAATCGATAATTATATATATTGGATCATTAATAGGAATAGTATACTTCACGCGAAAAGCTAGCAACAAAATAATTCACTAATAATTAAATGGTCGAGTGTTATAAAAACTTACACATTCGAGTGTTTTTCTTATGGAATTACTTCCAAATTCGCAATGTCTACAGCTAAAACAACTTAATTGGATGTGAAACGGACAAATCCCTCCACGTGATCGGCGTTCCTTTTGTTCAGAGCCTTCCTTCGTACGACTGAAAAGCAGTGCTTCACCGTGCGGTCGCTACGGCACCCGACCCCTTTTGGTGCTGCTTGCAGAGGGAGGAGCCGGTAGTCACTCCATTTACTCTTTACTTTTCTTCGCTCTTCATCAATAATAATCTCTTCATTTATAATCACGCATGCACACAAATACAACTCGCAGGCCCGGGGCCAAATCCGGGTACCCCGCCCTTGGGGAGAAATAATTGAAGGTTGGGAGCAAAATTCAGGCTCCCGGAAAACACATAAGAACCTGGTTTTCAAACTCCCACTGGAGGAGAACCTCCAGTCCACAAATATCAGACATCTCGACTTTTCAAACTCTCTCGAGGCTCTCTCTGGGTCGAAAGTGAATGAGCGAACTCTCATTTATAATCACGCATGCACACAAAGAGACGCACTTTCTTTTCAACTAATGCCTTTTGCTCTTGTTCAGACACAACAAGCTTGTGTTCTGTAAGCGAATGATAATACAACAGATCAAATCTGTGATCTCAAAGATGAACAAAAGCACAAGTAACAATCAGTCGCCGAAAGTAGAGCGCAAAACCATGGAGAAAAACCGAAGAATTAGTTGGATATATTGTTAATATAGCCTAATAGGTGAAAACATAGTTATTTTGGTCCATATGGGCGAAACTCAATAATTTGCATATAAAAACTTTAGAATTTCCTACGCTGAAAGTAACACTATTGAACATTCCAAACTTGACGTCTCTTGATGTAATATTTTAAGCAACCGCTTTTTCTCTTTCAAACCTATGACCTCCAATAGAATTTGCATGAATATTCTCTGCTCGAGCTTGCTTCCCTCGTTCCTCAACACCATATCAACACTTTTTTGGTCTCTCTCTCTCTGTCTCTTTATGGGTTTACTGGAAGTGATCAAGTGAAGTGCCTTACCTTCTTTCCAAGCTTAAAAACCGTTAGATAAAACCAAAATTTCCATTTCTTTATTGGCTTCTTAACAAGTTCTTGTAAACAACTCATCTTTTGAGATCAGAATTTTTTTGGAAATGGATGGAATTCATCTATCAAAATCTTGTTGTGTATAATTAATAAAATAGGTACATAAACCTAGATGGGTACCAACTTCAACAATCAAGAAAGAGAGAAAATTTCCTTAATTTCCCTTTCTCGTTTTTTGGGTTTCGGTATTCGCTGTCGCAGCAGGATCAGTTGGATCAAGCTGCATCATACACAAGGTAGCTGAAAGAAAGGATTGATGGTTTGAAACCGAGTAAGAAACAAGCAGAACTGCAGTCCGAAGGGATTGACACAAGCAGCTCTTTCACTTCATCGATTGATTAGGAGGCCTAACTAGGGTTCGTGCTTCCCGTGTTTCAACTGAGAGACCACAGTTTAGGTCTGGAATTGATCTGGATCAGTGGGAGGAGGAAGAACTTCATGCTGTATGAAGTGATCAGCATTCTCGAGGAAGAAGGAGCTGAGGTTGTCAGTGCCTGCTTTTCTGTTATCGGTGATAAGATCTTCCACACAGTCCATGCTCAGTAACTCATTATCCCTAATTATTTCATTTAGGATGTTATAATTTTGGTTTAGCAGAAAAAAACAATTATGTCATCTTGATGTCATCCTTACTTAATCAAAGAATGGAAACTAGTGTTCCCTAAGTAGGGGTGTAAATGGTTCGACTTTTTAAAACTGAACCGAACCAAACATATAAAGAATTTATTGAACTGAACCGAAATCCGATCCGAATAGAAATCCCAATTCCGTTTAGTTCGGTTTTTCAGTTTTTACTTTTGTGTTTGTATTTCTCCCTACATACACCCCTTTCTATAAAGTTTTATTTTTTTAAATCGATTTTGTAATTATTTTTTATTCTTTTTATTTTCTTTTTTATTTTTCTTTATTTTTCTTCTTCTTCTTCTTCATTGGCCAGTCACTGGTCGCCGAAGAAAAAGAAAAGGAAAAATCAAAAATTTAAAAAATGATTTTTTAAAAATAAAAATAGAAAAGAAAATTTTAGATTTTATTGGTTTGGTTTAGTTAACCGAATTGATAAAAACTGAACCAAATAAAAAATTTTGATTTTAAATGAAAGCAAGGAAATCTAGAATGTGGATCATATTATGGAAATAACACAGAGTCGTGTGGCCCAATTAACTCGGATGATATTCCGAATAAGAACTTAATAGAAAAAAACCGAATTTTTCGGTTCAATTCGGCTCGGTTCGATTTTTGACACCCCTACCTCAAAGTACACTCATCTTGGAGCAGCCAAGACGAACAATAAAGAACACTGGAGATTTACGTGATTCGATCCGATTATTGATACCTACTTCAGCAATGAATAATTCACCAATGATCGCAAAATCACACAGCGTTACAACTGTCCACAATGGAGTGCTCTCAATGCCTAAATTACTTTCAAATCCATAATTAAACAAGTCAGGTGGACGTAAATTCAAATCCTCCCATGTGTTCCACGCTCCTTTTGTTCGGAACGTTCCTTCATATGTCTGAAGAGGGATGCTTCGCTTCGCGGCCGCCATTGTACCCGACAGGCTTTTACGTCCTTTTAGAGGGAAGGAAACCAGAGAGGAAAACACTGCTCCTCATGCAGCACGCACGTGTCTATTTAGAGTCAATAATCCCTAAGTTCTGCTGGGCGGTTTGAAGTTCCTCCCCTCCACACAATACACGAAGAAAAGAGTCCAAACAAATAATTCCAAGTTCGATTCGGATTGGAAGGCACACCGAATTTCAGCAAACCAAAATCCTCCAAGCAAGATCGAACAAGTCACGATTCGAATTTAATGCGGCCGTCATTTTTTTATTTTATTTTATTTTCCTCAAGGCAATCATAGATTTCGAGGAAAACGATGTACAGGAATATTCTCGTTGCTCAATTTTATCCACGAGAGTTCTTTTTTTCTTTTTTTTTGTCAGCCAAGTATACTCATGGATTTTGGAGCTCGGAGAACTTGAGGAAATCCCATAAACCCAAAAAAATCCCCATATTCGGAGGAAGGGAGTTTTGAACTGTCGACCTCCCTATTCCCACGTGAGAACTTATATAGAACGTGAGATACTAGAGTGTTAACTTGATATATATTCCCTTGAAATATGATATAACTTTGATATTTTAAAACTCATGTGATTACTCAAGTGACAATTATGTATGTCCTCCTTAATTCAAGATTTGAGTTAGAATCATCATGTTTCTGTATTCTTTTGAGTTCATCCCTAATAGTACAAACTGGCGTGTCTATACTAGTTACTCGTTATGTGTAGGATGAGAGAACTACTAATGTGAATGAAGATATACGTCAAGTGCTCAAAGAGTCTTATAATATTCCATTGTAAGCAAAAAAATGGCTTTAAGTTTTGGTCAGAAGGGTTGATGGAGTTTTATGAATGTTATATTAGACAAAAGAAAAAAAAAAAACACTAATCATTGCTTGATTTTCTTGTAAAGTTAGCAGATAATATCCATCCCCGGTATGAAAATTCCATCTACATCCATTACTTAATATATAACTGTCAAATCGCGTATCTTTGGAAATATGCATTCGACTACATAAGACAATAATGAAGTCATTTTAGAAGAGAAAATCAAGTCTTTCACTTTGCAAAATACACCTACTATATTCTTTTAAATATATAAAAGGAAATCCTCTTTTGTCTGTTATTTATATTGTCCTTTTTGTGTTTTAATGGTTCTATTTAAGTTTTAATCATTTAATATTGTCCCTTTTGCTTTGCCTTTTGACCCCACCGACAAAGTCTTCACGCTCCGTCTCCATCCTCCAACAACGTCATGCATTAGATTAAAATGAATTAGTGTTGAGCGTCAGCCATTTCTTTTAAATTTTCACTTGCAATCTATCGCATCGCGTAATATACAGATTTTGAAAATCTAATGATGCTTTTTGATCGAACATCTCTTCCAAATGCATGCTTTTGGAAATGAAGAATAGGAAATGGAGGTGTCAAACTAGGTCAAGCTGGCCTCGACTACAGTGAATGGTCTATGCCGTGCCGGTCAAACACCTCGATCAGCCCAGCACGGGCCAAGGTGCATGTTCGGTCGTGTCGGGTGCCAGCCCGATATATAAGGCCCTTATGTGGCCGAATTGCCCTCAGCCCCATCTTTCCTGTGATTTAATGTAGATGTAGATGTAGACAGCTAATAAGGAATCGAAAACTTGAGGAATGCAAGCTCTCATTGATTGAGTAGCGAGAGGGCTTTGTGAAGAAAAATAGGAACAAGTCATTGTCATCAATAATTATATACATTAGACCATTATGGGAATAATATAATTTACGCGAAGAATTTGCAGCAAATAATTCACTGATAACCGAAGAATCGAGTATTACAAAAACTTACACACTCTAGTGCTTTCCACACCGAATTACTTCCGGATACACAATTTCTACAGCTAAAACAATTTAGTTGGATGTGAAAGTCAAGGAACAAATTCCTAATTGTGTTCGCCGCTCCTTTAATTCAGACCGTTCCTTCGCATGACTGAAAAGGAGCGCTTCACTGTGCGGTCGGTATTGTACTTGACCCCTTTTTGTCTGCTTTCGGAAGGAAGGAATCGGTAATCGCCCATTCACTCTTACTCTTCTTTGCTCTTCATCAATAATAATCTTTCCATTTATAATCACGCATGCACAAAAATATCTGACGTCCTCACTTTTCAGACTCTCTCTCTCTCTCTCTCTCTCTCTCTCTCTCTCTCTCTCTCTCTCTCAAGTCTCAGGAGTCCCTCAAGACGCACTTTCTTTTCAACTATTGTCTTTTGCTCTTGTTCAGACACAAAAAGCTTGTATTCTGTAAGTGAATGATACTACAGCATATCAATTCCGGATCTCAAAGATGAACAAAAGCACAAGCAACAATCAGTCGCTGAAAGTAGAGCGCAAAACTTTGGAGAAAAACCGAAGAATTCGTATGAATATTCTCTGCTCCAAGCTTGCTTCCCTCATTCCTCAACACCATATCACCACTTCTAAGGTTCTCTCTCTCTCTCTCTCTCTCTCTCTCTCTCTCTCTCTCTCTCTCTCTCTCTCTCTCTCTCTCTCTCTATGGGTTTACTAGAAGTGATCGAGTAAAGTGCCTAACCTTCTTTCCGAGCTTGAAAATCGTTAGATAATGCCGCAATTTCCTTTTCTTTATTGGCTTCTTGACAACGAGTTCTTGAAAACAGCCTATCTTTTGAAATCAGAAATTTTCATGGAAAAGGATGGAATTGATCTATCAAAATGTTGTTGCGTATTATTAGTAAGATATGCACATAAATTCGGGTTGCATGTATCAACTTCAACAATCAAAATAGAGTGAAAATTTCCTTAATTTCCCTTTCTCTTTTGGGTTTCAGGAATCGCTGCCGCGGCAAGATCAGCTGGATCAAGCTGCATCATACATAACGCAGTTGAAAGAAAGGATTGATGGGTTGAAACTGAGGAAGGAACAAGCAGTACTGCAGTCCGAAGGAATTGACACAAGCAGCTCTTTGACTTCATCGATTGATCAGAAGGCCAAACTAGGGTTCGTGCCTCCTGTGTTTCAACTGAGAGACCATGGATTAGGTCTGGAAGTGATCTTGATCAGTGGGAGGAGGAAGAACTTCATGTTGTATGAAGTGATCAGAATTCTCGAGGAAGAAGGAGCTGAGGTTGTCAGTGCCAGCTTTTCTGTTGTCGGTGATAAGATCTTCCACACACTCAATGCTCAGGTAACTCATTATCTCGAATTATTTCATCGAGGATGTTATAATTTTGGTTTAACAGGAACAAAGATCATATAATCTTGATGTCATCCTCATTTAAAGAATGGAAACTAGGGTTCCTTAGGTACACGCTTCCTGGAGCAGCCAAGCTCTGGAGGAAATCTAAATTGGAGAGATGGTGTTGTATTAACTGATTTTGGCAAGTCAAAAACTACGAATACCACACAATAAGTTAGCCTTTAAGGTGGAGGCTAAATACATATACTTTGAAGCGGAACTAAGTTCGAGAGTTACTTTTAAGAGGTTATATAAGTACTGCAAACTTCACTATGCTTCGTTCTTGATGCGTTGAAATTAGGATGACAATTTCCATCACTAAGTTATATTTTCTTTCGTTCCTCTCTTTAGTTCTTCGTGATGAGCATTTTGTCCGCCCCATGGTTAGACATCTAGCTCATTTTATAGTTTGTGATGGAATTGCAGGTGAGATTATGTAGAGTTGGAGTAGAGACCACAAGGGTATATGAGAGATTGAAAGAATTGATCCACTAATTCTCTCTCTAATGGTCGATCTTTTAACGTTGCAACAACGAACAGTATGAGAAAAGACATGAACTTTTACCTAAAAAATGGCAATCGGCTGATGCAGATAGGGGATGGAACGAAATTCATAGTCGACTTATGTTTTTACGTTTGTTGCAGAAATAAAATAGCCATCGCTGGCAAGCTATATAGTTATTAGTAGCAAATGTTGAATAAGTTTTCTTAGTCATGTAAAAGGCCAACATAGAGTGATGTGTGTCAAAGGCTTAAATACAGTTATTATGTGCCATTTGTCTATCCATAAATATATATACACACCAATTCCGACGCAATTTTGGATCTCTAAAATATCCTTTTTGTACTGCTTGCCATGGAGTTGCAATTTACATCCTGTTGCTTCACTTCAAGAAGTAAATTGATCTTTTGCATAAGATGTAGCTTTGGCAAGGCATCTTGCTCCGTTGGAAAATCATAAGGTAGTTAACTGAAATCACAAGAATTAAGGTTACGTATTGAGGTCATGGTTGTTCTGAAAATCTCACATTGATATCCATGCGAGTGGTAATAAACCCTAAGTCGTTGTCGAAATAAAACTTCGAGGAGTAAACCTGTACAAATGTTAGAGAGAAGAGGCCAAAACTTTGATTTCAAAGCAAATTTTATGGTCAAGTCATATCGTAATTTTCAGTGAAACTATCTCAATTAGTACTGCTTTAGTATTCTTCCTAAAGAGTTATGGTTCTTGTCGATGTTCTGGTCATATTGAAGAGCTACATTTGTGTGAGTTTTAGGGTTTTCGACAGAGCTAATGGGTTAGTCTGGCACCATAATTTGAAGAAGAACAGGGGTTTGGTCCTATTTTTGTACTGCAACGAGTATTTTGAATTGCTAAATCCAATGAATTTCACGTCAAATTCAATAGACCGTGTCATTTTCTCTTTACAATCTTTTGGGAAAAAATGAAAACGATGAGCTGCATGAAACTGAACATCTAAATGCTAATTATGGCGACACTTGACAAAAAGAATTCATGAACCCACTAATGGAAAACCGAGAAAGAGAAGGATCAAAATTTCAGAGGGCGGCAGTCTCCATCACTAAAAGCAATAATGAAGCCATTTGACAAGAAATAATTTGAGATATTCTTATGTTGTGATATAGCATGAAAACTAATAAGATCTCATAATTAAATCAACATGAAATCATCAGAGAAATAAACAATGAACAACGAAGATTTATGTATTTCAATTCAAGTATCAGTCTCTATTTTATAAGCAAATAATTCATTAATGATCACAAAAATCATAGCGTCGCAGTTGTCTGCATGATGGAGCATTTTCCTCGCCTAAACAACTTAGGTGGACGTAAGATTCAAATCCTCCCATGTGTTCCGTGCTCCTTTTTGTTCAGAACGTTCCTTCGCATGTGTGAAGAGGGATGCTTCGCTCCGCGGCGGCCACTGTACCCGACCGAGTTTCATTCCCTCGAAAGGAAGCAGAAAGGAAAAGACGTGCTTTTCTTTCCAACTCTGAAAACCTCCTGGCTCCTCATGCATGCACCTATCCATTCAGAACATCAGAGCCCTCCTTTCGGCGGGGCGACAAGATGTCCCTCCCTTCCGCACAAAAAGAAAGAAAAAAGAGTCCAAAAAGTCTATGTTTGGATGGTCTTCGTCAACAGTGAACAAAACCAAGTTCCCCCGCCGAATAATTCCCAGATCGATTCGGATTGAGAGGCACGCCGAATTTCAGCAAACCAAAAATCCTCCAAGCGGATCAAACAAGTCACGATTCGGATGAATGCGGCCGTTGTTTTTTTTCCGCAAGGCAAGCGTAGATTTCGAGGAAAATGAGGCATAGGAATTTCCTCGTCGGTGAATTTTGTCCGCAAGTGCTTTTTTGTTCTTTTGTTGGCCAAGTATACTCCTGGACTTTGGAGCTTCGAGAAGCTTGACAGGCCCCTGTTAGGCCCACTTGAGAATTCCCATAAACCCATAAAACCCCCCTATCCTAGGAGGGGATCCCCACCTCCCCATTCTCACGTAGAAACTTACATAGTGTGAGACACTAGAATATTAACTTGATATATATACTCTTGAAATATGCTGTAAATTTGATCTTTTAAAAATTTATTTAAGTGATAATTGTGCATATCCTCTTAATTCAGGGTTTGGGTTAGAATCATCATGTTTCTATATTCTTTCAAGCTCATCCCTAAGGTACAAACCAGCGTATCTATACTAGCGATGCAGCCCACATTCTAGAACAACTTGTTGAACCAAGAAGATCAACATGCATTTAAGATCAATGACACTCTCATCGATAAGCCTCATCTTTGGCTTTGTCATAATAACTTTGTCATTTCCCATGCATCGAAACTTGCATCATGATACCTAAGGATGGCCATAAGTATTGAAATTGTTTTTTTTTTTTTTTTTTTTTTTTTTGGTAAGGACACAAGTATTGAAATTGTTGTATAATAACTCACAGTTTTTAAATGTTTCTAGTTTCTATGTGCATAAATGATTGTTAGATTCTAGGTTTGAGTCTAGTCTTTGCTCTTCTTTTGTTGTGCTATAAAAGGTCATCAAGTCACTATAAAATACACACCAAATTTGATTAATGAAAATTTGCTTAGCACAATTCCCTTGAACCTAAAAGAGTTCAAATCCCTTGAAAACCTTGAAGAGTTTTCACTCCGTCCTTGAAAAGTCGGAGCTTCTAAAACCTGCATCATTTAAAGAGTTGCAGCCATCAATCTCAAAGAATTGATACCATTTCAACTTTCTTGGAGGCCTAGAAGAGTAACCATTGAAGTTCCTATCCTTTTCTTTATTCGATCAGATTTTGTTTCATCCACTTCCTTCCAAAATCGACTAGTCCATAGTTTTATCTAAGAAAACTCAAAACATGAAACTTGCAGATCTTCGAGTCTCTGTTCTTTTAGCTTTGGAATTAGGTCATTCTGATGTGAATCAATAAAGTTATTCCCATTTTCTCGAACTAATACGAAACTGAAATTTCTGCTTGATTTTGTGATTGAGTTTTCGTGTGTAAGTCACTCTATCCTATTGTTTGACTAGCCAACCTTGGGCTACATCAACTAGTTACCCATTATGTGTTGGACAAGAGCATTGCTAAAGTGAATGTAAATATAAATCGGGTGCTCAAAAAGTCTAGAGTATTCCGTTAGTTGGCCAAAAAAGGCTATAAGTTTTCGTCGGAAAAGTAAATGGAGTTTTATGAAAGTTATATTAGACAAAAGAAAAAACTAATTATTGATTGAATTGCTTGTGAATTTAGCAAATACAACCCATCCCCCGGTATGAAAATTTCATCTACATCCGTTAGTTAATAAATAACTATTAAATGGCGTGTCTTAGGAAATATGCATTCGACCACATAAGACAATAATGAAGTCATTTTAGAAGAGAAAATCAAGTCTTTCACATTGCAAAATTCACCTACTATATTCTTTTAAATATATAAAAGGAAATCCTCTTTTGCCTGTTATTTATATTGTCCTTTTTGTGTTTTAATGGTTCTATTTAAGTTTTAATCATTTAATATTGTCCCTTTTGCTTTGCCTTTTGACCCCACCGACAAAGTCTTCACGCTCCGTCTCCGTCCTCCAACAACGTCATGCATTAGATTAAAATGAATTAGTGTTGAGCGTCAGCCATTTCTTTCAAATTTTCACTTGCAATACAGATTTTGAAAATCTAATGATGCTTTTTGATCGAACATCTCTTCCAAATGCATGCTTTTGGAAATGAAGAATAGGAAATGGAGGTGTCAAACTAGGTCGAGCTGGCCTCGACTACAGTGAATGGTCTATGCCGTGCCGGTCAAACACCTCCATCAGCCCAGCACGGGCCAAGGTGCATGTTCGGTCGTTTCGGGTGCCAGCCCGATATATAGGGCCCTTATGTGGCCGAATTGCCCTCAGCCCCATCTTTCCTGTGATTCAATGTAGATGTAGATGTAGACAGCTAATAAGGAATCGAAAACTTGAGGAATGCAAGCTCTCATTGATTGAGTAGCGAGAGGGCTTTGTGAAGAAAAATAGGAATAAGTCATTGTCATCAATAATTATATACATTAGAGCATTATGGGAATAATATAATTTACGCGAAGAATTTGTAGCATATAATTCACTAATAATCGAAGAATCGAGTATTACAAATACTTATACGCTCTAGTGCTTTTCACACCAAATTACTTCCAGATACACAATTTCTACAGCTAAAACAATTTAGTTGGATGTGAAAGTCAAGGAACAAATTCCTAAGGATTAATACTCTGAAAAACTCCGAACCGGTACACTTGTGACAAATTTACCCCAAACTATTTTTTTGACCATGAAAAATCTCAAACTGGTACATCTATGACAAATTTACCCGACTGACTATAAAAAATCCTAAATTTGTACATTTATGACAAATTTACCATAAACTAATTTATTCGACCGCAAAAAACCCCAAACTAATAAATTTGTGACAAATATACTCTTCGCTAAATTGAATTAATACCACAAAAAAATCATAAAAATTGTAAACTTTGACAAACGGATCATAAAATCTCAAATTGATATACTAGTCAATTGTCACGTGTCATTTAACTTAATAATTTGATAATAAATTTTAACAAAAACTAACATAGGGTAAATTTGTCACAAGTGTACTAGTTTAGGGTAAATTTATCAAAAGTATACCAGTTTGAGATTTTTGGTGGTCAAAAAAATAATTTAGGGTAAATTTTTTACAAGTGAACCAATTTAGGGTTTTTCAGCTATTAACCCAATTCCTAATTGTGTTCGCCGCTCCTTTAATTCAGACCGTTCCTTCGCACGACTGAAAAGGAGCGCTTCACTTTGCAGTCGGTATTGTACTTAACCCCTTTTTGTCTGCTTTCTGAAGGAAGGAATCGGTAATCGCGCCATTCACTCTTACTCTTCTTTGCTCTTCATCAATAATAATAAATATCAGACGTCCTCACTTTTCAGACTCTCTCTCTCTCTCTCTCTCTCTCTCTCTCTCTCAAGTCTCAGGAGTCCCTCAAGACGCACTTTCTTTTCAACTATTGCCTTTTGCTCTTGTTCAGACACAAAAAGCTTGTATTCTGTAAGTGACTGATACTACAGCATATCAATTCTGGATCTCAAAGATGAACAAAAGCACAAGCAACAATCAGTCGCTGAAAGTAGAGCGCAAAACTGTGGAGAAAAACAGAAGAATTCGCATGAATATTCTCTGCTCCAAGCTTGCTTCCCTCATTCCTCAACACCATATCACCACTTCTAAGGTTCTCTCTCTCTCTCTCTCTCTCTCTCTCTCTCTCTCTATGGGTTTACTAGAAGTGATCGAGTAAAGTGCCTAACCTTCTTTCCGAGCTTGAAAATCGTTAGATAATGCCGCAATTTCCTTTTCTTTATTGGCTTCTTGACAACGAGTTCTTGAAAACAGCCTATCTTTTGAAATCAGAAATTTTCATGGAAATGGATGGAATTGATCTATCAAAATGTTGTTGCGTATTATTAGTAAGATATGCACATAAATTCGGGTTGCATGTATCAACTTCAACAATCAAGATAGAGTGAAAATTTCCTTAATTTCCCTTTCTCTTTTGGGTTTCAGGAATCGCTGTCGCGGCAAGATCAGCTGGATCAAGCTACATCATACATAACGCAGTTGAAAGAAAGGATTGATGGGTTGAAACTGAGGAAGGAACAAGCAATACTGCAGTCTGAAGGAATTGACACAAGCAGCTCTTTGACTTCATCGATTGATCAGAAGGCCAAACTAGGGTTCGTGCCTCCTGTGTTTCAACTGAGAGACCATGGATTAGGTCTGGATGTGATCTTGATCAGTGGGAGGAGGAAGAACTTCATGTTGTATGAAGTGATCAGAATTCTCGAGGAAGAAGGAGCTGAGGTTGTCAGTGCCAGCTTTTCTGTTGTCGGTGATAAGATCTTCCACACACTCCATGCTCAGGTAACTCATTATCTCGAATTATTTCATCGAGGATGTTATAATTTTGGTTTAGCAGAAAAGATCATATAATCTTGATGTCATCCTCATTCAAAGAATGGAAACTAGGGTTCCTTAGGTACACGCTTCCTGGAGCAGCCAAGCTCTGGAGGAAATCTAAATTGGAGAGATGGTGTTGTATTAACTGATTTTGGCAAGTCAAAAACTACGAATACCACACAATAAGTACTAGGTTCGAGACTTACTTTTAAGAGGTTATATAAGTATTGCAAACTTCACTATGCTTCGTTCTTGGTGCGTTGAAATTAGGATGACAATTTCCATCGCTAAGTTATATTTTCTTTCGTTCCTCTCTTTAGTTCTTTGTGATAAGCATTTTGTCCGCCCCATGATTAGACATCTAGCTCACATTTTATAGTTTGTGATGGAATTGCAGGTGAGACTATGTAGAGTTGGAGTAGAGACCACAAGGGTATATGAGAGATTGAAAGAATTGATCCACTGATTCTCTCTCTAATGGTCGATCTTTTAACGTTGCAACAACGAACAGTATGAGAAAAGACATGAACTTTTACCTAAAAAATGGCAATCGGCTGATGCAGATAGGGGATGGAACGAAATTCATAGTCGACTTATGTTTTTACGTTTGTTGCAGAAATAAAATAGCCATCGCTGGCAAGCTATATAGTTATTAGTAGCAAATGTTGAATAAGTTTTCTTAGTCATGTAAAAGGCCAGCATAGAGTGATGTGTGTCAAAGGCTTAAATACAGTTATTATGTGCCATTTGTCTATCCATAAATATATATACACACCAATTCCGAAGCAATTTTGGATCTCTAAAATATCCTTTTTGTACTGCTTGCCATGGAGTTGCAATTTACATTCCGTTGCTTCGCTTCAAGAAGTAAATTGATCTTTTGCATAAGATGTAGCTTTTGGCAAGGCATCTTGCTCCGTTGGAAAATCATAAGGTAGTTAACTGAAATCACAAGAATTAAGGTTCTGTATTGAGGTCATGGTTGTTCTGAAAATCTCACATTGATATCCATGCGAGTGGTAATAAACCCTAAGTCGTTGTCGAAATAAAACTTCGAGGAGTAAACCTGTACAAATGTTAGAGAGAAGAGGCCAAAACTTTGATTTCAAAGCAAATTTTATGGTCAAGTCATATCGTAATTTTCAGTGAAACTATCTCAATTAGTACTGCTTTAGTATTCTTCCTAAAGAGTTATGGTTCTTGTCGATGTTCTGGTCATATTGAAGAGCTACATTTGTGTGAGTTTTAGGGTTTTTGACAGAGCTAATGGGTTAGTCTGGCACCATAATTTGAAGAAGAAAAGGGGTTTGGTCCTATTTTTGTACTCGCAACAAGTATTTTGAATTGCTAAATCCAATGAATTTCACGTCAAATTCAATAGACCGTGTCATTTTCTCTTTACAATCTTTTGGGAAAAAATGAAAATGATGAGCTGCATGAAATTGAACATCTAAATGCTAATTATGGCGACACTTGACAAAAAGAATTCGTGAACCCACTAATGGAAAACCGAGAAAGAGAAGGATCAAAATTTCAGAGGACGGCAGTCTCCAGCACTAAAGGCAATAATGAAGCCATTTGACAAGAAATAATTCGAGATATTCTTATGTTGTGATATAGCATGAAAACTAATAAGATCTCGTAATCAAATCAACATGAAATCATCAGAGAAATAAATAATGAACAATGAAGATTTATGTGTTTCAGTTCAAGTATCAGTCTCTATTTTATAAGCAAATAATTCATTAATGATCACAGAAATCATAACGTCGCAGTTGTCTTCATGATGGAGTGTCTTCCACGCCTAAACAACTGAGGTGAACGTAACATTCAAATCCTCCCGTGTGTTCCGTGCTCCTTTTTGTTCATAACGTTCCTTCGCATGTCTGAAGAGGGATGCTTCGCTCGGCGGCTACTGTACCCGACCGAGTTTCATTCCCTCGAAAGGAAGCAGAAAGGAAAAGACGTGCTTTTCTTTCCAACTCTGAAAACCTCCTGGCTCCTCATGCATGCACCTATCCATTTAGAACATCAGAGCCCTCCTTTCGGCGGGGCGACAAGATGCCCCTCCCTTCCGCACAAAAAGAAAGAAAAAAGAGTCCAAAAAGTCTATGTTTGGATGGGCTTCGTCAACAGTGAACAAAATCAAGTTCCCCCGCCGAATAATTCCCAGTTCGATTCGGATTGAGAGGCACGCCGAATTTCAGCAAACCAAAAATCCTCCAAGCAGATCAAACAAATCACGATTCGGATGAATGCGGCCGTTGTTTTTTTTTCCGCATGGCAAGCGTAGATTTCGAGGAACATGAGGCATAGGAATTTCCTTGTCGGTGAATTTTGTCCGCAAGTGCTTTTTTGTTTTTCTGTTGGCCAAGTATACTCCTGGACTTTGGAGCTCCGAGAAGCTTGACAGGCCCCTGTCTGTTAGGCCCACTTGAGAATTCCCATAAACCCATAAAACCCCCGTATCCTAGGAGGGGATCCCCACCTCCTCATTCTCACGTAGAAACTTATATAGAGTGTGAGACACTAGAATATTAACTTGATATATATACCCTTGAAATATGCTGTAAATTTGATCTTTTAAAAATTTATTTAAGTGATAATTGTGCATATCCTCTTAATTCAAGGTTTGGGTTAGAATCATCATATTTCTATATTCTTTCGAGCTCATCCCTAAGGTACAAACCAGCATGTTCTATACTAGCGATGCAGCCCGCATTCTAGAACAACTCGTTGAACCAAGAAGATCAACGTGCATTTAAGATCAATGATACTCTCATCGATAAGGCCTCATCTTTGCCTTTGTCATAATAACTTTGTCATTTCCCATGCATCGAAACTTGCATCATGATACCTAAGGATGGCCATAAGTATTGAAATTGTTTTTTTTTTTTTTTTTTGGTAAGGACACAAGTATTGAAATTGTTGTATAATAACTCACAGTTTTTAAATGTTTCTAGTTTCTATGTGCATAAATGATTGTTAGATTCTAGGTTTGAGTCTAGTCTTTGCTCTTCTTTTGTTGTGCTATAAAAGGTCATCAAGTCACTATAAAATACACATCAAATTTGATTAATGAAAATTTGCTTAGCACACTTTCCTTGAACCTAAAAGAGTTCAAATCCCTTGAAAACCTTGAAGAGTTTTCACTCCGTCCATGAAAAGTCGGAGCTTCTAAAACCTGCATCATTTAAGAGTTGCAGCCATCAATCTCAAAGAATTGATACCATTTCATCTTTCTTGGAGGCCTAGAAGGGTAACCATTGAAGTTCCTATCCTTTTCTTTATTCGATCAGATTTCATTTCATCCACTTCCTTCCAAAATCGACTAGTCCATAGTTTTTATCTAAGAAAACTCAAAACATGAAACTTGCAGATCTTCGAGTCTTTGTTCTTTTAGCTTTGGAATTAGGTCATTCTGATTTGAATCAATAAAGTTATTCTCATTTTCTCGAACTAATACAAAACTGAAATTTCTGCTTGATTTTGTGATTGAGTTTTCTTGTGTGTAAGTCACTCTATCCTATTGTTTGACTAGCCGACCTTGGGCTACATCAACTAGTTACCCATTATGTGTTGGACAAGAGCATTGCTAAAGTGAATGTAAATATAAATCGGGTGCTCAAAAAGTCTAGAGTATTCCGTTAGTTGGCAAAAAAGGCTATAAGTTTTCATCGGAAAAGTAAATGGAGTTTTATGAAAGTTATATTAGACAAAAGAAAAAACTAATTATTAATTGAATTGCTTGTGAATTTAGCAAATACAACCCATCCCCGGTATGAAAATTTCATCTACATCCGTTAGTTAATAAATAACTATTAAATGGCGTGTCTTAGGAAATATGCATTCGACCACGTAAGACAATAATGAAGTGCTTTTAGAAGAGAAAATCACGTCTTTCAAATTGCAAAATACACCTATTATATTCTTTTAAATATATAAAAGGAAATCCTTTTTTGTCTGTTATTTATGTGGTCCTTTTTGCGGTTTAGTGGTTCTAGTTAAGTTATAATTTATCTCTGGTATGGTAGAGGGATTCCACAAAACTAAGCGCAATTAATAATCTTTTGCTTTGCCTATTGACCCGAATAACAAAGTCTTCACGCTCCGTCTGCGTCCTCCAACACCGTGATGTACTAGATTAAAGTTTATTAGTGTTCACATAACCCATTTCTCTTAAATTTTCACCTGCAATCTATCTCATCGCTTAGTGTACAAATTTTGAAAATCTATCGGTGCTTTTTGAATGAGTGCGTCCTCCAAATACATGCTTTCACATGATCACGATAATGGTAACACGGATGGCTTATGCTAAAACGAATAGTCAAGAAGAAGGGCAAAGAAAAATGGGAAATAGAGGTTTCAAACTAGGTCGAGCTGGCCTCGACTACAGCCAATGGTCCGTGCAGTGCCGGTTAAATGCCTTAATCAGGCCAGCAACGCCCAAGGTATGTGTTCGGCAGTGTTAGGTGCCAGCTCGATATTTAGGGCCCTTATGTGGCGGAATTGCCTTCGGCCCGATCTTTCCTATGATTCAATGTAAATGCAGATTCAGACAGCTAACGAGGAATCAACAACTTGATCAATGCAAACTATCTGTGATTGAGTGGCGAGAGGGCTTTGTGAAGGAAGATAGGAACAAGTCATTGTCATCGATAATTACATATATCGACCAATTGTAGGTGTCCTGGCACTATCAATCCGGTCGCTGTAACTCTTATTAAGTAAATATTGGTAATTGAGTGCATAGCTGAACGGCAAATTGAGTGCGGGATACGTTGCACTACCCTTATATTATAATTCGAGATTTTTTGGGCAATTCATCAACTCAACCCCATAAGAAACCTAAGTGGATTCTTTTCAATCCCAACATTTTCAATTGTCAAGAATTGCTACAGTCGTGGATTTCTTGATCCTGGAGGTTGAAGTTTGTCATGCTTGTCTAGGGAAAGACACCGAAATATCTATTTCGTGGATCTTTTTTTTTTCCTTTTTGTTTTCCTGATTGGTTTCTCATCATCCCGTCTTAATTCAGTTGGACATCTTTTTTATTTGTTTCACGTCTCAGGCGTTTGAATCTGGAAAGCCTGATTAATTGGAGGTTACTATGGAGTTGTCATGTCTAAGAAAACCTAAATCTTGGGCGCCGCCCGCTAAATCTAGCTGATAAAACCCGCCCAATTATTGGATTAGAGAAGAGTGCTATGACCTGTTTAGATAGTTAATGATAATTAGTGACTTGTTTAAGAGGATGCAGGATCTCCTTAGGTTGGAAAAGTTGACTCCGCTATGGATCTTTGCCTTGTCAAGAGAAACTAGGGATGATTTTCCTTCTGTCTTGCTTCAGGTTCTCTTTCATTATTTAATGGCAGGGAAGACAAAACCAACACTTGTAACAAAGAGCCACCTTCAGGTTGCTGCTTTCGCCCACCTAACTCCACAGGTCTCACGCACAACACTTGTGGTGCTCACTTGCTTCCTCAAGGCTGCTCAGTTTCTGCCTCCTCTTCAAGTAAACTGCAGAGTTTCTGTAAGATTTGGGTCTGGATAAGATCGAAGATCTTTGCTGTGATTCTTGCATGAGACTTGACCCTCCAGAGAGAGTTTCCTCTTCTGCTTCGACTTCTGATAAGTGCAGCCCAATCCAGTCGACATCAAGCGAACCAACCACCCGGAGAAGAAGTCTACTTCGGCTTCTGATAAGTGCAGCCCGATCCAGTCGACATCAAGCGAACTAACCACCCGGAGAAGAAGTACTGAGGAGATGAGATCTCCTCTTTTTCCGTGCTCTTCTGCTATGGAAGTCTAGTATGGTAATGGAAATAATCATCTCTGTGGTCTTGCTGTTCATGGGCATCGCGGTCTTGGTGGTGATTCATGTGTGCATAGTAGGGAGAGCATTCCGGGAAGGAGGAGGATTCAGTAGAGGACTGGTGCAGAGAAACAGCAACTCCGCGGCCTCGAAATTGTCGAGCGAAGACTTGAAGAAGCTGCCTTGCTTCGAGTACGGTTCGGGGGACAAGGCTTCCGACAGGGACGAGGACTGTGCAGTGTGCTTGGAGAATTTCAAAGCGGGCGAAAAGTGCAGGCTATTGCCTAACTGCAAGCACTGCTTCCATGCTCAATGTATAGATTCGTGGTTGTTGAAGACGGCCATTTGTCCCGTTTGTAGGACCGGCATAGCTCCTCCAGAAAGCAGTGCCAGTTTGTTGGAGGAAGGTCGTATAGAGCATAATGCTCTCGTCGAACTCACGTAGAGCACCAAGAGCTCTACAATCCGAGGTTCCCGGAATGAACTTCCAAAGCCACATACAAAGCCAGTGTTTTCAGGGATCTCACTGTGATCATAGTTTCGATTGGAGATGGCTGTGCCTTAAGACAGGTGCACGATCCCAGTAGCATTTACTTGGTTCGTCTATTTCCTTCTCCGTGACAAGTACCATAGTCCATGACATTTACCGAACAACGTGATAGCAATTGCCAAATGCAACGTCCGTCTCATTTATATAAGAATCTTCATGTTTGAGCCATTTTGTTAACTGAAGGATTTTGGGGTACAGGATCTACCGAAGCTGCAGATTTAAATACTGGAGGCATTTGGCAGAAACCTCTTTCAAACTAAGTACAGGTATGTCAAACAAGTAACTGCCAACGTGGGGTTTCAATATAGAGCTTGCAAACTCCATGAAAAGAGTGAATGCTCTGATAAGGAAAACATACGATGAGTTCTCAAATTCGAACAATCGATATTACGATAGGAAAGAGTTTCCTATGTATTCGCTAGATAGTTGTGCCACTTTAACCAGATAAGCTGCACGAGCCCGAAGGAAGAATCATGTATTTTGTGGAAGAAAGAAATACATCTTGCTCTGTCTTTTGATAGCACTTGGTAAAATTATCTTCTAGTCTCAGCATTCGATATTCCTTTTCCTATACTTGCATTGCCAAGTGAATTAGAGAAGAGAGGAGGGTGGAGCGAGCAGCAAAAGAGCTAAATTCCTATGTCAATGTGAAGGTACAAAGTTTGTTTTGCGAGGGAAACGAGGTAGACGATGATTACTAAACCAACACCTTAAACTAGGAGCAACAATCAAGAATTCCTATGTCAATGTTCAGCTCTTGGCAGCACTTTCCAGTTCTGTCCTTAGCTGCAGAGAAAAATCATCGTTCACATCGTCATCATCCCAATCATCTTCCCACTGCTGGGTAGCTTCTTTTACCTCTTCCTGAGCATCAAACTCTGCCATGAAGATCTATTTCAGGAAACAGAGAAGAGGATAACAAAAAATAAAAATCATCTCTATCCAAGAAGAACGACTGGTACAAGTTTTCAGAATACATGGACCTTCCCGACATGTAGACGAGGTAAAACTATCTAGACACCATAAGAACGATGACCCGCACTTATAAGTTTAGTACCAACAATCTAAATTCTCATGGTAAGGCACCTAAGAAGCAAGCAAGCAAGCAAGCAAGCAAATGACCCTATAAGCACGACAATTCTATCAACATGCCACCAGCAAAATTTGGTACATGACCTTGTCCATGGGCGGTATAATATAGACCAACGAGAGTGGCAAGACAGAGAACACCGGATTAGGAACCAAGCATCTCTTGACGTAAAGCTAGTAAGGCATGGAAAAACATAGTCGCGTCTTACGCCAGAATTTTTCCTAATTCTTCCATGCTAATCTCTTTCATCAATCATGAGAAGCAAAGCTCTTCCATGGAAGCTCACATTCTAGCAGATTGTACGTACCACCTCGCGGCATCGCCGGAAGAAACGCATTTGCAGCGAAGAACTACACGCCATGCCTCTCGTCACAAAGCACAGAACTAACTCCTATAAGCGTTCGACATTCCCTAGGCCGAATTACCCAATTGCTCGCCGGTATCGATTCAGCGGACAAACGACATCCGGATTACCTAATTTTCCCGATGAGACTTCACACGAGGGAAACCAAACAACGCGAGTTTCGCAAAAGCTTGCTAATTTGGCACTGTTTCAGGTGTTCAATTCGAGGTCGCACCTTCGTCGATCTCGAACTCCTCGAACTCGTCGTCGTCCTCGAACAAATCGCTCCTCGCGTCCCCCGCCGCGGCTTTCCGCTCGGCCGCCATCTCGGGACCCCGGGAGCTCAACGAGCAAAACGACCCGTCGCCAAAAATCGCGATTCTCGGGTCCCGCACCCACTTCCGGACACGAGTACAGATCACGAACCCTAGCGACGGCGTGAAGGAATCAGGATCCAAATCAACAGACGGGAACCGGCGACGAATCGCTTTTGTTCGATCGCGGTTTCGACCTTACTCGCGATTCCCCCGCCGAAGCTCCGGTCCGCCGTCGTGCTGCTGCTGAACGGAAGCGATCCGGCGCGAGCATGCACAGGCCGGCCGGCACGCGAGGGAAGATCTGATTTGCGGCGGCGGCGAAGATATTGCGAGACGGCGTCGTTTCAGTTGATTTAAACTTATCATGTTTCTTGCGCGAGAAGTAGCGTAGCGTGCCTTTTTCCTTGCGCAAATTAGCAAGAGAGTACTCCCGATTGCCATTGCTGCAAATATTGAACACAAACTTTGGGAAGTCTTGGTGAAATGCATAGCCTTTTCTGCTTTGTTGCAAATTGGACATCTCGAAAAAAATATATGCATACATATACATATATATTATTTCATAATTTTTGCAATTTTAGTATCGATTAATATCTTGATATGTCATCCCTTTCACGTGATATGATATTAACGAGAATGCGAGCAAAGTTATCTTTTCAAAACGACATCATGCGACTCCTTCCTGACAAAAATAATTCAAAACTAGGGGCCACATAAGCTAATATAGGATGGCTCTACACCCTTCATCGGGCGTGCAAAAACCCCTTGGAGGTGATTTTATTGTTGTTGAATATGGAGGATAATCCTAACTCACACCGGCTCTAAACCATCTGTATCCATAATTTCTAAACTTCTACTATTTGTGATTTCGTGGGGTCCGACACACGAAACATGATGGTGCGAATGAATGGAATGCGACAATAGCTAAATTTATCAAAATAGTAAAAGATTGCATAAGATACGGCAAGAGATTGTGTATATTTTGCTAATTGGCATTTTTTTTCTTTTATGCCCATTCTTTTCCTTTTTGGATAGAGTTTTCAGTTTGCCTTACTAAAGTGTCAGTTTAGGAAACTAAACCTTCGTTTGTTCCATGGAAAATGAGGCGACACTTAGCTCTCGCCGATGACTAGCCAAAAAAAGAAAAAAAAAAAAAATAAAGAAATAAATAAAATTAAAATAATTTAATAATGAATTTATTAAAAATTAAAAATAAAAGGAAAAAGTATTTGGTGAAAGAAGATATGAAAAATATTTTTTCATTCTCAAAAGCATAAAACATTTTTCCTCATTTTAGAAGACTTTTTTTTATCAGTTTATTTTCCGAGAAACGATTGTCGCAAAATTTAGAAAACGTTCTCCTAAAAGTTATTTTTCATAAAACGAATAGTGCCTAATTGTTCAATTGGGGAATGACATCAATAGATAGCAGCCAAAAAAAAAAAAATCTATTCATTCTTCATGAAATTATGAAAGGTCGTGTCAAGCTATTGAGAAAAATTTACTCCAAAAGCAAAAATTCGAGCAGGGTGTTTACATGGTCTTCCCTCCAAAGAAATGATTCCTCAAAATGACAGAATCGCCAGTGATACCGATTGCGTTTCTATTTCACCTGTTGCCATAACACGCAAACGAAATCGCTGGTTGCCATAACAATTCATTGAGAGGGACCGATCAACACATACATACACCCGTGAATGGTTCTTCTTTAACCATTCGATTTTGTTTCGACGTTTCATCTGAAACAACCAGTCACTCGTATTTTGAATAAAGTCGAATTTATTCACACCAGCTACCCGGAATTGCCGTGGAAATTTGATCAAAACGGAGGTAAGTGCCTCTTGAAAAGATTGACCATGAGGACAAAGAACGCTACCCAGCATGAAACATCAATAGGAGATGAAAACCCTGTTGTAGAAGCTAGTCAAGTTGCTTCAATACGCTAATGATAGCAAGGTGTCTTTTCTCAGCAGAGAGAGAGAGAGAGAGAGAGAGAGAGAGAATCTGTAAAAAGCACACCTGAACATGGTTGAAGATTATTTCAATGATTTCACAGTCTTTCCTCTATAGCCATGCCGGGTTCTTGAGAGGAGTCACCACAGCCTTCACCTGCAAGTAGCTGTTGAGGCCGTAGATACCCTTCTCCCTGCCGATCCCGCTCATCTTGTACCCACCGAACGGGATGGCAGCGTCGAACACGTCGTAGCAGTTGACCCACACGGTCCCGGCCCTCAGTGCCCGGGTCAGGGTGTTGGCCGTGTCGATGTTCTTGGTATAGACCCCCGCTGCAAGGCCATAGGCCGTCGCGTTCGCCCGCCGTACCACTTCATCGAGGTCCCTGAGTTCAAGGACAAGGTTAGAATTTCGTGGCCTGACACGATTGATGTATGATTCGATCAATACATGATTATAAATTCAGGTTTCCGTGAAGCTTGTAATGGACTAATCATCTTTTCCTGCCATTCCACATTCCTGTTTCACTCTCAGATAGCAATGTTCCCTTCCCTGACTGAAGTATTTAACTAACAGCTTCAGAGAGTATTGTCCTAAAAGTAGAGATGAACATGAAGTTACTTGTGGTTTTACTCACTTAAATTTCAGGATCGATTGAACAGGGCCGAAGATCTCATCCTGCGCTATTGTCATATCATCCTGATGCAAGGAGATCTTAGTTTTGTTACAGTAAAACGAAAAGAAAAGAAACACCCAGCTCCCGTTCAGGGGATTAAATTAGAAAGCGATGAGTCAAAAACCTTGACATTGGAAAAAACTGTTGGCTGTATGAAGAAGCCTTTGGACCCGAATCTTTCGCCTCCACACTCGAGGGTCGCATTGCTTTCGACGCCTAATTTTATGTATCTTAGGATTTTCTCGAATTGCTCCACATCAATCTGAAAGGATTTTGTGGGGCCATAGCAAGTGTTAATACCATTTACAAGCACCATATTCTGCTATGAGATGATGACCGACGGATCAAATCATTACAGAGAACCCTGTGGCCAACTGTAAAAACAGGTTAATTACAAAGAAAACAGGCCTGCATTCCCTTAAATTCAACTTTAATTGTACATGATTTCCCTGTTTTGGCAAAGCCTAAGCTTGTTCAATATTTCTGCTTCATCTGGTTTGACTTCTGCACATAATCTGCTAAAGGTTTTTCTTGGAAGTCCATTCTTCAAAGCTATTCAAGAATCACATTCCGGGTGTGCATGTTCATAATAAATACTAGGAACCTAAAAATCATGTACCTGGGGACCTTGCTCGACACCCTTTTTGAAGGGATCGCCCACCACGCGTTTCATAGCGCGAGCTTTCGCCTTCTCCAAGAACTCATCGTAAATTCGTTCATGCACATAGGTACGTGACCCAGCACAACAACATTGCCCCTGTAGGCACACATTGTTCTCATTGATTACAGAGAAGTTCCATACAAATCATGAGTCCAGGGCAATGATATAAGGTTGTGTGATGAGTAACCTGATTAAAGAAGATAGCAAAGTGTGCAGCCTCAACGGCCTCATCAATGTCCGCGTCTTCACATATGATGAAAGGTGACTTTCCTCCGAGTTCCAAAGTCACCGGCTTAAGATTGCTCCTTGCAGCCAGTTCAAGGACAATTTTACCAGTATGAGTTGATCCTGTGAAGGAGAGCTGCCAAAACAACAAAGCAAGTGCTGTTGTTAGAAGCCAACATGTCATGAGAATGTTTTAGGTCCACGAATGCCACCATCATCATATGTACTGAAATTTAAAGTCGAGCCTGAGATACTAAACCTAATGTACCTTGTCCACATTCATATGGCTTGCAAGGGCAGCACCGGCAGTTGGACCGTAGCCAGAAACGACGTTCAGGACGCCCGGTGGAAGACCAGCCTGTTGAGAAGGAAATGGAGTATAAAAACAGCAATACGTTTGACGACAATGAACATCAGTTTGCAACCTATTCTGAGTCATTAGGAGAAACAAGGCCTCAACATGACCGAATCATATCATTCAGAAAACTCAAATTGGGAAGTAACTGATTACTTATGTCAGTGTGGCGATGTTAACAGGTGGGGAATGAGAGAGTTTTACCTCATGCAGTAGCTTTGCAGCATATAGAGCAGTCAAAGGCGTCTGCTCAGCGGATTTAAGGACGACAGTGTTACCACAAGCAAGAGCAGGCCCGACTTTCCAAGAAAACAGGACCAGCGGAAAGTTCCATGGAATAATCTGTCCTGCAACACCGATCGGTTCATGCAGTGTCTGCATGTGGTAATTCCCATCGGCCGGAACAGTCATTCCATGTATTTTGTCCGCCCAACCTGAGAAATTGGATCAAGATGCGTTAGCCATTTCAAACACTGACAATACATGCCTAGTAAATAACGAGAGAATTCATTTTAGTACCGGCATAATAACGAAAGAGACGCGCCATTGATGGGATTTCTGAGTGAAGAGCCTGCTCATAAGGCTTTCCATTGTTCCATGTCTCTAGTGCAGCAAGCTCCTCGCTATGTTTCTCAACCAAATCGGCGAAGCGCAGCAGGATCCTACACCTTTCCTGAAAACAGAAAGGTAGCAAATAGCAAATGTAACTCGTAATACAAGGTGATCCACATTTTTTTTTCCCAAACAGTGCCGATTCAACTCAAGTGGGTGCAAGAAAAAGGTTGGATTCTAACATAAGGAGTCATCTTTGGCCATGGCCCCTCATCAAATGCTTTCCGAGCGGCAGCCACCGCCCTGTCAACATCCTCACCGTCACCCTCAGCGACATGGGCAATCACCTCTGCAGTTCGTGGGTCATAGGCCGGGAATGTTTTCCCTGTAGAAAACAAAGAACAAATCAGTTCGCAATGGTGATCAAACTAGCCCGGAGACTTCCACTTCCACTTCTTTGAGGGTCAAGTAAAGGATCACCTGAGGCCGAATCAACAAATTGACCGTTGATCAAAAGTTGTGTGTGACAGACTTGAACGGGCGGGATGACTAGCTCCTCAAGCGCAGCCGCGGCCGCAGCCGTGCTGAACCTGGGGATACTCCTTCTCGAGCCCGGATTTTTCCCTGGAGGTCGAAATCCATTGATTGAGTTCAGGGGAAAAAAGAAGTCTCACTTGTGATAAGCTTGAGTCATCCTGGTTTAAGAGATTCACAACTTTGGAGGGATTTACAGATTTATCAGAAACTGGGAAAAGCTAATCAAGATCAGTGAGCCGAGTTCAAAAAGATCCCCCTTTATCTTTCTCTGCTTTTTTGGTTTGTCGGTCCAATAAAAGTTGCCAGAAAACAGGTCTCGTTGCAGTAAGTTTCCAAAATAAAAGGAAAAGAACCAATCAACTCGGAATATACGCATGAATATATAATCCACATCCATCTCCGTTCAAGATCGGGATATTCAAGAAGAACAAGTGTACACGTGACAGGAAAAGAAAGGACAGGTATGGTGAACCTCGAGAGAGAAGCAGAGAAGAACACCCAGAAGAAGCAGAGAGGGAGCGAGAGAGCAACGACGATATCCTGCGAGCCGCCATTACAGCACCAACAGAAGAACCCCAACAGTTTTCCTCTTTTCTTTCTCTTCACAGTCCTTGAACTCCAGCCAAAGTTCTCAAATCAGACAGAGAACACGCAACACGAGCTCTCCACCAAACTCGGCTCACTTCACGCTTTCCTCTCTCTCTCTCTCTCTCTCCTCAGTAGACAAGCTACCACTACTTTGACACTCCCAGAGCACAGAGATGGTGAGCTGAGGACAGATGATGTGAACTTTAGGCGTAGGAAATAATACAAAAGTTGACGGTGGAGGGCGGATGTTATTATAAACTAGTCTGATCCAATCAAGGGGAAGCACTCCCGATACACGACAATACAACCCGTCACCCTCCAGGACTATAGCTAATATGGCTAATCTAAGCCGCCGTCTCTAAAAAATGATTTATATCATTTAAAATAATTAATTAATAATAATAAATTATTATAAACATCAATTTATGTGTCGATATTTCATGAAAGATGAAAATATTATTTATTCATTCACTTTTATAAGTGATATAAGTGATTATTTTATGAAGATCTCTCAAATTATTCATTTTTCGTGAAATAATCAAATTCTAAAATGTCTTCCTTTTCTTCACCTCCTTTCCAAGGTCATCAATAACTTAAATAGATATTTATTGCATTCCATGTTCTAGAAAAGCGTGAATTTTTTATCGACAGATTTCAAGTCAATAGTGTGTTTTGTCAAACATGTATACATTAAATCTAGTCACTACATGTTTAATGACTATCCATTCAAGGGTGGCAATGTGTACACCAGACATGTTGTCTTAGCCAAATAGAAACCATCTATTTTTGAACAAAAACAATGTCGCTCGATTAGGGTTTTGCCTTATTCTTTCTAGAGGACATAAAAAGTTTAGCCCCAAATCGAGCTTGCAAGTTGAGTGGCTATGATATTACCCCAAACCGAGTTCGCAAATTAGGACTTCATGCCACCAATTTTGAGCCAAGCAAACCATGAAGCTCAATGCGTTTCGAGTTTGCAAATTGAGGTTTCAAATAATTGATTTCACAATAGATGGAGCAACTAATCCATTATGATAGAAGCGATATGGCACCATTTGGACTCAACTAAAAGGAAAATTTGTTCAATTAGTTCAAAATTTATTATATAGATATCAATTTCGATTCTAAACTTTTCAATTTTGTTAATTAATTTATAAACACTATTACAAAAAGTTTAGTATAGTTCTTCTAGTCAATTTATTTTAAAAATCTCTTGTATGACAATCAAATTAGTACTAATCTTCTTTTAAGGATTATATTGAAATTTCGCATAAATATTTGGACTAAATTGTGAAAATTAAAAAAATTAGGATCAAATAGGCATTCGTGCAATGAGTTTAGGACCGATTGTACAATTTCTCCCAACTAACATATCATGTCACTACCATTAGCCGTATCATACCAAATAAACTTCTTTGGATGGAAAAGTTAGCGACAGACCCTTATATTCCTCGAGAAAAATTTCATGCTTTTTTTTTGGAATTTTTTAGAAGTTAGATTATTCATGTATAGTTTTGTCAGAGGTTATAAGTTCGTGCTTTTTTGTCCTTTTGCATGCGGCGTTTTTACTGAATGAACCCAGCATATATCGGCTAATAAGTTCGGTGAAATTTACAGACCCGTTAAGATATCATGGCTCACATGCGGTGGGTCTACATGCATCGGTCTATGCGAAGACTAAAGCTTGGCCATGTGATTTCTAATGTTTTTTTTTTTTTTGGTGATCTAGGAAATCCGCGAGATTCGATACGAATTCGAAACGGGGTAACGAGGTAAATTCTAGGAGCAACACATGGGATAACGAGGGTAAATTCGGGGCAACACATAATAACTACTACACACGTGCTACCGAGTAAGTCATCCTACAACGCTCGAGAATTGAACTATTTCCCGTTAGGGCTAACGGGAAAAAGCTCGCCGCTAGTAGCGTGTAACAGGTGAGTGATTCATTTCTAATGCTTTTTTCTTATGATTCTTACTATTTACCCCAGATGTTTGTGTGCTGGAAAGAGGTCACTGTCACATCATCTTTTCCTCTTTTCAGCCGTAGTGGTTAAAAGAACTGAGGGTAGCCACCATTATCGCATGCACCAAGAAATTGCCCTCTTGATTTGACCGACTGACTACTGGTCCAGCAACTTGCCCTCAAATTGGTGTAAGTCAGGTTAGGCAAAGCAAGATGCGATTAGCATTTAGGCCTTGGCTTTGTATGGCAACTAGGTGTGTAATCGAAGGAAGTGGACGTCTGTGAAGAGTGAGCATGAAAAGACAACAGCACTCAAGAGTAATGACGGCAACGAGCCACCTACCTAATCAAACATATTCAGGGCCGGCCCGTGAAAATAAAAAAATAAAAAAAAACAATATATAAGAGGATAATCATGAAGAAAGGAAAGGTAGATGCAATCGTCATATAATAATAAGAGTATAAATAATTAAAGTCAGGGTCCATAAAAATATGGTCTAGAAATTGACATGCATGAATTTATCCACTTTTTATTTTATTGGGAGCATGCTGAAGGGACGTTAATTATCAATACAAAATATTACGATAAGGAGAATTAAGAATAAGAGGCGAAAGGTTCAAGGAGAGGAAATGCTTTTGAAGCATCTTTCCTGTGCGGCGTTTGTGACATCTCATCAATCCACTATGGACATTTGACTAAGGACAGGAGATATGATGAAAAATAAAAATATTTAACTATGAGAGCAACACGATTTCCTCCGCTTATCTTAATTAATTAATCCCATCCAACGATTATAGTAATATAAATTTTTGGAAGATAGTATCATGTCCTCCGGACCTTAGGACAATTATATACCAGAACCTTTTATGTAATAACCATCTTTTTTTCTTTTTTTGTGTTGTAATTGCACCACAGTAATGCTCTGATGAAAGGACAACGACAACGATGAAAGCATCGATTTACAAAATAATGTAGTGAGTTCTTTTCACATGCCTGAGTACAACTCGGTTACTTAAATATCCGTCTATTGATTTGCCGCACCGCTTTATGAGCCAATCATTGAAATTCTTTTCACATGCTTGAATAATGACTCGATTATTTAAATATTCGTTAATTGATCTGCCGCACCCTTTTATTAGCCAATCATCGAATTTCGATGATTCTTCCTGTCTAAAAAATAATCTCATGAATAATTAATCTTTAAATGTCATTTCACTAATAGTCATGTTGCAAACACGGGTTTACAGTTAGAAAAACCTGTAAAGCACAATATATATATATATATATGCGCGCGCGTATATGCGCGTGTGTGGTGGGCCAATGACCCATTTTATTGTATCCTACGGGCAACGAATTGGGCTTGAAGCATTGGGCCTGGCCCTTAGACCAAACATTCATTACCAGAAGAATCTGCATGTTACATGAGATGAGACATATAAATCAAGGAAGCACATTATAACTATTCTGTTTCTCCATATATAAATCAAGACGCAATTTCATTTTTTTTTTATTTCTGAAAATAATTTTTAGTCTAAAAATAAATTTAGAACATAAATGGGATATAATAATTTTCTACTTTTCTATTGTTAGAACAAAAAGTGAAAAATAAAAACTCTTTTCATCGTTCGTTATTACTATTAATAGACCACGCTGCCACAGCTTGAAAGGAATAAATTTTGTCTTCTTATTAAACACGTACTTTTACTTAAAAACTCGTATAAGGAATAGAAATTGAAAAATCTATTTCTGACCAAAAATTAATTTATAAAACAAATTGGTTATAATTTGCCCCCAATAGTCCAAGAAAAGACATGCTATCTTGCTAAACTAGATTTTTATGCAAGATATTGCGAAATCTATGGTTAGAAAAATATGTGTTTTCCTTTCATGGCTTTTGTTGTTGTTGCCCTAGAAAAGATTCTCATTAAATATCACAAGGACTAACTTGCACTAGCTCCTGAACACACGCATGAAAACATTTTGCCTTTGGAAAAATGACAAATTGTTCTCTCAATCTATATCTCCTTGATCTATTCATTGTAGCAACCTTTCGATTGCTAGATCAAGTAAAATCACGTGGCCAAACTGATTAAGACATCGGATGCATTGGTTCCCAACAGTACCGAATGCCAAAGATAGAGTTACCACGTCTAGTTTTATCCTTTGTTCTAAACTTATTTAGAATGAAATTTGCAGGAATTGATCTCTTGAAGGCTGTCCCTAAAGGGACTTATAATGGAATCATTTTGGGTGCATTTCACTCTTCTTGAACTTTAGGAGGAGTGTTCCTACAACTGCAACCAAGTACTAACTAATTTCTCATCTATTGATCAACTTCATTTCTTACCTTAAGGAATCACTCACTTGGACTTACATAAGTCCTTAAACTACTTCATCTCAATTTTGGGATGTAAAAAGTACTCCCTCCTAAAGATTCACCTGGGAACTAGGGGAACCATCGAGGGTATTCCCTACTAGTCTTTCTTTCGCTAAAGAAAGACAACTGTCAAGTAAAGGCTGTGTTTGGCAACCATTTTGCCAAGGATCTTTGAGCCCCTAAAGATCTTTGGGCTAATGTAGGGGTGTTTGGTAAAAAAAATTTAACCCTCATTTGGAGAATGCCGACCTTGTGAAGGCTGAAAGTCCAAGGCAAGTGAGGACTTGCCTTAGACTTTCAGCTTTTTCGGCATTGCCCACGAGAGCACTGTTCATTTTTTTTTTTCAAAATTGTCCTTACGGACTTTTTGATTTTCTGTTTTTTGCCCTTGTGAGAAGGCACTATTCATCTTCTTCGTCAAGGGTGGCCAGTTTGGCTCTTCCTGACTGCAAGGGGCCGACGACGGCTAGAGGGACGCCGGCGTGGTCGCGACAACCTAGGTGATCATTGTCAGAAAGTCGAGCAACCATCGGCAAGGTCGCACGACCACTGCGCCATTTGGGTCGCGGCAAGGTCTAGGTCGCGCGACCTCACCGCCCCCAAATCCGAGGCGACAAGGTCCTCCCACAACCTCGACACCCGGATCTAGGTCGTTGGAGGTCTAGGCGGCGTCGTGCAACCTCGTTGCCTCAGATTCGGGGTCGCCGAAGGTCAAGGCGGTGTAGCGCGACGCGCATGACCTCGCCACCCCAGCGAAGGTCGCCAGCAGCCGCCTACCCTTGCCGATCAATTTTTTTAATTTTTCTTTTAATAATTTTTTCTTATCACAAAAGTCCTTTGTCCCCCAAACACTATTTTGCTTAGGGCTTTCAAACTACAATTTACAAAATACAGTTTGCATTTTGAAAAATACATTTTAACTCAAATATTTTTATATTTTCCTAAAATTTTTCCTCAAAAGTCTTTCCAAACGCATCCATAGTAACCTAAGGTAAGATTGTGGAACTTAAAAAGAGTTCCTATTGGGTTGACATGTGCTTCGGAGAGTGTCTTTCAACCGACTTGTCAACCCAATGCCCATGGTTGAAAGACATTGTGCGAATTATTTTGCTCTTACCTTATTTTGGCTGAAATTGCATATCTCTTGAAGGTTGTATGATGCAATCATTTTAAATGCATTTCAAACCCCTTGAACTTTAGGGTACCAGCTATTGGCAATAGTGTACCCGCAACTGCAACCCAGTACTGACTAATATCATCATTTGGTCGACTTCGATTCCTACTAAAGCAAAGTAATCCCTGATTTTACAGTACCTTCTAACTACTTGTTTTCAATCACTCTTTGATATCTTTCACTTGTGAAAATTGAATTTTCACGGAAAGATGCATGAATCACACGGTCTGTGATTGTAACTCTTCCGAAAACAAAAGAAAAAGGTTATACCTGCTCATACGCGCCACTGCATTGAGTACTGTGCATGAACAGCTGCAATTGAACTTGCCGAAGGAACTTCTAGAATGGGTTGTTCAGGCAGTCCAGCCCAGACCCAGAGGCATGTGTCGACTCAGCCGCCTTTTGGCTGAACAATTTATTTGTCAAAGGAGACCTCGAAATGTAGCCAATTCTTCAAAGGCTCTGTTTGCCATGCTTGAAGGACAGGTCCTTCATACACAAGGTACGATTCCAACCTCTGTTAAGATTTCGTGCAATATGTATCTTCCGGGGTTATGACGAGATTTACCTATCTAAATTCTTGGTAAATTTGCAAATTTTCTGAGTCGGACAATCAGGTTTATGGGCTGCTCCACCAAGGGCCAATTGTCGACTTCAAGAAACCGGTGAATGAACTTTTCTTTATGCGGCTTTTCAAAGTGTTTAAATTTCTATCTGATACCTAAAAGAATCCAGACAGTCTTTTGTGAGTTATTATTTCAGTGTTCCTATCGTGTTTTTTCACCAAGTACCTATACTAAGAATGAACATACTATACACAAGAGTGGTAAAAATAGTATTGCTACACCAAAAATGCACGGGCCTGTGTGCACGTGTGTGTGTGTGTGAGAGAGAGAGAGAGGGGGGGAGAATAAACAAATCTTTAGGGCGATCTGGCCGCTTTAACAGAGACTAAACCTTCCTGACTATTCAGCAATGAAATGTAACGACAAAAAAGCTGCTACGACAGTGACACAAAGTTCAAGAGAACCGTAGAACACAACAACCGATATAAACACCACCCTACAGTTCTCATCATATGAATTTATCGAATTCATCTGAAAATTTTCAGAAAATTACCATTCTACTGAGATCACAGATGAGTTTTGTTATTTGTCTCACAACAGATAGTAGCATTAGTGGCCGAAAGTCAAAACTACAACAACATTGCAGCTTTTGTGTAATTGCACGTAAAATGCACAAGCCAGATGTACAATGTTTTTTAAAGGGGAAGCTCTGTTTCGTTATCTTTTGTGTTCATGGAGAGTATACACAGACCATGAGGAAGAAAAAAATAAGTAGCCATAAATACAAGAATACCAAGGTCAGCTTCTTCACCCACTGCTGGCCGACGAGGATTTACCCAATATATCTGGCTTGCACACCATACACAGTACAGGCTAGCGATAATCCCCATAAGTTTCAGAGATTGATAGGATTTCTTCCTGATGGACTTAAGGGACTTCACTCTGCAAAGCAATCACATTTAAGTAACAGGAACCAATAAGTGTTCACAATCATGCTTCGAGAAAACTAAGTAAAATGGATCTTGGTGGGAGTAGAACCTGTTGATGTAAACAAAACCACAAATTAGGCAAATGCATAAGAAACCAACTACAACAACAGCATCAGGGTTGACAGGTGCACGGTTTTTCCACCAACCAGTGCTCAAAATCCAAGTATACATAGATGAATGGCCATTTTCCTGCAAGATGGAGAAATTTACCCCCTGGTTTACTACAAGGCTGATTCAAGTAAGAGTCTAGCATCTAGAGGAACACACAAATAACAATGAACATTCAACTTCAGATTTCCAATAAATTTGATGATTTGAAATGCACAGTCAACCAAGCAAAACAGTGAGAATACATCTCTCATATCCCAAGAAGTATTATCATTCTTTTTTCAAACTGAGTCTTCATCATACACCTCATGCTAAAAATGAATAGATTTATTTTAAAAGAATCCGTTTGTAAAGAGTAAACTCCCCGAAAATTGTAACAAGTTTTACAGCTTAAAATGCCAGGTGTATGTTGAAGCCCATCATGGATATGAATGTATGCATGCATGTTAGTATGTACAAAAGTGCCTGCAAAACTACTGAAAGGATCGACATGGCATTCACTAAATCTCATGCAGAATGAAATCTCATGGAATGATAAGAAACTCAATTCACGTATACATGGTCAGCGCCATTTGAAGAAAGTCAAATAGCTTCAGCAACACACGACTAAGTTCTAAATCCCCGGGAGCATCATATGGTATGATCACATGGTAAAGCAGCTTACAATTTTAAATAACTGAAAAATCATCTCCACAAAGGAGGATATATCAACAGGATGATGTATTTGCTCTGACATTCTCGACAACACCCCAGGGCAAAATTAATACCTCAAACAAATGGTCCAGGAAAAAATGGGATAAAGAACCGGCAGATATCAACAGCAGACATTGCCTCCTAGTAAGGGGAGCCTGCACGAAATCAGACCAAGTTGAGGATTACTAAGGAGCAACTCAAGGGCGCAATCATGCCGAGAAAACCAGACGAGACTGATTGATCACCGAACAGCACTACGCTAAAGGGGGACTTAAAAGACCACCTTGGCACTTAGCGAGATTAAAACTCCATAAGGCCACTGACTTTACAACCTTTATATGACTAAACTCGACTCTCATCATGATATTCATAACCAAGAAACTTGCCCTTTCCCTTTTTGCCAAAATTCCGCCCCCCAATACATGAAATTACACAAATCTCTCAACAAATCAAACAACCCATCTCTCTTCACCGCTCTTCTACACGAATCGAAAGAGAAAACTCACCCCAGAGACAGAATCAAGAACGCCCTTTCGGAGCAGGACCTTGGAGAGCCAAGAATAGAGGAACGAGAGAGGCAAGCCGAGGATCAGCACGTAGTAGAAGGGGTCGTGGACGGCGTCGGCGAGGAGGGAGCCGAGGGGGCGGGCCAAGGCGAAGCCGGGGAGGTCGGCGAGGGTGGAGCCGAGCCACTCGGAGAAGGAGCCGATGTCGGGGCCGAAGAAGGCGTTGATGGCGTAGGCGAGCACGTGGTGGGGCGCGAACCGGCCGTTGGAGAGGGACGTCAGGGCGAGCCCCGAGCCCATGGCGTACATCAGGTGGGGCCCCGGCCCCGGCATTCTCGCCCCTCCCCCCAAGAGAGACACAGAGAGGGTAGTAGGGAACGAGGGTTTTGCAGGCGATTTGGCTTCTCTTCCCGAGAAAATATTGACTGCCATCTTGTACCCTCTTGTAGTCAGCACAACCCCCAAAAAAAAAGAAAAAAACAATAAAAAAGGAGAGACCTGAAATGTTGACACGTGTCCAAAGTGATGCAAACGTCCGATCCCCCTACACTCTCTCTCTCTCTCTCTCTCTTTTCCCTCCCCTGCAAGCTCGAGGCGGTGAAGGCAACCTCGAGGCACTGCCTCCTCGTCCGATCGATGAACTTCGTGGTGGCGGACGCAATCTTGAGGCGGAGCCGTGCGGCGGTTCGTCCGACCGACGAGCCACGAGCCACAGCACTGATTCGGTGACGGCTCGCTGCCCCTACTGGCTGTGCTCTCTCTCTCTCTCTCTCCAAGTCACCATCGAACCCTCATCCAATGGACCACCGCGCGGCTCCGCCTCCGCCGGTGCAAAGTTCGTCGGTCGGACGAGGGCTCTATGGGAGAGAGAGGGGCCGGCAGAGAGAGAGAGAGACAGCTCAGAGAAAGAGGGCGTGCGGAGAGTAGAAAGAGAGAGAGGAGAGGAGATTTAGCTCGTCGAAGTTAGGGGTGACACTATGGTTCACATCACCTTATTCCGGAAGACCGACCCTATTAACCGAGGGACTTTCAACCTCCAAAATTTTTAGAAAATGCTGAATTATTTGCCATTCAAAACGTAACTTTCAAATAAAAATCGACATTGAAAAAGTTGAAAACCAAATTCTAGGAACTAGTTTTGAGCTTTCAGCATTTAGCCAAATATCGAAATTTAATTTTTTTTTTCCAAAATTATCCTTACTAATTCTTCAAATTTTTTATTTTACTCTTATTATTATTTTTTAAAATGCCAAAATAATGCTAAAAAATTAAATATATATAAATGCTAAAAAAAATTAAATATATTTTGGTCTTTTAAAAAATATTTATATATTTAATTTTTTTAGTATTATTGTCAAAATTTATATTTAAAAAGTTGAATATATTATTTTTTTCAATTTTAATTAAAAAATTAAAAAATTCTAATGAAGGGTTTGGTATTTTTAAAAAAATTATATATATGTATGTATTTGATTTCTTAGCATTATTTTCAAATTTATATTTAAAAAGTCGCATACATTATTTTTTCAAATATAAAAAATTAAAAATTAAAAAAATTTCAACAAAGGATTTGATCTTTTTTTTAATATATATATATTTAAAAGTTGCATACATCATTTTTTTCAATTTTAAGCAAATAAAAATTAAAAATTTCAATGAAGGGTTTGGTCTTTTTTAAAAAAAAAAAATTATATATGTATTCGATTTTTTAAGTATTATTGTTAAAATTTATGTTTAAAAAGTTGAATCATTATTTTTTTCAATTTTAAACAAATAAAATTTGAAAAATTAATATTAATCACCAAAATAGTTTTTCAAATGTGTTTTTTGTCAAACAATATTTCTCTCAAAATTGCTTCTCAAAACGTAGTTTACCAAACGGTCTTTACATTTGCCTAAAATCCTCTAGGTTAAACTATTTTACATTTTTCCAATGAGCTTTCAAAATACTGAACCAAACACACCCTAAGCTTAAGATCGAAGATTAGACTTCAGTTCGATCGATTATTATTTTGTTTCATTTTTTGTATTCCTTAAAAGAACAAACATACTATTTCAAACTATATATCCATGAACAATCAAATTATAAACACCAATACATATTAAACATAAATATGAGACGAGGTAACAATAGAAATTCACACTTACTAAAAGCAATAAACCAAAATAACAAACATGCAATGAGAGGAATAAAGGCAAGCAACAAGACGAGTGAATAGAGGTGAGCAAGGTCAAGGCAGACGAGCGAGGTCGAGGTTAGCGAAGAAGGTTTTTTTTTTTTTTTTTTCCGAATTAGAGATGGGTTTTTAATTTACATGACAAAGTCGAAGAGAACATAAGAGGAGACGCTAAAATTTAGAGCAAACAAAAGCATTATATATATACGGGATTTATTCGGGTTAGACTAATCTTAAACTCCTAAGATCGAAAATCAACTCACATAGGGTTCAAAGATCCTAGATCGAAGGACTGATCCAATTCTCCTAAGAATCGAACTAGTTGGTTAGGTTCGGGTCAATCCAAACTTAAACTTGGACTAATGTTCACCCCCGATCAAAGTGAAAAGGCCTAAATAAGGAGCAGCCCCTTAAAAAGCTTCTAAAATGGTAAGAGGACAAGAATGAATAGGGAAAAAACGATTCTGGAACACATGAAGGTATATTTTGACGTAATTGTAAGTTTTGCTTTGAAATTTTAAAATTGTGCAAGTCAAGACTAGACAACGTTTTCGATGGGAGACCTTCTAAGAAAGTATTTACTTGTACGTCAAAAAACAAAATCGTGACGTCAGTATGAGATTGGCCAAAATAAATAACACCACGAATGAGTTAATATAGGATATCACATAGCTGACCTGACATGAACTTGGATCGGCCAGAGATCACGGGGATTTTGCGATGCACAGCGGAGCAGCTGATCTCGACCGCCGAATTCCGTCCACATAAGCATATCCCCGCACGCTCGCTCGGCAATTACCGAACTGCCCTTCCTCGTCATCACTCACGCTCGGGCGGAAATATCGCTCCCCCCCTGCGATCCCCTGTTTCGGTTCAGCTACAGCGTAACCTTTCGTCCTCCCGACAGCACCCAAAAAGAAGGTACAGACAAGAGCTCTCACCTACTGGAGAGAGAAGAGATAGAGAGAGAAAGAGGAGAGAGAGAATCCATGGAATTGGAAGAATTGGAATCGCCCGCTTCGTCGAGGCGCAACAAGGAAGCAGATCCGATGATGATCGAAGAAGGGCTGTCCTCCCCGGGCCACGCCGCCTCCTCCTCCGCCCTCTGCTGCAACGACTGCTTCGGCTTCCGCCGCCCCGGCCGCCGCGCCGCCCGGCCGTCCTCCTCCTCGTCCAGCTTCTGGGAGCGCATCGGCTCGTCCCACTTCGACCGCCGGTGGTGGGCGCCGGGGCTCCGGGTCCTCATGAAGCTCCGGGAGTGGTCGGAGGTCGTCGCCGGCCCAAGGTGGAAGACCTTCATCCGGCGGTTCAGCCGGAGCCGGAGCATCGGCGCGGCCGGGGGAGCCCACGACCAGTACAGGCACGGCGGCAGGTTCAACTACGACCCCATGAGCTACGCCCTCAACTTCGACGAGGGCCCCGGGCACGACCCCCACCACCTCGACGACGAGGACTACTTCCGCCGCTACCGGAACTTCTCCGTCCGGAACGGGCCGGCCGCCGGCGGCGAGGGCCCGGCGGCGGGGAAGAGCAAGGACGGGATGGCGGTGGCTGCATGACGGGGTCCCAACTCCCCACGACCCGCCGTCGTGGGGGGTTGGACCCCGTGACGTCACTTGGCTGCTTGATATTTATACACCCCCTTTTTTCTGGATTGTAAAGTGATTGTCGTTTTGAGTGGGTCAGTGTTGTCGTTTTATGCTCGCAGCGTACGGAATGGCTCTGTAAATGGTAGCTTGCACGTAGGAGTGAAGTCGCGTCTTCCGCGCATTTGATTTGAAAAAGTTCCGTGCACGTATTACTCAATTGTTTTTTTGGTAAACGTATTACTCAATTGTTTCTTCTTGTAATGAGCAAAAACTTGTGTTTTTTTTTTTTTTTGTTCTTTTTTTTTTTTTTTTAAATTTATACAAGAAAACTATATAAAAATTCTTACTTGTGTGGAATGAAATGGAAGAGCAAAATTGTCTTACTTATTTTTTATACCTTCTTCCCCCGTTTGGTTTATCTAATCGACGAATTGGCGACCAATCGCACCCAATAACTCCAAAACTTGCCAAGGTGGTTGAAATATAATAGCATCCATGCAATAGTATAAGGATAAGCATGTCATAGAGAATTCGATACCGCGTTTCTGGATTATATACGTGAATCGATTGCTTGACCACATAGAGGCGAGTAATTAGTAACTTGATACATGCAACAGATGATGCTAAGCGAGGGATTTCTTCCTGTTCACTGATCTTATGGTGAGCAGCACATCCCCCACGATCCACGGGAAGCTCAAGAAATTGAAGCTTCCGTGGACGAAGGATGGATGGTAAGTGACGTGGTACCACGCCGAGGCCAGGCGCTCCCTCTCACTCGCCTCGCACCCGCTCTCGAACCATCCTTTGACCTCTTTATGCAGGTTCTTCACCGACAGCGAGATCCGGTCCTTCATGTCCCCGTATTTCCTGTTGTCCCTCTGCAGATATATGGCGCGGTTCCGTAGGTTGCCGGTCAAGATTTCGTCCTCGCTCTCTGCCCCGTAGAAACGCATCAGCTCGCTCAGTTTCTCCATGTACTTGTCCCTGTGAGTGACTGCCCGGTCGATGAATGCCTCAAAACCATCGACTTCCAGATCATGATCGTAATACTCTCGAGCGGTTTCGTCCGACCAGATGATTTTTGACTTCTCCAACGATAACTCAAGCGTCGCGCGATAGAGCTTTCCAAGCACATTAGTAGATGTGTACATTGGCTTGTCTACTCTCTCCATAAAATCTGGAAATTCTCTCGGCTTCAAAACCCTCGGCATCTCAGCCGGTGCACCAGTCTTTGCAAAGTCAACAGCCATAGAGTGAAGAGTCGCCAACTGTAGACACTTCTCGCTCCGGGCCTTTTCTTGTTCACGGTCAGCATGAACCAAATGTGCGGTTGAGATGGCACCCAGCGTGTCGTTGATCATGTAGTCGACGAAGAATTTATGAATTTCCTGAAAATAATCGGTAATGCTAAAGAAAGGACACTGCAAACCCTATGAGAAAACAAACTCTGAGACGCTCACCTCCAGTGTCACATCATGATCCATTATGCGCGGTCTCCTCCCAGTATAATCCATTGGAGTTTCAGTATGCGACGGGATGATATCTTCATCCCAACTGATAAAGAACAGGTCTCCATCCAGATCGCCACCAGAGCACTCATTAGGATGAGGCCTGTCGAAAAACGTTATAAGCCCAATATAAACATGCATGGTGAGCAAAATCGCAATTATCTAATGCAGAAGAGTATAACATAGATACGCAGCCACTCAGACCTTTCTCCTTTCCGAGGGAAGATGATGCAATCGACCAGGCCTGATTCTTCCAATTCCACCTCAAAGACAGCCTTGAGGACTCTGATATCCCCAGGATGAAGGCAAGGGTTTTTGGTGACAACTACCTTCCCTATTACTGCTGCTGTAGTCTCATCAACCTTCCGGAAAAATCTTTGCTCCCCACTTTCTAGCTCTGCTTTTGTCATGGTAACTCGGACATAAACTTGGCCATAGTCAAGGATTCCGGCCTCATCCAGACAGCCAAGCAAGATCCGGCCCTTTGGGATGTGAATGCGACACCTGCTCTTCAATTCTGACAGCTGAATCTCGTGATGTGCTCGAAGCATCATCAGAAGGTAAGGATCCGCAGTTGGTTCATATCCTGCGAGTAACATTTTGGCTATAATGTTTCTGCGGTCTGCACCACTCAAGCTCTCCAGCACACTTAAAGCAGCCTCCCTGTCGGTTAACATTTTCCCGAGAATAAGCAACTGTTTCTGTTGCATAGCCTCAAATTTTTCATCCTCTACTTCAAGAGTGGAAAGAAGAGTAATGATCTCCCTGTTAAGATAGCATGGCAACGAGTTGCTCCACTGAGTAACATTAAGCATCCTGTTAGATGACTCAAATTTACGCATGCTCTCACGAAGAGAGAGCTTACGGAAGGAACGGCGGTCAACAGCAATAACACCTTTATAGCCACCATATCGGATTTGAAAGGCTGAAGGACTGTCAGTCAAGCCACACTTCTGAGCGACTTGCCTAGCAAAAGATTGAGAGATCTTTCCAATCCCATCTGAGAAACAGAAGTCAAATCCTCTGGTATTGACCTCAATATCAGGAATGATCTCCACATCATGTGCAGGGACAACCATAGTCTGTACAGAAGAGCTGAACATTTGACCCATCCTTGCTGCACACTTGGACACACTTCGGATTTTGTTGAAGCAGCCCATCCATTCTCTAATCTGTTCTGCAGTCACCTCGTCATTGGAAGCAAACATCCAGACGGAGTTTGACCGAAGTTGACTAGCTGAGAAAGCAAGAAATTGAAACTTCTTCTTGCCAATCACAATACCTTCACGAAGAACAGTCAATATACGGTGATATATTCCAGTCCTCAAAGGTTTTGAAAAAATGCCTTGCTGAGTACTGGTAGATAAGGCATTCGGGGAATTTTGCTCCAATCTTCTTCGACGAAAGAAACTCTCAGAAAATCAGAAGAATGTGATGCGAAGTTCTTCACCACGTAGTTAGATGTCTCCAGCTCAGGACCTAAGCAATAAATCTTTGTTGGAGTAATAAAGGCTCTGTGACAGAACATTACATTGCTGTCCGTTAACCTTCTGAGAGCGGATGAAGGAAGATTTTTGCCATCTCTCTTAAGGACATGTAACTGGGTCTTCACAAATGGCACGGGATCATAACAAGTGGATGTAAGCTTGTGCAGCTTCTGGAGAACCAAGACAGCAGTGTCGACATCCAAAGTACTAAGGATGTCGGTTAGCTCATATGCACCAGCCAGACTGATTTTCTGGGTATGAACAAGAGAATTAAGTTGGAACACAATCTCATAGTCTAACTTAGGACCAGAGTCACATTCCAGGAGTGGGACTATCTCAGATGCAGAATGAAATTCCTCACCTTCTTCTAGAGTAAGATCAATTGTTCCTTCCTTATAATACGGAAAACTTGCAAAAACATCTGAAGCTGGTACTTGTAGCCCTTCATCAACTTCCCAACAAAAAGTAGTTGATTGACCAATTGCCTTCACATTAGAAAAGTCTGTTGTGCGGACCCAAAGAAAATTGAAATCATCTTTGTAGATATGGTATCGATCAGGACTAAACTTCGAGGTTACATCAGATCCGGAAATTCTCTTGTAGATTCTTGGTCCACGATTAAACTGTGAAAAGAGAAACAACGTTCAAGTACCAAAATAATGGAATAATGGATCACTCTCCTGTGACAATAAACATTTTCTCACATGAACTAACAGGAAAAAGACCAACAACGAACTGCAGAACTCAATCTGAGAGGAATCAACTGAAGAGAAAAAAAGAGGGCATATTCCCCGTAGTACAGTGGGACAGATACACTTTGAATCATATGATTTCCCTGATAAGTTAATAAAACATATGCACTAACAAGATTATCTACCACCTATAAATAAGATATTGGTGCGTGCACTGTTTCAAGAAATATTTCTCAAAAATGTTTGTCTGCCACAGTGATCTGTCTCCTTCCAGCGTTGATCCAAATCAATATAAGTCAATGAGATGAATATCGAGGCAAAAACTTGGAGGCAATTGCATAATGCAAATCACGTTTACAAAATCAATTGTTCAGAAATCGCTGGGATCATCTATAATCGCAAGCTAACCCACATCACAATGTTCCTATAAGAATTACAATTTGCCAAGTGCATAAACATTTCCCTGTATTTAGTGAAGCCGGTCAACTATGGATACCGCTTAATAAATGCACTTCATTCATTGACCTTGTACCCGGTCTAAATCTATGTAATTTAAGCTCAAACAACATTGATAAAACTACGTCACGATTATCCTTCCAATAGGCAAATTTACACACGGAGCGTAATTGGTAAATGAAATTGTCCGCATATACAAGCAAGGACAAAATCAGAGTGCTTAGATTCGAACTTTAACTTGTCTAGACACGTACTGTTAATAACTGAAGTTAAATTTTCTAGAAGAACGATTCCAATGCATGCTCATTTAGGAAACTAGTAAGCTCATTGAAACTAGAAATTCTCCAAGTTACAATTTTTTTTTTTTTTATTGCCGATGATCTGATCGCGGTAGATTATCGAAACCTTATTCGTTCTTGATGGCAATATTGAAACATACGGCATGTGAAAGTCTGTGAGTTGATATGATGGTAAATTCGGCGAGATTTTCCTTCGCTCGGATTAACATTGGATTAGACTGCCCGAACAATGCTAAACTTTTCATGGCAACACGGGTTTAGGAACTAGCTATTTCGACTATAACCAACCACAAAACCAACAAGCCATCGTGGCAAACACCCACAAATAAATCAACCCTTCTCTGATTCCAAAAGAAATTTCTACTACATCAATGAATTATCTCCCAAAACGACCACAAAAGAGACGAAAGCATTATACCGTCAAGAGAAGCGCATTGGGTTTTCTGCCGTTGCCGCCATCGCCGCAATCGCCGCCATCTCCGCCCAAGCAACACCCAACGCTCTCCACGACATCATCAAACCCAACCTCGAGCTTGTAACACTCCCCCTCGACCCAGACCCAGAACTCGACCCGCCTCCGCTCGGGCATCAGCCAAACCCTAACCCTCCCCCACCGCGCCAGCTCGCAGAGGCGGGCGGGGCCCTTGGGGAAGCCGGCGCGGAGGGAGCCGGCGTCGAGGCGGTGGCGGTCGTGGAGGGGGCGGGGACGATGTCGTCGTGGGCGGGGGAGAGGGCGAGGGCGTGGGAGCGGAGGACGAGGGGGCGGCGAGGGCGAGGTCGCGGTGGCGGAGGGAGGCGAACTGGACGCGGCCGGAGCCGCGGGGCTTCCAGTTCTTGCGCTCGGTGAAGATGTCGATGGCGTAGACGGAGGCGGGGCCGAGGGCGGACTCGAGGAAGCGGAGGAGGTCGTGGGCCGTCACGGTCAGCGGGATGTTGGACACCCGCAGCGTCGGCCTCTCCACCACCGCGCCTCCCATTGCTGCCCACCCCGACGGACGAGGAGAGAGAAAGAGTTAGAGAGAGAGAGAGAGAGTGTGTAAAACTCTCTCAGTCTCTCGAAGTGTTGTTGCGAGGAAGACGCCAACAGGGTCCACCCCGGTCTGCGCTTCTTCTCGGGCGCGCTGTGTCCGTCTTCTCCCTTTTTTTCTTTTTTCTTTTTCCTTTCATTTTCAATTCCTTTTCTTTTAAATTTTTACCACCAGAAACTTTGGGCGTGCATGGCTGTACTTTTTTTTCTTGGGAACTTAAACGCATTTATTTACGTTTTTGTTCAAAATTTATTTTTTTGTTTCCGATGGTTGAGCGAGACCGCCGGCACTCGTCGGCCGATCGCCGACCATGGCCGAGGCCGGCGACTAGCCAAAAGAAAAAAAAAAAAAGAAAATTAAAATTAAAATAAAAAAGAATACAAATTTACCAAACGTATTTTTATTCACTTTTTTATTTAAAACAAATTTACTAAACGCGTTTTTCAGTTAAAAATTATTCCTGAACATAAATAATTTTTTCTATTTTATTTCGAAATAATTTTAACATAAATATAAACAAACGCACCCTTTTAAACCGATAGGCATGTGAAGAATTCATCTTAATTTCAAATTAATAGATCCGTATTAGATTCACATTTTATTAATTTTATTATTAAATTACTGAATTGAATATTCATTATTTATTATAAATATATCAGTTTATGATTTTGGTAACATAAATCCATTACGCTGCACGCAAACGACAAAGAAAGAAAGTGCGTGCGTGCAACTCCCTTGGTCTATTGGAGTGGCGTTGCGAGGAAGATAGACGGGTCCACCAATCTTTACTTCCTCTCGGACGCGGCTACGTCCGTCTTCTCCATTTCTATTCTCTCTCTTTTTCTTTTTTCTTTTATTTCTATCTCTTTTAGATAAATATCACCGAAAGCCTCAAAAAGCTACACATATGATAAATTTAAACTCTAAACTAATATAGCCTGCAATAAATTTACCCTTTAGTAATTTCTGTAAAATTTTATCATTTATATAATGTGTGGGTACATCAGTTTGTGATTTGTCATTGTATTCATTTAACTTAATGAAAATACATTTATCAATTTTGATTTTTTTTTTGTGATCAACAAATTAATTTTAGTAAATTTGTTATAAATGTATTAATTTGAAGTTTTAGATAAAGGTGTATTATTTTAGGATTTTCCTTTATACCAACCATTGTCTTTTTTGGCTTTACCGAACAAAAAAAAAAACCATTGTCTTGATTGTCAGACGTCAAATAGGAAAAAAAATGACATGGTTATTTATCTCGATTTTCATGAATTTTGAAAAAAAAAAAAATCCAAAAAGTAATATTTCATTATGAGGGCAAATCAAATTAGATGTGTCATTTTAATTTCATGTCATCGGATTAACTTATTACCCTAAAAATGGTGGGGTCATAAAGAAGATGCTGCCCGACATAAAACACAAAAGGCGACAAAAACAAAAGTCTAAAGTGAGATTCACGATAAGAGAATTTACTATATTATATATCTTGAGCATTCCCAAAAAGACATAGTTTTCTGGAAACTAGCCACTCAAAAAATTAAGATTAAATTAATCCTATCTTCAAGAATAATGCCGATTATAAAAAGAAAAGTTACTATCACAAAAAAAAAAAAAAAACAAATTATACCCACCACCATGACGCGAGTGCATCAGACTTTCCTTTATTCTCAAAAGCCTCAAACTCTTATTAATATGATAAAATATATTAAATTTTCATCACATCAGTACAAATTTAAGATATTGACATAAAGCAGGCAAATTTTAAGAGTTTTATATTAAATAGAAAGTGATGATAAATTTGGAGTAACGGTGGCAGCAAAAAAGAAAAAAAAGTTGAGATATCATTGTCGCGATGTGGGTATAATTTAGGGAAAAGAGATCCGCATGGGAATTATTTGAGTAATGGACGCATTTTCTGTGCATAATCCTCCTAGAAAAGTAATCCATTATTCGATAAAAGAACTATTTCTCCATACATGCAAATAACAAATAAGTAGTCTGCCAGTTCACTGTTCAGAAACTCCACTGCATCAATTGACAGCACCAACACGGATCACGCCATTGGAACAATTCTCTCTCCCCATAAGCTCTCCCGTTTCACATCTCTCCCCTTCCCCAGAACATCTCGGGTCCCGTCAGGAATCGGACAACAGGGGTCGCTCATCTTCATCTTTGATCTTGCCCATCAGCGCCACGGCCTGGCTCGAGCTCGGCCTTTTGGCGGGAGGTGGGTTTGTGCACTGGAGAGCCACTTGCAGCAGCCTCACCATCCTTTCCTCATCCGCCCCTTCGGATATCAGGACACTGTCGAAGACTTCCCCGGTCCATTCCTCCCTGACCACAGACTGCACCCACTTGGCCAGATCGTACCCGTTGTTCTGGACCATATTGCCTGTCAGGAGCTCGAGAAGCATTAGCCCAAGGCCGTATACGTCGTCCTTGAAGGCGTCATGCGGAGCAGAAGGATTGCTTCTTATCTCGGAAATTTGAGAGGAGTCTTGGCTTTCCACCACCATTAGGCCATACTTGCTGACGCACGGACCCATGTCTTTGTCGAGCAAGATGTCCGTGGTCTTTAGATTGCCGTGAGCAATCCCGTCTTCATGAAGCACCGAGTGCATAAAGGCCAAAGCTTCGGCTATCGTGGCTGCGACGCTTAGCCTGCTTCCCAGTCAAATACTAGCGCATTCTGCGTTCCTGAAATGGAAACGATGCACAATAACTTGAATCAGCTTCTCTTCTCCAGTCCATCACTTAGAGAGAGCAAAATGTATACCGAGTAACTTCAGCTTCTTGATCAGAAAAGATGGGATGACATGAATCTCACATTTTGGGCATCCTAAATGAGGGGCAAGAACAAGACACTGTGCCATTCAGATTTCCATTCAATTCGGTTTAGGAAAACCAAAACTAGAGGTTACTCTTTCAATATTTTGCATTGCTGCTTTTATAGTCCTAGGTTGCAACAACATTCTTTAGGGAAGCATATCGATCCAAACTGGAAATTGAAAGTAATCAGTACAACTACCCACTTACCAGGGAGAAGATTGAAGAGACTCCCGTTTGGTTGGTATTCATACGCCAGGAGCTTCTCTTGCTTGGCGCAATAAAACACGATGGGCGGCAGAACATTAGGATGCTTTGCTCGATCCACCTTCTGCATCCTGTTCTTAAAGTCCTCGCTAGGAATCCCCGAATCCTTGATTCTCTTCACGACCAGAACGAGGCCGTTGCTGAGCACAACTCTGTAAAGGCTTCCGTGCTTTCCTATTCCAAGCAGCTCGGCCGGCGCTCTAAGCAAGTCCTCGAACTTCAAATCCTTCATCTCAGGAGAATTCGTTAGTACCACAAGTGATGACGTGTTCATTCCACTCTCCATGGAAGTTATCGAGTACTCCGACCTGTTATTGCTCGTCTTTGGTTCGCTGGACGCCCCATTAGTCTTGCTGCTGCTAGCATCAGCTCTCCTATCCTTACCACCATCGACCCCATCTGCTTTTTTCCTGGATCTTCTTGCTATTTTGTAGACCGAGAAGAGCAAAACAATCGGACCGAGAATCATATAGCCTAGATAGATAAGAATCTTTTCGAGCGACACGTCTTTCTGTTTCTTCTTGGCCGGTTGAGGGGGCGGACATGAATTCGGCAGTGGACTTCCGCACAACCCCGGGTTCCCGAGAAAGCTGTTCTCCTGGAAACGGCCTCCGCCATCAGGAATCTGACCAGTGAAATCGTTGTTCGAGACATTAAATTGCTCGAAGTTGGCAAAGTCGAACTGGGGTAGTTCTCCGGTGAAATTGTTGTTCTGAGCAAAGAAGGTAGTCATGCCCGAGTTCTGAGCAAGATTCGGCAAGGGACCGGTGAAGTTGTTATCAGAGACGTCGACCCTCTTCAAGTTATTTAATCTCCAGAGGGCGTCGGGCAGTTGTCCCGAGAACCGGTTCCCGCCTAAATACAAGTGCGTCAAACGCTTGCAGTTTGCAATCTCTTCCGGAATCCCTCCCACCAGATTGTTGCCCTTGAGGCTAAGAACAGCGAGAGACCCGACCCTGCAGAGAGGACTGGCATCAAAGAGTCCCTGAGAAGTTGAGCTCCTCGAGAACGATCTTTCACTGATTGCGACTCGCATTCCACGCCCTTCCACTTATCGGTGCAGGGATCCGTGGACAAGCTCCAACCTCGATCAATCCCAGGAGAAACTTTGTCTATGAACTGAATCATCGACTGCTTGGTAACCTCATCAACTGAACTCGCCACTGGAAAGACGAGAAAGATCAGAACGGCGAGCACCGAGATAGGCGGACGATGCATTTTCAGTGAATCAAGGTGAGACTACGAGAAACCAATGGACCCGATATTTTTCTTGTGCCGTGTTTATAATACCTGAATGGTAGTAAGTTCTTGGGTGGTAACAAGGTTGGCGATTGTGTGTGTTTGAATCAGCTGTGAATGACAATTGGCTGAACTTACAATGGCAATAGTTTAAAAGACATTCTGGCCGGGATTGCCACTAGGCGCTACGTAATGAGCCTAAAGTTCAACGAGCCATTGCGTCACTCTTCTTTAAAAATTGGATGCCGGCAATATGAAGAAGTCAAAAAAAAAGGATCAATGTCCTTTATCAGTTGTCATCTGCGCGTTAAACTGGTCTCTAAAGGTCCAAATGGTGCATTAATTTGACCATCCGTTGCTATTACGGCACAATTTGGAGAGTTGTGAATGGCGTAACCGCACCAGACCGGGGCAACATCGACAAGGAAGTTCCTGGTAAATAATAAGAAAAAACATAGTAAGTAGTGTTCAATTATTCCTATAGAATCTGTCTGAATGGGACACTGAGAGAACCTCATGCGACGAAGAAGTCTTTCATGCGATAAGCTTTAGGTGCCTAAGCCTCTTTAAAATTCATAAAGGCATAGACGGTCAGGGAGAATCTGCGTGTCAATGTAAGAAACTTGTGCCCACCGGGAGAAAACTGACAGAGAACCCATGATGAAAAAGTACTGTATTCTGACGGACGGTTTGCGTGCATACAATATCAGAAAATTCGGATTATATCGCGACTGGTAGACATGCAAACCTGCATTCTCGGGGCATGCGTAGCTAGTCCTCTGCTTTTACTGATCTCTATAGCCAAAACTTTTATGAATCAGAAATGCGATATCAAGTGAAGGAATTGGTCCACCTTGAGTGACAATCCCTTTTATCTTCCAATCAAAATATTCACTACAAAGTTCTTCTGGAGTTCCTCACGATAATGGCCAGTCCCATGATACTCCAGACATACAAATCTGAATTAAATATAATTTTGACAGGTGGACATGAACAATGGGGTTGCGCCTTCAACTATGCAATAATTTGAATAGTTATCGATCCTACACTTAATTATGGATCTGCATGTCCAGCTATCTCGTCGTCATCACTTGATTCACTTCCCTCGACACTGATTTCCTCATCGCTGTCTTCTTCCGCTCTGGAGTTGCTGATATGTTCCTTCTTTGCATATTGCTTGCAATACTCTATATCCACAATGCACAAATACGATGAATAATGCACTGCCGGTAAATAGTATGAAAATCTAACTAAAATTTTGGAATGCAAATTATCTAAAAAGCGCAAGTCTTGAGATACTTCAGCTCTATTCAGCATTCTCAGAAGTATGTCTCTTGATCTAGAACTCAATTCATCGCATTTCAATGCCATAAAAGTAAATGGGGCAAACAAAAGTCACCTTTGACTTTTTGATCGTATTGCTTCCTGTCTTTCATCATTAGTGAAGCAGCATCACCGTTTAGAAAGCTTGAAGGGTTGGGATAAAGCAAGAGTTGAGGAAGAAACACCTCAAATACATTCAAAAGATCTGCAATAGCAGAATAGAAGGGATCGTGTTTAAAATCCAATGTAAGAGCAACAAACCAAGATGCAGAAAGTAAAAAAATTGCGCATAAACTGACTTCTTGCACATTATGGCTAATTGAAGGACATGTGGAGATGAAAGAAACTGGATGGGCTAACAGAAAGGTTTATCAGAAGATGCAAAGAAGATGAACGATCTTAAATCAAAAAAATCTAGTATCTTTCTGTACTAACCAAACATTGGACTCCATGACTGGTTGATAACGTCCAGGCATACAGACCCTGACCTGCAAGTTCAACCGACATGAAATAGTCAGGACATTAACTATACTGCAGTCTACATTGGTATAACAAAAATTTCAGTTGTTCACTATTATCCATGGGACTCACTCACTCGAAGCAGTTGAACCATTCAAGACACAAGTAGTACAAGAACACAGGTGTTCCCTTTAACAGAAATACAATTACTCACATCTCATTAACATTTGGGTGATATATCTTGTTCACAAATTTAATGGAAGGAGACTTGTAGGGATATGCATCAGGAAGTTTCACCCAGATCTTCCAAACACCACCTTCGTATAGACCTGAAATCGTTTTATTAAGTAAAGCTTGCTGTATAACAGAATTCAGAGAGCTAGTCGAGTTCCTCAAAGGCATCTCTTTAAAGTTTTAGGTAACTACTCAAATATATCATAACTTCCTTAATTGGCTACAGCAATGAAACATAAACATTCATGATAACTTGAAAGTTATATGAAGAAACCCAACCAACCACCCTAACCCTCCCCCAGCGTATTTCTTTTACCTCCCTTCTACTCCACACAGAGAGAGAAGGGGGAGGAAGGGAGGGAGGGAGAACATATGGAAAAGTAAACATTTTTTAAGGAGAAGTCATGTGCCACAGCATTGGTATAAATAAATCATTCAGCCATACCTCATCCATGCATCATCAGAAGTATGCCAGAAATTATTCCCAGTGCGGCAGAGAAGTTATTCAAAAGGCAAGAGACTTTTGGTCGAGTCACCACTACACTAGGGAGAAAGAGCTGAACAATCATTTTATTAATGACTTTGTTAAAATTGCACCTCTGCACTAACATTAAGACTTAAATTACCCTGTAAAGTTAGCGGTTCAAAAAATTTATATCCATTTATTGAGCCACACGCTACGCAGCCTTACACTACAACGATATGTTAATTGATTCTTCAAGCAATTTTCCTAAGCAGAACAGTTCTTTCTGCATCCCATAACATGCTTCAACAGATTAGAATTAATCATTTATTCACCATCGTCACAGAGAGAGAGAGGAGGGGTGTGGGATAGAGGGAGGGAGGGAGGGAGAGAGGAGAGGGAAGAGAGACTATACTTTCTTTTGGCCCATGAAATTCCACGTTGAATTCATTAAGTCCGTCGTTGATTGTCTCCACAGTATAATCACTCATCATCCTGGATAACATAAACACGGAGCAAAGAATATCGAAAGGCTTTATTAACTTCACCAAGTACAGATGTAGCCTAGAAAGTTAATCCACTAGATAACTAAGTAGTGCCTACAAACAAACTTTCGAGGAGACAGAAAGACAATTGAATACCATTGATTGCAGTGCATAGACCTAGTATGTTTATATTCAATTAGATTGAGCAAGTCCTAGTATTGACAAAAATACAATTTAAGCGAACAGTTTACAGTCATGACGGACAATAATTTCCATACGTACGGCACATAATGATATTCGAGATGAAAAAATCGTATCAACAACCAAATACTGATATACATGAAATTTGGTAATATCTGTAACTTTAGAGCAACAGCTTCATCATGGTTATAGGTATGTCCTTTCTATTTCATTTTCATGCCCTGGGGTTATATCTAGCTCCTTACAGAAAAATATTACAAAAATTTCTCTGAGAATGACGCTACATGCCACTTTTACGTTTGTCCCTTTCCCCACTGTTAATTAGTGTCATCATATCAGATTTTCATTGCATTTTCAAGGTTGCCCAATCTCGTGAAAGACTCAATTATCTGGGGTTACTTTCTGTAAGATCCCATAGGAACCAATTAGCAATGCAAACAGCTTCTAGTCAAGTGCACCTTCAGAAGAAAAGGCTGGAAATTTCAAATCTTTCGTCATGACTTTTTATCTCCAATAAACATGATCAAAAACCCAAAACGTAAAACCATTCACAAACATGATATCGCCACTTCAATCAAAGAGATCATATCAAGGAACCAAGCAGTTGATGTACAGACAGTAACTTCTATTTCATCCTATTCATATCACGTTCCTGACACACTTATGTGATACTTGTCGGACCACGATGCAAAATAAAAAAAGGATTGCCTTTTTATTTCTTAGGTACAAATGGCAACAAATGTACCGTGATATGTAAAGAAGAAGCAGTGAAAGATTAAAACAGAGCATATCAGCTAGAATGTGTAGTACCGACTACAGGGACTTACAGCTTCATAACATCCCTCTCTCTTCTCTTACTAGGAGAAGACATTCTCGGTGCTTAGTACTCAAAGCCTGCAATAGTTGGACTGGAGATATTAGTACTAACAATTTCAAAGCGACAAGCTAGGAGAGCAACATTGAAGCTCAACTGTATGCAAACGCAAGTAGTAGTAGCAGCAGTAGTATACACGGCACAAATATAACATATACGCCAATTAAGCGACCATAGTTCATTGAGAATGCCATTATCTCAACTGTCACTGTACAGCAGAAATAACTTGTCCAATTAGCCGATCCCAGTGGATGGATTCTACACTCACTCCGGCCGATCCAATCAATTCAAACAACATATGGAAAAGCTTCGCCGCTGACACGTTGATCTCAAATGCCATTTGAGCCTGTCATTTCGGCGGGGAAAAGCACCCTTCCCGCCCCTGGATTGAGGAGGATGCGCTAGAATTTCACGGACATTCTCGAACTACATCGACTTTGGACAAGTCTGTCATAATCAAAGCGCGCGCTACGCACAATTCCGGTATCGACAATGCTACCGCTCAATTCACAGCTTCAAGCTCCATTCATCACCGCCAACAGATTAACAACAGCAGCAAAAAACCAAAAAAAAAAAAAAAAAAAAAGGACAACGAAAAGCAGGATAGTGAGGAGAAATCAAGCGAAAGAAGAACTTGCGGGGAACCAGATCGATCGCCCCGGAATTTCATCGCGGGCGCCGTCCCGGCGATGATCCTCGACAGCGATCAGCGTAGAAAGCTCGAAAAGCAGGGAATGCGATCGAGGGGAGAGAGGATTCGAGATTCGAGATCTTACGAAATGAATCCTCGGGAGGAGGAGCTTGAGCCGGCGGAGGCGGCGGAGGCGGCGGAGGTGAGCGGAGGAAAGCCGGCGGCGGCGGGTGGCGGTGATCGGGAGCTTCGCTTTGGAGTGGGTGTTGCGAGGAAGACAGACGGGGTCCACCAATCTTTACTTCCTTTTGAACGCGCTGCGTCCGTCTTCTCCATTTCTATTTTCTCTCTTTTTCTTTTTTCTTTTCATTTCTATCTCTTTTAAATAAATATCACCGAAAGCCTCAACAAGCTACACATATGATAAATTTAGACTCTAAACTAATATAGCCTGTAATAAATTTACCATTTATCAGTTTTTGTAAAATTTTATCGTTTCTATAATGTGTGGGTACATTTGTTTGTGATTTGTCATTGTATTAATTTAACTTAATGAAAATATATCTATCAATTTTGAGTTTTTTTTGTGATGAAAAAATTAATTTGGGTAAATTTGTTATAAATGTATTAATTTGAAGTTTTAAATAAAGGTGTATTATTTTAGGATTTTCCTTTATACTAACCATTGTCTTTTTTGGCCATTGTCTTGATTGTCCAACGTCTAATAGGAAAAATGATATGGTTATTTATCTCGATTTTCATGAATTTAAAAAAAAAAATCCATAAAGTAATATTTTATTATGAGGGCAAATCAAATTAGATGTGTCGTTCTAATTTCATGTCATCCGGATTAACTTGTTACCCTAAAAAATGGTGGGGTCATAAAGAAGATACTGCGTGACATAAAACACAAAAGGCGATAAAAATAAAAGTCTAAAGTGAGATTCACGATAAAAGAATTTACTATATTATATATCGTGAGTATTCCCAAAAAATACCTAGTTTTCTGGAAATTCGCAGCTCAAAAACTAAGATTAAATTAATTATATCTTCAAGAATAACGCTAATTATAAAATAGAAAAGTTACTATAAAAAAAAAAAACAAATTATATCCACCACGACGTTCTCAAAAGCCTCAAACTCTTATTAATATGATAAAATATATTAAATTTTCATCACATCAGTACAAATTTAAGATATTGACATAAAGCAGGCAAATTTTAAGATTTTTATATTAAATAGAAACTGCTGATAAATTTGGAGTTCTAGTGGCAGCAAAAAAGAAAAAGGTTGAGATATCATTATCGCTCTGCGGGTATAATTTAGGGAAAAGAGATTCGCATGGAAATTGGAATCACGTGAGTAATGGACGCATTTTCTGTGCATAATCCTCCTGGAAAAGTAATCAATTATTCAACCACACGCACACACTGCTGAAGCAAAAGAATTATTTCTCCATACATACAAATAACAAACAAGTGTAGTCTGCCCCGTTCATTGTTCAGAAACTCAACTGCATCAATTGACAGCACCAACACGGATCACACCATTAGAACAATTCTCTCTCGCCACAAGCTCTCCCGTTTCACATCTCTCCCCCTCCCCCCAGAACAGCTCGAGTTCCTGTCAGGAATCGGACGACAGGGATCGCTCCTCTTAATCTTTGATCGAGCCTATCAGCGCCACGGCCTGGCTCGAGCTCGGCCTTTCGGCGGGAGATGGGTTTGTGCACTGGAGAGCCACTTGCAACAGCCTCACCATCCTTTCCTCATCCGCCCCTTGGGATATCAGGACACTGTCGAAGACTTCCCCGGTCCATTCCTCCCTGACCACAGAGTGCACCCACTTGGCCAGATCGTACCCGTTGTTCTGGACCATATTGCCTGTCAGGAGCTCGAGAAGCATTAGCCCAAGGCCGTATACGTCGTCCTTGAAGGCGTCATGCGGAGCAGAAGGATTGCTTCTTATATCGGAAATTTGAGAGTAGTCTTGGCTTTCCACCACCATTAGGCCATACTCGCTGATGCACGGACCCATGTCTTTGTCGAGCAAGATGTTCGTGGCCTTTAGATTGCCGTGAGCAATCCCGTCTTCACGAAGCACCGAGTGCATAAAGGCCAAAGCTTCAGCTATCGTGGCTGCAACGCTTAGCCTGCTTCCCCAGTCAAATACTAGCGCATTCTGTGTTCCTGAAATGGAAACGATGCACAAGAACTTGAATCAGCTTCTCTTCTCCAGTCCATCACTTCGAGAGAGCAAAATGTATACCGAGTAACTTCAGCTTCTTGATCAGAAAAGATGGGATGACATAAATCTCACATTTTGGGCATCCCAAATAAGGGGCAAGAACAAGACACTGTTCCATTCAGATTTCCATTCAATCGGTCTAGGAAAACAAAATCTAGAGGTTGCTCTTTCGATATTTTGTATTGCTGCTTTTATCATCCTAGGTCACGACGACATTCTTATCCAAGCATATCGATCCAAACTGGAAATTGAAAGTAATCAGTATTAACTACCCACTTACCATGGAGAAGATTGAAGAGACTCCCGTTTGGTTGGTATTCATACGCCAGGAGCTTCTCTTGCTTGGAGCAATAAAATGCGACGGGTGGCAAAACATTAGGATGCTTTGCTCGATCCACCTTCTGCATCCTGTTCTTAAAGTCCTCGCTAGGAATCCCCGAATCCTTGATTCTCTTCACGACCAGAACGAGGCCATTGCTGAGCACAACTCTGTAAAGGCTTCCCTGCTTTCCTCTTCCAAGCAGCTCGGCAGGCGCTCTAAGCAAGTCCTCGAACTTCAAATCCTTCATCTCAGGAGAATTCGTTAGTACCACAAGTGATGACGTGTTCATTCCACTCTCAATGGAAGTTATCGAGTACTCCGACCTGTTATCGCTCGTCTTTGGTTCGCTGGACGCCCCATTAGTCTTGCTGCTGCTAGCATCAGCTCTCCTATCCTTACCACCATCGACCCCATCTGCTTTTTTCCTGGATCTTCTTGCTATTTTGTAGACCGAGAAGAGCAGAACGATCAGGCCGAGAATCATATAGCCTAGATAGATAAGAATCTTTTCGAAAGACACGTTTTTCTGTTTCTTCTTGGCTGGTTGAGGGGGCGGACATGAATTGGGCAGCGGACTTCCGCACAACCCCGGGTTCCCGAGAAAGCTGTTCTCCTGGAAACGGCCTCCGCCATCAGGAATCTGACCAGTGAAATCGTTGTTCGAGATATTAAATTGCTCGAAGTTGGCAAAGTCGAACTGGGGTAGTTCTCCGGTGAAATTGTTGTTCTGAGCAAAGAAGGTAGTCATGCCCGAGCTCTGAGCAAGATTCGGCAAGGGACCGGTGAAGTTGTTATCAGAGACGTCGACCCTCTTCAAGTTATTTAATCTCCAGAGGGCGTCGGGCAGTTGTCCCGAGAACCGGTTCCCGCCTAAATACAAGTGCGTCAAACGCTTGCAGTTTGCAATCTCTTCCGGAATCCCTCCCACCAGATTGTTGCCCTTGAGGCTAAGAACAGCGAGAGACCCGACCCTGCAGAGAGGACTGGCATCAAAGAGTCCCTGAGAAGTTGAGCTCCTCGAGAACGATCTTTCACTGATTGCGACTCGCATTCCACGCCCTTCCACTTATCGGTGCAGGGATCCGTGGACAAGCTCCAACCTCGATCAATCCCAGGAGAAACTTTGTCTATGAACTGAATCATCGACTGCTTGGTAACCTCATCAACTGAACTCGCCACTGGAAAGACGAGAAAGATCAGAACGGCGAGCACCGAGATAGGCGGACGATGCATTTTCAGTGAATCAAGGTGAGACTACGAGAAACCAATGGACCCGATATTTTTCTTGTGCCGTGTTTATAATACCTGAATGGTAGTAAGTTCTTGGGTGGTAACAAGGTTGGCGATTGTGTGTGTTTGAATCAGCTGTGAATGACAATTGGCTGAACTTACAATGGCAATAGTTTAAAAGACATTCTGGCCGGGATTGCCACTAGGCGCTACGTAATGAGCCTAAAGTTCAACGAGCCATTGCGTCACTCTTCTTTAAAAATTGGATGCCGGCAATATGAAGAAGTCAAGAAAAAAGGATCAATGTCCTTTATCAGTTGTCATCTGCGCGTTAAACTGGTCTCTAAAGGTCCAAATGGTGCATTAATTTGACCATCCGCTGCTATTACGGCACAATTTGGAGAGTTGTGAATGGCGTAACCGCACCAGACCGGGGCAACATCGACAAGGAAGTTCCTGGTAAATAATAAGAAAAAACATAGTAAGTAGTGTTCAATTATTCCTATAGAATCTGTCTGAATGGGACACTGAGAGAACCTCATGCGACGAAGAAGTCTTTCATGCGATAAGCTTTAGGTGCCTAAGCCTCTTTAAAATTCATAAAGGCATAGACGGTCAGGGAGAATCTGCGTGTCAATGTAAGAAACTTGTGCCCACCGGGAGAGAAAACTGACAGAGAACCCATGATGAAAAAGTACTGTATTCTGACGGACGGTTTGCGTGCATACAATATCAGAAAATTCGGATTATATCGCGACTGGTAGACATGCAAACCTGCATTCTCGGGGCATGCGTAGCTAGTCCTCTGCTTTTACTGATCTCTATAGCCAAAACTTTTATGAATCAGAAATGCGATATCAAGTGAAGGAATTGGTCCACCTTGAGTGACAATCCCTTTTTATCTTCCAATCAAAATATTCACTACAAAGTTCTTCTGGAGTTCCTCACGATAATGGCCAGTCCCATGATACTCCAGACATACAAATCTGAATTAAATATAATTTTGACAGGTGGACATGAACAATGGGGGTTGCGCCTTCAACTATGCAATAATTTGAATAGTTATCGATCCTACACTTAATTATGGATCTGCATGTCCAGCTATCTCGTCGTCATCACTTGATTCACTTCCCTCGACACTGATTTCCTCATCGTCGCTGTCTTCTTCCGCTCTGGAGTTGCTGATATGTTCCTTCTTTGCATATTGCTTGCAATACTCTATATCCACAATGCACAAATACGATGAATAATGCACTGCCGGTAAATAGTATGAAAATCTAACTAAAATTTTGGAATGCAAATTATCTAAAAAGCGCAAGTCTTGAGATACTTCAGCTCTATTCAGCATTCTCAGAAGTATGTCTCTTGATCTAGAACTCAATTCATCGCATTTCAATGCCATAAAAGTAAATGGGGCAAACAAAAGTCACCTTTGACTTTTTGATCGTATTGCTTCCTGTCTTTCATCATTAGTGAAGCAGCATCACCGTTTAGAGGGTCTTGAAGGGTTGGGATAAAGCAAGAGTTGAGGAAGAAACACCTCAAATACATTCAAAAGATCTGCAATAGCAGAATAGAAGGGATCGTGTTTAAAATCCAATGTAAGAGCAACAAACCAAGATGCAGAAAGTAAAAAATTGCGCATAAACTGACTTCTTGCACATTATGGCTAATTGAAGGACATGTGGAGATGAAAGAAACTGGATGGGCTAACAGAAAGGTTTATCAGAAGATGCAAAGAAGACGAACGATCTTAAATCAAAAAAATCTAGTATCTTTCTGTACTAACCAAACATTGGACTCCATGACTGGTTGATAACGTCCAGGCATACAGACCCTGACCTGCAAGTTCAACCGATATGAAATAGTCAGGACATTAACTATACTGCAGTCTACATTGGTATAACAAAAATTTCAGTTGTTCACTATTATCCATGGGACTCACTCACTCGAAGCAGTTGAACCATTCAAGACACAAGTAGTACAAGAACACAGGTGTTCCCTTTAACAGAAATACAATTACTCACATCTCATTAACATTTGGGTGATATATCTTGTTCACAAATTTAATGGAAGGAGACTTGTAGGGATATGCATCAGGAAGTTTCACCCAGATCTTCCAAACACCACCTTCATATAGACCTGAAATCGTTTTATTAAGTAAAGCTTGCTGTATAACAGAATTCAGAGAGCTAGTCGAGTTTCTCAAAGGCATCTCTTTAAAGTTTTAGGTAACTACTCAAATATATCATAACTTCCTTAATTGGCTACAGCAATGAAACATAAACATTCATGATAACTTGAAAGTTATATGAAGAAACCCAACCAACCACCCTAACCCTCCCCCAGCGTTTTTTTTTACCTCCCTTCTACTCCACACAGAGAGAGAAGGGGGAGGAAGGGAGGGAGGGAGAACATATGGAAAAGTAAACATTTTTTAAGGAGAAGTCATGTGCCACAGCATTGGTATAAATAAATCATTCAGCCATACCTCATCCATGCATCATCAGAAGTATGCCAGAAATTATTCCCAGTGCGGCAGAGAAGTTATTCAAAAGGCAAGAGACTTTTTGGTCGAGTCACCACTACACTAGGGAGAAAGAGCTGAACAATCATTTTATTAATGACTTTGTTAAAATTGCACCTCTGCACTAACATTAAGACTTAAATTACCCTGTAAAGTTAGCGGTTCAAAAATTTATATCCATTTATTGAGCCACACGATACGCAGCCTTACACTACAACGATATGTTAATTGATTCTTCAAGCAATTTTCCTAAGCAGAACAGTTCTTTCTGCATCCCACAACATGCTTCAACAGATTAGAATTAATCATTTATTCACCATCGTCACAGAGAGAGAGAGGAGGGGTGTGGGATGGAGGGAGGGAGGGAGGGAGAGAGGAGAGGGAAGAGAGACTATACTTTCTTTTGGCCCATGAAATTCCACGTTGAATTCATTAAGTCCGTCATTGATTGTCTCCACAGTATAATCACTCATCATCCTGGATAACATAAACACGGAGCAAAGAATATCGAAAGGCTTTATTAACTTCACCAAGTACAGATGTAGCCTAGAAAGTTAATCCACTAGATAACTAAGTAGTGCCTACAAACAAACTTTCGAGGAGACAGAAAGACAATTGAATACCATTGATTGCAGTGCATAGACCTAGTATGTTTATATTCAATTAGATTGAGCAAGTCCTAGTATTGACAAAAATACAATTTAAGCGAACAGTTTACAGTCATGACGGACAATAATTTCCATATGTACGGCACATAATGATATTCGAGATGAAAAAATCGTATCAACAACCAAATACTGATATACATGAAATTTGGTAATATCTGTAACTTTAGAGCAACAGCTTCATCATGGTTATAGGTATGTCCTTTCTATTTCATTTTCATGCCCTGCGAGGAAGACAGACGGGGTCCACCAATCTTTGCTTCCTTTTGAACGCGCTGCGTCCGTCTTCTCCATTTCTATTTTCTCTCTTTTTTTTTTTTCTTTTCATTTCTATCTCTTTTAAATAAATATCACCGAAAGCCTCAACAAGCTACACATATGATAAATTTAGACTCTAAACTAATATAGCCTGTAATAAATTTACCATTTATCAGTTTTTTTGTAAAATTTTATCGTTTCTATAATGTGTGGGTACATTTGTTTGTGATTTGTCATTGTATTAATTTAACTTAATGAAAATATATCTATCAATTTTGAGTTTTTTTTTTTGTGATGAAAAAAATTAATTTGGGTAAATTTGTTATAAATGTATTAATTTGAAGTTTTAAATAAAGGTGTATTATTTTAGGATTTTCCTTTATACTAACCATTGTCTTTTTTGGCCATTGTCTTGATTGTCCGACGTCTAATAGGAAAAATGATATGGTTATTTATCTCGATTTTCATGAATTTAAAAAAAAAAATCCATAAAGTAATATTTTTATTATGAGGGCAAATCAAATTAGATGTGTCGTTCTAATTTCATGTCATCCGGTTAACTTGTTAAAAAAAAATGGTGGGGTCATAAAGAAGATACTGCGTGACATAAAACACAAAAGGCGATAAAAATAAAAGTCTAAAGTGAGATTCACGATAAAAAGAATTTACTATATTATATATCGTGAGTATTCCCAAAAAATACCTAGTTTTCTGAAATTCGCAGCTCAAAAAACTAAGATTAAATTAATTATATCTTCAAGAATAACGCTAATTATAAAATAGAAAAGTTACTATAAAAAAAAAAAAACAAATTATATCCACCACGACGTTCTCAAAAGCCTCAAACTCTTATTAATATGATAAAATATATTAAATTTTCATCACATCAGTACAAATTTAAGATATTGACATAAAGCAGGCAAATTTTAAGATTTTTATATTAAATAGAAACTGCTGATAAATTTGGAGTTCTAGTGGCAAAAAAGAAAAAGGTTGAGATATCATTATCGCTCTGCGGGTATAATTTAGGGAAAAGAGATTCGCATGGAAATTGGAATCACGTGAGTAATGGACGCATTTTCTGTGCATAATCCTCCTGGAAAAGTAATCAATTATTCAACCACACGCACACACTGCTGAAGCAAAAGAATTATTTCTCCATACATACAAATAACAAACAAGTGTAGTCTGCCCCGTTCATTGTTCAGAAACTCAACTGCATCAATTGACAGCACCAACACGGATCACACCATTAGAACAATTCTCTCTCGCCACAAGCTCTCCCCGTTTCACATCTCTCCCCCTCCCCCAGAACAGCTCGAGTTCCTGTCAGGAATCGGACGACAGGGATCGCTCCTCTTTCTTGATCAGAAAAGATGGGATGACATAAATCTCACATTTTGGGCATCCCAAATAAGGGGCAAGAACAAGACACTGTTCCATTCAGATTTCCATTCAATCGGTCTAGGAAAACAAAATCTAGAGGTTGCTCTTTCGATATTTTGTATTGCTGCTTTTATCATCCTAGGTCACGACGACATTCTTATCCAAGCATATCGATCCAAACTGGAAATTGAAAGTAATCAGTATTAACTACCCACTTACCATGGAGAAGATTGAAGAGACTCCCGTTTGGTTGGTATTCATACGCCAGGAGCTTCTCTTGCTTGGAGCAATAAAATGCGACGGGTGGCAAAACATTAGGATGCTTTGCTCGATCCACCTTCTGCATCCTGTTCTTAAAGTCCTCGCTAGGAATCCCCGAATCCTTGATTCTCTTCACGACCAGAACGAGGCCATTGCTGAGCACAACTCTGTAAAGGCTTCCTGCTTTCCTCTTCCAAGCAGCTCGGCAGGCGCTCTAAGCAAGTCCTCGAACTTCAAATCCTTCATCTCAGGAGAATTCGTTAGTACCACAAGTGATGACGTGTTCATTCCACTCTCCATGGAAGTTATCGAGTACTCCGACCTGTTATCGCTCGTCTTTGGTTCGCTGGACGCCCCATTAGTCTTGCTGCTGCTAGCATCAGCTCTCCTATCCTTACCACCATCGACCCCATCTGCTTTTTTCCTGGATCTTCTTGCTATTTTGTAGACCGAGAAGAGCAGAACGATCAGGCCGAGAATCATATAGCCTAGATAGATAAGAATCTTTTCGAAAGACACGTTTTTCTGTTTCTTCTTGGCTGGTTGAGGGGGCGGACATGAATTGGGCAGCGGACTTCCGCACAACCCCGGGTTCCCGAGAAAGCTGTTCTCCTGGAAACGGCCTCCGCCATCAGGAATCTGACCAGTGAAATCGTTGTTCGAGACATTAAATTGCTCGAAGTTGGCAAAGTCGAACTGGGGTAGTTCTCCGGTGAAATTGTTGTTCTGAGCAAAGAAGGAAGTCATGCCCGAGATCCGAGCAAGATTCGGCAAGGGACCGGTGAAGTTGTTATCAGAGACGTCGACCCTCTTCAAGTTATTTAATCTCGAGAGGGCGTCGGGCAGTTGTCCCGAGAACCGGTTCCCGCCTAAATACAAGTGCGTCAAACGCTTGCAGTTTGCAATCTCTTCCGGAATCCCTCCCACCAGATTGTTGCTCTTGAGGCTAAGAACAGCTAGAGACCCGACTCTGCAGAGAGGACTGGCATCAAGAGTCCCTGAGAAGTTGAGCTCCTCGAGAACGATCCTCTTCACTGATTGCGACTCGCATTCCACGCCCTTCCACTTATCGGTGCAGGGATCCGTGGACAAGCTCCAACCTCGATCAATCCCAGGAGAAACTTTGTCTATGAACTGAATCATCGACTGCTTGGTACCCTCATCAACTGAACTCGCCACTGGAAAGACAAGAAAGATCAGAACGGCGAGCACCAAGATAGGCGGACGATGCATTTTCGGTGAATCAAGGTGAGACTACGAGAAACCAATGGACCCAATATTTTTCTTGTGCCGTGTTTATAATACCTGAATGGTAGTAAGTTCTTGGGTGGTAACAAGGTTGGCGATTGTGTGTGTTTGAATCAGCTGTGAATGACAATTGGCTGAACTTACAATGGCAATAGTTTAAAAGACATTCTGGCCGGGATTGCCACTAGGCGCTACGTAATGAGCCAAAATGGTGCAACGAGCCACTGCGTCACTCTTCTTTGAAAATTGGATGCCGGCAATTTGAAGAAGTCAAGAAAAAAGGGTCAATGTCCTTTATCAGGTGTCCTCTGCGCGTTAAACTGGTCTCTAAAGGTCCAAATGGTGCATTAATTTAACCATCCGCTGCTATTACGGCACAATTTGGAGAGTTGCGAATGGCTTAACCGTACCAGACCGGGGCAACATTGACAAGGAAGTTCCTGGTAAATAATAAGAAAAAACATGGTAAGTAGTGTTCAGTTATTCCTATAGAATTTGTCTGAAGTGGGACACAGAGAACCTCATGCGACAAAGAAGTCTTTCATGCGATAAGCTTTAGGTGCCTAAGCCTCTTTAAAATTCATAAAAGCATAGACGATCAGGGAGAATCTGCGTGTCAATGTAAGAAACTTGTAACCACCGGGAGAGAAAACTGACAGAGAACCCATGATGAAAAAGTACTAGTATTCAGACGGATGGTTTGCGTGCATACAATATCAGAAAATTCGGAATATATCGCGACTGGTAGACATGCAAACCTGCATTCCCGGGGCATGTGTAGCTAGTCCTCTGCTTTTACTGATCTCTATAGCCAAAACTTTTATGAATCAGAAATGCAATATCAAGTGAGGGAATTGGTCCACCTTGAGTGACAATCCCTTTTTATCTTCCAATCAAAATGTTCACTACAACGTTCTTCTGGAGTTCCTCACAATAATGGCCAGTCCCATGATATTACAAACATACAACTCTGAATTAAATATAATTTTGACAGGTGGACATGAACAATGGGGGTTGCGCCTTCAATTATGCAATAATTTGAATAGTTATCGATCCTACACTTAATTATGGATCTGCATGTCCAGCTATCTCGTCGTCATCACTTGATTCACTTCCCTCGACACTGATTTCCTCATCGTCGCTGTCTTCTTCCGCTCTGGAGTTGCTGATATGTTCCTTCTTTGCATATCGCTCGCAATACTCTATATCCACAATGCACAAATACGACGAATAATGCACTGCCGGTAAATAGTATGAAAATCTAACTAAAATTTAGGAATGAAAATTATCTAAAAAGCGCGAGTCTTGAGATACTTCAGCTCTATTCAGCATTCTCAGAAGTATGTCTCTTGATCTAGAACTCAATTCATCGCATTTCAAAGCCATAAAAGTAAATGGGGCAAACAAAAGTCACCTTTGACTTTTTGATCGTATTGCTTCCTGTCTTTCATCATTAGTGAAGCAGCATCACCGTTTAGAGGGTCTGAAGGGTTGGGATAAAGCAAGAGTTGAGGAAGAAACACCTCAAATACATTCAAAAGATCTGCAATAGCAGAATAGAAGGGATCGTGTTTAAAATCCAATGTAAGAGCAACAAACCAAGATGCAGAAAGTAAAAAATTGCGCATAAACTGCCTTCTTGCACATTATGGCTAATTGAAGGACATGTGGAGATGAAAGAAACTGGATGGGCTAACAGAAAGGTTTATCAGAAGATGCAAAGAAGACGAACGATCTTAAATCAAAAAATCTAGTATCTTTCTGTACTAACCAAACATTGGACTCCATGACTGGTTGATAACGTCCAGGCATACAGACCCTGACCTGCAAGTTCAACCGATATGAAATAGTCAGGACATTAACTATACTGCAGTCTACATTGGTATAACAAAAATTTCAGTTGTTCACTATTATCCATGGGACTCACTCACTCGAAGCAGTTGAACCATTCAAGACACGAATAGTACAAGAACACAGGTGTTCCCTTTAACAGGAATACAATTACTCACATCTCATCAACATTTGGGTGATATATCTTGTTCACAAATCCAATGGAAGGAGACTTGTAGGGATATGCATCAGGAAGTTCCACCCGGATCTTCCAAACACCACCTTCATATAGACCTGAAATCGTTTTATTAAGTAAAGCTTGCTGTATAAAAGAATTCGGAGAGCTATAGTCGAGTTCCTCAAAGGCCTCTTGAAAGTTTTAGGTAACTATTCTAGTATATCATAACTTCCTTAATTAGCTACAGCAACGAAACATAAACATTCATGATAACTTGAAAGTTATCTGAAGAAAACCAACCAACCACCCTAACCCTCCCCCAGCGTTTTTCTTTTACCTCCCTTCTACTCCACACAGAGAGATAAGGGGAAGGGAGGGAGGGAGAACATATGGAAAAGTAAACATTTCTTAAGGAGAAGTCATGTGCCACAGCATTGCTATGAATAAATCATCCAGCCATACTTCATCCATGCATCATCAGAAGTATGCAAGAAATTATTCCCAGTGTGGCAGAGAAGTTATTCAAAAGGCAAGAGACTTTTCGGTTGAGTCACCACTACGCTAGGAAGAAAGAGCTGAACAATCATTTTATTACTGACTTTGTTAAAATTGCACCTCTGCACTAACATTAAGACTTAAATTACCCTGTAAAGTTAGCGGTTCAAAAAATTTATATCAGTTTATTGAGCTGCAGGATATGCAGCCTTACACTACAATGATATGCTAATTGATTCTTCAAGCAATTTTCCTAAGCAGAACAGTTCTTTCTGCATCCCACAACATGCTTCAACAGATTAGAATTAATCATCTATTCACCTTCGTCACAGAGAGAGAGAGAGAGAGAGGGAGGGATGGAGGGAGGGAGGGAGGGAGGGAGTGAGAGGGGGCAGAGCAAAGAGAGACTATACTTTCTTTTGGCCCATGAAATTCCACGTTGAATTCATTAAGTCCGTCATTGATTGTCTCCACATTATAATCACTCATCATCCTGGATAACATAAACACAGAGCAAAAGAATATCGAAAGGCTTTATTAACTTCACCAAGTACAGATGTACCCTAGAAAGCTAATCCACCAGATAACTAAGTGGTGCCTACAAACATTCTTTCAGGGAGACAGAAAGACAATTGAAAACCATCAATTGCAGTGCATGGACCTAGTACCTTTATATTCAATTAGATTGAGCAAGTCCTAGGATTGACAAAAACATTATTTAAGCAAATAGTTTACAGTCATGACGGACAATAATTTCTATATGTACAGCACATAACAATGCTTGAGATGAAAAAATTGTATCAACAACCAAATACTGACATACATGAAATTTGGTAATATCAGTAACTTTTGTGCAACAGCTTCATCATATTGTGTGTCAATATTTCCATTGTCTCTAAAGTTTACCTTCACGTGGTTATAGATATGTCCTTTCTATTTCATTTTCATGCCCTGGGGTTATATCTAGATCCTTACAGAAAAATATTACAAAAATTTCTCTGAGAATGATGCTACATGCCACTTTTACCTTTTTCCCTTTCCCCACTGTTAATTAGTGTCATCATATTAGATTCTCACTGCATTTTCAAGGTTGCCCAATCTCATGAAAGACTCATTATCTGGGGTTACTTTCTGTAAGATCCCATAAGAACCAATTAGCAATGCAAACAGCTTCTAGTCAAGTGCACCTTCAGAAGAAAAGGCTGGAAATTTCAAATCTTTCGTCATGACTTTTTATCTCCAATAAACATGATCAAAAACCCAAAACGTATTACCATTCACAAACATGATATCGCCACTTCAATCAAAGAGATCATATCAAGGAACCAAGCAGTTGATGTACAGACAGTAACTTCTATTTCATCCTATTCATATCACGTTCCTGACACACTTATGTGATACTTGTTGAACCACGATGCAAAATAAAAAAAGGATTGCCTTTTTATTTCTTAGGTACAAATGGCAACAAATGTACCGTGATACGTAAAGAAGAAGCAGTGAAAGATTAAAACAGAGCATATCAGCTAGAATGTGCAGTTCTGACTACAGGGACTTACAGCTTCATAACATCCATGTCTCTCCTCTTACTAGGAGAAGACATTCTCGGTGCTTAGTACTCAAAGCCTGCAATAGTTGGACTGGAGATATTAGTACTAACAATTTCAAAGCGACAAGCTAGGAAAGCAACATTGAAGCTCAATTATATGCAAACGCAAGTAGTAGTAGCAGTAGTAGTATACACGGCACAAATATAACATATACTCCAATTAAGCGACCATAGTTTGTTGAGCATGTCATTATCTCAACTGTCACTGCACAGCAGAAATAACTTGTCCAATTAGCCGATCCCAGTGGACGGATTCTACAGTCACTCCGGCTGATCCAATCAATCCAAACAACATATGGAAAAGCCTCGCAGCCGACACATTGATCTCAAATGCCATCTGAGCCTGTCATTTCAGCGGGGAAAAGCACCCTTCCCGCCCCTGGATTGAGCAGGACGCACTAGAATTTCGCGGACATTCTCGAACTACATCGGCTTTGGACAAGTCTGTCATAATCAAAGCGCGCGCGCTACGCGCAATTCCGGTACCGACAATGCAACTGCTCAATTCACAGCTTCAAGCTCCATTCATCACCGAGAACAGATTTAAAAAAAAAGAAAAAAAGAAAAAAAAAAGGACAACGAAAAGCAGGATAGTGAGGAAAAATCAAGCGAAAGAAGAACTTGCGGGGGACCAGATCGATCGCCCCGGAATTTCATCGCGGACGCCGTCCCGGCGATGATCCTCGACGGCGATCAGCGTAGAAAGCTCGAAAAGCAGGGAATGCGATCGAGAGGAGAGAGGAATCGAGATTCGAGATCTTACGAAACGAATCCTCGGGAAGAGCTCGAGCCGGCGGAGGCAGCGAAGGTGAGCGGAGGAAACCCGCCGCCGGCGGGTGGCGGTGGATCGGGAGCTTCGCTTTGGAGTGGTGGGGGGAGTGATCGGAGAGGAGGGCGAGGAACACGAAGAGATGCGACTGAGCGTACGAGAGAGAGAGAAAGAGAGAGAGAGATGAAGGAGGAGGGTGAGGTGAGGAGAGAATTTATAGCTAACCTTTTTGGGGAGGCAGGGAAGAGAGAGAGAGAGAGAAAGAGGTGTTCCTGCATGACGACATAGCCAGTCAGCACGTGTCCGACCACGCGGATGAAACCATGCTTTATATATTCGATTTTGGCTAATTACTCCTTTTCACTTTTTCTTTTTTCTTTCTCGACGCGACATGTTACCATATATTCTCGAGACATGATAAGTATAAAAAAGAGAAAGGCCGTTGATCTTATTTTTGTCATGCCCTGTTCTGTTTCAGATTTTACGATCAAACGCTCTACACCGTAAATTGAAACGAGATTCATTGTCTTATTAATTGTTGTATATATAGAACGAAAGGATGCAATTTCGATTTAGTGCGAACTAAGCACGTCAGAATAAGATGCATGCAGAGAATGGCCTTGATAAGTTATGTTTTGCAAAGGCCATTTCTTTAGTTTCCAGGGTTGGAACTTGGAAGTCATCGCGGATGATTGATATGGTGATAAAGAAAGCAGAAGCACCAAAAGCTAGAAAGAAGCAAGCGAAGGGCGATTTGCTGGGTGGATGGAGGGGAGATTTTTGTGACTGATGCTACTGGAGAGAAGGATAGTGGATTCAAATCGATGGGCGGTGATGATACGAGATGAGAATGGCTTTGGAGCAGATGGGAGTTTGCAATGTCGGATGGATGATGAAATGGGCTGTGCGGAGGAGAAGCTTCTCCGCTCTCTTATCTATCCATGGCCACATGGGGCCACACCTCTTGAAGCCGTTCGCATCTTTCTTGCTTATCATTTCTTGCTTCTAACAACTTGCATCTTCGCTTCCTATTCATGCTGGTGCTAATACAATACGCCGCCTCAGTTCTTTGTTATGACCCTTGCTTCAATAGAGATAGAGATGGAGAGAGAGATGGCCATCCTGGAGTTCTGGAGGGGCCATTGGCAATTTGCATGCTCCTGCACGCACCATCTGAGGCCACGAGTTTATTTCAGGAGGGCCATAGGCAATGCATCCGTCACCGTAACTTCTGGAATTCGGACAGCCGTCCCTCTCTCATGTGCATAGATTTGTGCTGCCGTGGTAACCTCATCATCTCCATCAGCTGTCGACCCATGCAATTGCCTTGGCAACTCGCGGACTGAAAATTCACAAGCACTCGGGCCATACAAGGCGCCCAATCTCATTGATCGGATCAGAGGGTTTACACATGCGCAAGCACATGATGCAAAACTAATTCAGGTTCAGAAGAGAGGGCTTCATACTCATGAACCCTTGTGCAGAAGCAAAGATTTGCGCAATTCTAACCCATAGGTAATGCTGCATCCTGGTTACTTGATGTCAAGTTCGCTTTCTGCATTCTTCTCAGAATGCCTTGTAAACCAACGTATATAAGCATATATAGCCAACGAATCAGATGCCAAACTCACCAACCCGCATTAGTGGACATCGACACAAAGAGGAGGGTAAAAAGACATCAAATAGGCTATGTTTTCGCAAGGTGACTAACTATGAGAGACCATGTCTGAAAACTTACTATAATATGGCTTGAAGCTCAAGAACTCATCCGGGTTCTTTCTTCTGAAGTCCTGCATGATTGACGTCAACCGACAAGAAGAAGAAGGAAACAGTACAGGAAGAAACATCATGACTCATCAACTTTCATCAGACGATTACCCATGCCACACTTTTTTACAAGTTCTCACCTGATAACAACTCTTTGCAGCTTACAAAGAAGAGAACAAACTCAATCCAAATAAATTCCAGATCCAAAAACCAGAGAGAACCCAAACAGACACTTAAAGGATCCAGTAATCTACAAGGGGTTGGAAAAGAATAGTAGCAAAAGAAATTACATAAAACTTATATATGAATCAATATTTCGCTTTGCAAGTCAACTTATTCACCGAAATCCGAATGTTATTACGCTCGCAAATGACAACTAATTGTGGCCATAAAGCTGATTCAGATTGAAGTAGCCCCTCATTATAAATGTAGCCAGCATTGATACAAAATAATCAAAAGATAAGAAAGACAAAAATTTTCGTGTTTTTAATGTGATTTCCAGGGATTTCCTCCATAGTAATAGGCAGTGCCAACCATAAGGGCAACTGTTGCACCTTGGACCACCACACGAGCTCTCATTAGCACCTGTCCCAACTGAGAGTTCCCTCGTCTGAAACTTATCAAACCCGCTGTGAGCACTCCAGCAGTCACGAGAGCACCTATTTAAATTTTGCTGAGTTAGACAAGACTATCAACATTAAGAACGAAAAGTAACAAAGAAACTGATAATCTTTTCATCCTAGGGCACTGAAAGTTAAAAAGTGAATACTGAAGTGATCCATAAATTGAAGGCATGATCAGTTACAAAGTACTCCCAAATCACTCTTTCCCACGCATCTGGTCCTGTTTTGAATGGGATTAAATTTAAATGCCTCATTTGTAATCATCTATAGATAACTTTGTGACAAAATGTAATATGGAGTTACCTAAAAAAATTGAAAGAAGTCCTGAGATCGATAAACTAAAACCAACAAAATAACCAGTATACAAGAAAAATAAAAGCACAGGAGGACTACATAAGGAATTCAAGTGCAGAAAACTGAGAGAAATTTCCATGACTTAGCACAAGCGGGTTCAATAGTCTGCTAGGAAGTAAACCACAAATTATGAAAAAGCCAAGCATTTAAATCCTGAAGATAAACAGTTCAAGGACAGACTTTGGTCAATTCAGTTAACATCTAGGACATCATGCTACTTACGAAAAAAGAGCAACCGTGTGACATAACTGACCTAGGGAATCATTATCTTACAGCAGAGCTGCGCCCTTTTTTTGCTCTTAAAATTATAAGGCAAAACCACACGACAAAAATTTTGAATCTCAACTAGTAACAGCCAACATTATCAGCTTTCACCGCTGATGTAAAGAAATTCTTCACATTGAACGAGAACAATTACTTATTCACGTAAGCACAAATGCAATGCCGAAAAGAACAATCAGAGACCAACTCTCCTGAAAATCATGAAGACCAACAAATTATTTGGTCTGGGGCAATAGTTTTACTTAACCAAAATATGATTGCAAATCTTGGGTAGATTTGCAAGAGCACATGCAACTTACAAACCAGGGTAATGAGCAAAGCCAGTTTGCAGGTTCTAGATCAAGTTGCTTCATTGGTATTATAACACGGTATGCTAGTTTGCTACATTTTCAGCGGAACACACGGTGGGTATCACGAAGAAGTTAAATTCCGATGGGCGTCCCCGGCACTTCAGGAGGAGGAGGAGAAACCCATCTTCCGTTTCGAGCCAAAAAGAGGTAAGAACGCCTGCTCAGATTCTTACACCACATATAAAAGACAAGCAGAGTCCACTGCTCCCTAAGACCAAAACCGAATTCAAGAAGATCCCATTAAAAAAACACCCATCATGGGGATTGCAGCATCGCCCCTGATGAAGCCTCAATTCAGTTCCTCCGACTCGCTCGCCGATTTCGAGAAGAGAAAACAACGTCCCCCAAATCGACGAGCTCTCCCCCAATTCATCATCTACTTTAGAAATCGACTAGGAAGCGAGAATCAAAAGGGTAAACGAACGATGCGCAAGAAATTAAGCGGGCGGAGGAGGAGGAGGAGGCTTGCCTACTGGTACGAGAGGGTTCCTGACGCGCTGCTTCTGTGGGAAGAAATCCTCCAGCTCGTCGTCTGCCGAACCCATCTTCTTCTTCTTCTTCTTCTTCCTTCTTCTTCTTCTTCGGGGGGAAATCGGAGAATGGCCGGGAAGCGAGCGAGAGAGGGAAGGCGCGTCCGTGAATTGTTGCAAAGGAAAGGACCTTTATATCGAGGAGGTATCTATTTTCCATTTTCGCCATTTAGATTTCCTCTTATCTACCTAAATGTATTACCTTGAACAAGAAAAATGAAAGCATAAATTTGACAAAATTAACAATTAATAGCATCTTTCTTCTCTTCTTTTCTCTTCTTTTCTTTTCTTTTCTTTTGTGATCGAGAAACTGCCGGAAACCCCTCACGGGGTCACACCACCCTCTGAAGTTCGGTGGCACCGTCGAACGTCATCGCAAGCCATTATTTAAACGTAAAACCTTAAGGGTGACTAACCTAGCAATTTACCGCCAGGGGCCCCACTTAAATCGTATTGACAACAAAGGGGATTTAAACTATCGATCGCAGCGTTATAGGAGAGAGCGAATACCACCTACACTACTCACGGGTGGATAAAACCTTAATTCTTATAAATTATAGATAATTTTTAGCCAATGCACACGCCAATAGAACTTTAGTCACAAAATAGACTGTGCGACGTTTG